>NC_064752.1:2927500-3270000 GCF_011397635.1 Epinephelus fuscoguttatus | reverse complement strand
TTTTATCCAAACCTTTCACAGCACAGACGCTGTTGAACTATGATCTGGAAATCATTATAAAAAGAAAAGTTTCCCTCAAAACAAACTGACTGGATGAATCGACAGAGAGCGTCTGAAACTTGATGGGAACAGCTGCACTGTCATCACGGACGGGTCCAGTTAGAACAAGGACGACCCTGACGAGGTCCACAAGCTGAAACACAGAAATGAAGAAATAAAGTTCTCTGTGGAGAGTTTTGACTCTTCACACTGCAGCAGCTTCTCATCATCATCAACAGGCAGATGTCAGAGACTATGAGAATATGATCGACCACGTGAAGGGGTTTAATAAGACAGAAGAAATTAGTCACCGTCTACAAACTGACAGTGACACCGCTAAGAGTCAACATATGAGACTAAAGCAGAGGAGAGCGACCCCCACCATCCAAAAAAAAAGAAATCAGTCTGGAGCCAGTGTCGTCCCCCCGCAGAGCCGGAGAGCTGCTGTTTTAGACGCGCACATGCACAAGCTCCAGAGGGCGGGGTATTTGTCAGTTATTTTTAAATGTGGCCAATCAGTGGCTCACAATCCTCTGTCAGTCAGCAAGTCACTTCACAGTAGTCAACATTTCAACTAGCTAGCCAGGCTAACGCTAGCTAGCGTCAGCGTATCAACACCCCGATCATAACAGAATATAGTGACTTCAACCACAGCTGATTTTAGAAGAACCACTGTGAGAAGGCTTTGTACAAATTATCAGACAGTTATCGAACAATAACGTTGTTGTCTGTTGATACATTGTCGAGGGTTAATGTTAGAATGGACGGTCTGGAGGGAACAAGTCTGCCTGTCCAGAGGGTCGGGGCACCAAACCCCCGGGGACAAAACAGACCAAGTCCACAGCTCCACATCCAGGAGTGTGTGGACACTGGAAGAAAGCCGACAGACCCTGCCAACGTCCCGCCCTCCCTCTGGTTCTTCTAGCGCAGGAGCAGATCACAGCCTGGGTCAGTGGGATCTGATGGAGGCTGTTTAGGAGCTCAGAGCCAGGACGCTGGTCATATCTTTCCCCGGGGGTTTCATGCTCTCTGGATGGGCGGACTTGTTCCTTCGGACGGTCCATTTTAGCACTCATTCAAGTCAAAGTATCAACAGACGCCAACATTTTTAATCAACATTTTAAAGTGGAAAACTTTTTAGCGAGCTAACGCTGCAGCCTGAAACAAACACCTATGATCCATCATGCGTTTGATAATCTGAACAAAGAGCATGTTTCCTTGTGGTGGTCCTTCTAAAATGAGCTGTGGTGAAAGTTCCTATATTCTGAAATGATCCGTGATGAAGGAGTTTATAGGCAGACAGTGTTAGCTAATGAGCTGGTGCACTAGCTACTAGAAAAGTTTTATACTTCTACTTCCACAGGCAGTTGTGAACACAAGGCTAATGTTATCTTTACAACAACTATCTCACATATATATTTACCAACCTCTTTCTGAAAAACATAAAACAGTGACTCTGAAACTTCCACGCACGATTAAATTCTCCATTTTACTCAGAGACTTTTCACTTTTTTGGATTTGGACTCTAAAGCCAGCCCAGCTGGAGACACTGAAGATGGGCCACCTCTGTTCGGCAAAGTTTGGCAAAATCTACATGAAAAGGCTGCAACCTGTAGATGTAGGATGAACAGTTTAGCTGATGAAATGCTAAAACTTTTTTTTTTTATTCTGTGTATAAGCTACACATTTTTAAAACTGGAGAGGGTAAAAATCACTTTAGGGCTTCAACAATGATTAATGGAAATTAAGATGTTTAAAAAAACTCATTTATTTCCATATGGTGTGTTGTCAGCCACAGGGAGCCAGTGCAGAGGAGATAAAGAGCTGCAGGCTGCTGACTGCTAGACTGGAACAAGACAAATATAAAATAGGGATGCACAATAATATCGGCACGTCATCAGTCTCTGCTGATATCGGCTTTAAAACAAACCGTCACTGAACAGTGTTTTATGTCTCCATCAGAGTCTGTGTGTATAATATGGTGTTAATTCACTTAACATCTTCACCATCGCAGCTGACTCCTCCATAGGAAAAATGTGCTTTTCATTACGCCCTCAAAAAAATAATCGAGCCATTCATGCCCTGTTTCAAAGAGCTGTTGTCTCGACTCCACATGTCACGGCATACTGGAATCGCTCTGTAAATGATATATGCTGGAGGAAAGTATGGTTGCCTTGTGGTGGCAAAATTACTATTTAATGAACAGTTTAAAGAAAAAGTGTCTCTCACTGCTGTCACAGTAGGGGTAAAATGAGCAACACACATCATACATCATAGCAATACCAAATACCCAAATTTTCCATCACAGCCTCCTCACAAATACCTAACTGTGAATAAGATCACGGAGGTATGCTTTAAAACTATTATTCACAAATACTACCCTGTAAATACTTAAAGAAGTTCAAAAGAGATAAAAACATAAACTGTTCTTTCTGTGCCTTTGTCCTTACTCCAAGACATTGTGGCAAGACCTATCTAGATTCATCACTGACAATATCTTTGAAGATTTCACGTTATTTTGGGAAAATGTTGTGTTTGGTTTTCTCAAGAATCCTAAAAAAGAAAATGATGTATTTTTTGTAATAAAACTGAGATTTTAGTCATAAGTGTAAATCCAGTTGTAGTAAACCCTGTTTTGATGTTTTCCCGAAGGAGGCTGAACGATATGTGACAGTGCTCTCTAGCTCCACAAGCCAAAAGGCTGGTTGGTGTTTTTGTACAATGGCTCCTTCATTTATTTCCTGTTTACATGTGCTATACGGATTATTGTTGATCTCATCCGTATCGTTGCAATAAAGTTGATTGAGAAAAAAAAAAGAAATCTGACTATTGACAGGCATGTTGTTCTCACAGGACAAACATGATGACATGAATATGATGACATGTCTGTAGATTAAACAGTTTACTCAACAGTCCAGTGACAGATTGATGCAGCAGGAATATGAATACAGAAACATCACATAGAGCAAACTCAGACAGCAGGAAACGTCACTGCGCAGTCACTACTTTAACTACGTCATCACATGCAGCTGATCAGACTTTAACTCTGACATTCACACGTGACACAGTCAAATAACAAAACCCTAGTTTAAGGTGAGAACATCACAGTGACGTCAGAGAAGCTCACGTTAACTCCTGCAGGTGTGACGCTGCAGCTCACGGCTCTGCAGGTGTTCCGGTCTCTCCGGTATAAAAACCTCTTCACAGTCAGCTGTTGAGTTAAAAATGTCAGCGACTGTCAGATGGTACACGAGAACATGTATCTGCTGCCAACCGGAAACTGCACTGTAAAACGTCCTGTTCATTTTAGTCACGGTTCAGACTAAATAAATAAATAAAATTCAAACAGATTTTAAAACTTCATACAAACTCTTGTACCTACAGAGATAGACAGAAGTATGAATCTATAACCAATATAATATTGTATTTATTTATTTAGCCTTCTGTTTATATTGTAACTCTGCTCAGACGACACAGCCCACTTTAATATTTTAATTTTAATTTATTTAAACAGAACAAATACAAATGACACAACTACACTGAAACACATCATGAACCACTGACACAGACAAACGAGGACAAAGAAAAAAAAATCACAGATACATAAAAAGCAACTTATCAACAAAACAAACAACCGAAAACAACTAAATAATGACATCATCACCATCATCATCATCATCATCATCATCATCATCCTGTTGGGATTCACAGGACCACAGATGATTTGTCATTTGTTAAAATCTAATCTGGATGTGTGAAGGCTTTTCCTCTGCATGCTCTTTGGTCTCCAGGCACAGACAGCTATGTGACACTCATCTCTGCAGGACGTCACCTCACACCTCAGTGACACACATGGCATCATGGGATTCATAGTTTTAACAGGTGATTATTTCAGACTGCTGACACAGACATGATGACTCTGTGTTTTATGAAGCTGAGGGTTCGTCATGTCTCGTCCTCTTGTGCATGTGTGTGTTAGAAATAGTGTGTTTGTGTTGAAGCTGAACAGTGTGTATGACAGACGTGCTCCGACCCTGCTGGGACCAACAACTCTGATCCAGTCAGTGTTTATGTGACAGAGCGACTCCACTGACTTCAGCAAGAACTCACACGTTCCACCGCCGCCTGATAAATCTCAGTCCACTGGGAAAACTGCCGCCACCCGGACCTGTCAATCCGGCTTCTGAGAGCGCCGCTGATAGACCCAAACATGACATAATGCAGCAGTGAGGAGAAAAGAGCAGCGCTGGCTGCAGAGCCAATCAGAGCTGACTCAACAACAGATACGAGGATGGATGGACTCTAACTACAACAGGAAACACTGCTCTGTATGTCTCACACTTGTGTCACATGTGTCTCAAATGTGTCTCACACGTGTCTCTTGTTGCTGAATAAAATCCCTTATTACTGATAAAAGTTAGAGTTTATTGTCTCTGCTGGTTCTTAAACATCATGTCTCATTTTCACATGTTCGTCCAGATTGTACTGAGGTCAGTGTCTGTCCACTGCTGGGACAGACAGACAGACGTCCTCTCTGCTGGCAGTAAAAAGTGATTCACATCACTGGTGTGAACTGGACTTTAGACACTAAAACAGAGATTTTAACTTAATTCTTCCAGTGACTCAGATAGATTCAGTTTTTTATTATTCGTTGAAGCTTGATGTCTGTCGGAGCTCACCATGTTGTTTCGGGGCAGAGACGTGAAGTCTTCAGAGTATTCTCGGTCTTGTAGTTGATCATTTGGTCACATGTGAAGCCTCCATGTTATCAGCATGTGAAACAGCCGTCCTACATGGAATTATTTATGCAAATATAGAGATGATTCTCACTTTGCGGTGGCTGTCTGTGAAAGTAGGACTTTCCTTCTCTTGCTGGAGCAAAGCTGCTCCGAATCACTGGAACACCTCAAAGCTTTTTCCCTTCAGAAAGTGTTGAAGCTCTTTTCCTATTTGCCCTTATCAGCGTTAAATATCAGAGCGAAGGTTGGCAGAAAAATTGAGTGAGCAGTCTGGATGTTTCTGAAGTAAGTTCAGAAGTTATTTAGTGAAGCAGCAGTGAAGATGTAAAGGGGAAATAAGGACAAAGTAAGAGCTCATTGGTATGCACTGTCTCACAGCTGCTACTTTAATGTGGGAGTCGGAGACACACTCGATCATCCCGGGGAGGAGAGCCCACAGTATGTTGTGAGCCAGCATCAGATGTGTACACACACAGAGACACACATGCCGAGTGTGCGGACTCTCTGATCCGCGGATCATCGATCGGAACTTTCCTCATGTTTTTATCTCACAGAAAAACATGAGGAAAGTTTTCTCTTGTTTTATACTCGAGATCAAATGTGCCTTTGAAGCTCCAGTTGGTAACTTTTATGAAAATAACTTTGTGTCATATCTGCTGAAACTGTCACCACATTCTGAAGGAAGTACATGAGACGGATGTGGTGCTTCTCAAAGTTGAGGAAGGATCCTTAAACGGCTGAATTTCAAGGAGGTGACATCATCGAATCAGGGACTGTTCTCATGTCATGAGGCCCGTTTCCACTGAAGAAGTTCCTGGTACTATTTGGGGGGCAGGAACTACTACAGGAACGTCCTCTCGCTCGGCCCTCTTAACCGCCGTGTCTCCACTGAGAAGGCGGAGTACGAGGAAGGTTCCTGTAAAGTTATGGGCTCTGTATGTGATGTAATCGTTGCGCAACCATTTTGACCGGGGCGATGTAGGGGCGTAGGGATGCCGTTAGCCGTTAGCGGTGTCTGTAATAACTCCGGTCACGGTCCGTGAGAAAAATATTTTTTCCAGCGGATGTCTTAGTTACAACATGATTGAGCTAACTGGAGTAGTTTCATGTCGTATCTGACAACGGGAGGCTTTTAACAGATGACGTCCTGATGTTAGCTTTGCTGCTGCTGTTAGCTGTCCCTGTCAGCTGCAGCCACTGATGCTTTCTAGACATCGTGATTTCCCATAACTGAATAAATACCACACATAGCAACACAAAACTGCTTTGCTAGCTCAATCACGTTGTAACTAAGATATCTGCTGGAAAAAATATGTTTTTCACGGACCGGTTATTGAGTTTGTTTACATGGCGGTGGAAGCTATGAACGAGCTAACCCTTGTCTGCTGAGTTTTAAAAATGCCGGCTATTTTGTTGCTTTCTGTTGACGTCACATCCCTCCTTGAGTATATCCAATCAGTACCAAGTAACCCCCAAGCCCCAGCCAGGAGTCTTTCGGGGCCGTTCTGAGTACCTACTCCGAGGCAGGGACTTGTTTAGCCCCTGCAAAAGTTCTGGAACTCTGTCCTTCGGGGGTGGCTCCTGCGGTGGAGACACGCACCAACGGCCCCAGCCCCGTAAAATTACCCTGAAGTTCGTGCGGTGGAAACGGGCCTAAGGAGCCTTCCAATTTTACCGAGTCCTTCCTTCAAAAAATTTTCAAGGATGCATAAGTGTATCCTCAGCAGGTATGAAGTACCCACAATGCTTTCAATGACGCACACCTGGGTGCTCACTAGCCTGTTCCAGTGTGTGTTCATTGCCTCTGTAGGTCCGACTTGGAAGGAGTCCAGTATTGATTTCATTGACGAAAATCTTTCAACGACCTTTTTTCCATGATGAAAACAAGACGATGACGAGCTAAAAATAGATCTTGATAATAAAAACTAAGATGAAATCTATGTTTGATTTTCACTGATGAGACGTGATGTAAATGTTGGTGGTGGACTGACACTGACAGCTTGTAATGATCTTCAGATGCCTGATGAGCGACAGGCTGAAAAACTCCAGTAAATAGTCTGCACCAGGATGTTTGGGTTGGTGCGAGTTGTGAGCTGTAGCTGTGCTGTCAGTGAACAGTAAACTTTTCGTTAGTTTAGTTTTTAGTTTTTTCCTTATCCCGTGTATTTTCTGGTGTTTGTTACCACAGAGACCTGACATTATAGTAAACGTGTCTGTTTGAGCATCAACTCTTCACAACACTAACAAATGTGTTCCTCATGTGTCAGTCAGCAGCCATCCACAGACTAAAGCTGCTTCCACAAATATCTTCAAACCTGTTTTATCCTCTTTGGAAAAATCATTGTTGTAAAATCATAGTTTATATTTCCACACAAAAGGTGAGCAGAAATTAGACTTTAATTATCAGTTATTTATTGTCCTTAAAAGGACTCCAAAAGTGCAGCTGTGAAGTTACTGTAGAGTCAGGTCTGTGTGTAAGTAACTGAGGGAATGTTGTGTCGCGGAAGTTCTTTCAGGTCCCTGGCTGTCTGCGGGTAACTGGCTTAGAGACTCTGATGTTTTGGTCGTGCGGGCTCAGGGGGTATTACAGAGTATTACTAACTGATTGGTAAATACTTTGAATCCAGTGGCTGCGAGAGCTGCAGCAGCAGAAGTGACACGACTCGCATTAAGAGACAGAGTCAGGGAGGAATTACTGTTCAGAGGAGAGCCCTCGTACGGCACTGAGACTTGTTATCAGCTGCTGATGCCGGCTGAATTAATTACTGTGAGTTTATAAGAAAACACATAAATGCTCAGAGTTAATGTGGATATTCTGTCCTGGACGTTAATCTGACAGCAGTTTGAAAACATGTCGGAGAAACAGCTGAGCACAGGGCTGCAGAGTATTTAGGGTGGGCTCAGCTGGTTCAGAAGTGACACAGTCACAGTCGGGTTGTCCTGAACATGACGACATGGAAAGTGTCTGCAAACATTAATTTATCTGATTTATAACAGTGTAAAAATGTACATTTCATTTTCAGTACTTGTTGTCTGTACAACGTCTAATGTACGGACAATATATATATGTACATACAAACATACAAACATACATACTGTATATGAGTCTCACACGCCGGCGTGGCTTGTGTTGTCATGGTGACTGCAGCTCTTTCAGAGGGGGAATCAGCTGGAAACTGAAGAAGAGAAAAAGGCGCCGTTCTTACTGACCTGTGACTGTGAGTGTGAGCGCTGGAAAAACAATCTAATTAAATACATGTTCTGTGATTAATGAATCTAAATTAATCTCATGCATCAATTTTTGCAGTAAAAATGTTCAACTGAATGCTGTCAGGTGTGTCGTAGTGAAGCTGCTGGATGTTGGACACAGTTGTCCCCCTGTCCTCGACCACCCAAACTGTCTGCAGTCCATTCTGTGAGGGAGTCAGTGAGTCGGTCACAGGTAGACTGACTCAGTCTGAACACCTGGTCCAGGCTGGCTGCTAGCGTTAGCATCAGAGGCTGTGCTAGCTCTGACCTGAAGTCTTTGTGTTGAGGTGATATTTCAGACTGAAGTTCTCTGATGGTACAAAAGTTCCTTCCTGCAGAACCTGCAGAGAACGCTGCTCCTATCAACAGCTCCATCTGTGTGTTTGTTGAATGTAAATGTTACATTCACGTGGCCGAGCAGCACCGTCTCGTCTGTGACAAAGACACTGTGGCCTTCAGGAGCACGCCTGGTCAAAGGTCACCACTGGACGCCATTAATCAGTGTTCATTTTTCTGTGATTAATTAATCGAAATGCACGTGTTATTTTGAGAGCCCTAGTTTTGATGCACAAGTAAATCAGATACTTTAACACACACTAACTAACTCCTACTAAAGTCATTTTTGGGAAGAAATCTGTACTTTTACTCAAATATGGCTTTTCAGCTTGTTCTCATTCTGAAGGTGTCAAATCCCACCATTTTATCAGTGATCTGGTGTCACACAAAAGCCACCTTTTGCGGCGGTACGATATGTAATGTGGTCTGATGGAACCTTTCGCAGTGTTGAGATATGCCGCTTGTCGGGTGTGGGGGGTGAAGGGGGCAATGGATGGGTGCTGTGTTGTGTGTTGTTTTTTCTAAATCTAATCACATACTTTGTTTGACGTCCCGGCGTTGGTTGCGGACACAGGAGGCCTCGTGTTTAATATGCAGACATGAAAGTCAGCAGCAATACATGATGACCTGGGATGAGAACATTTTGGTATTTCAGGTGCGTCATCCACCATCGCCTGTTTAAAGTTTCATTAATGACACTGGTGCATCTTCTCCTTAGTGACTCCTCAGATACTCTGTGATGTCATTTCAATGATCGTTAGTCAGGTAAAGAACTGAGCTGCATAATGTCCAGTTAGAAGTTTTCTAACCTCTTAAAATCAGCAGGTGAAACATCTGACGGTCCTGTCTCTGAATGTGGTGACAAACATAATGACCTATTTTCACAGTCAATGAGTTCAGCAGGACACAGAGAGCAGGCTGACATCCTGAGTCCTGTCTGTGGTTTCAGCTAAATGTTAATAAAGGCGGCTGCAGACTTTTTCTTAAAACAGACCTGATATTTCACTAACCTTTTCCACCAGCTGTCTGAACACAACCTGAAAAAGTTATAATAATGCTGAAGTCACTACGATGTAAGACTGGATGTGTTTTACAGATACATTCATTAAAATCACCTCATTATGTTAACAGAAGGTGAAATCCAGTCAGCATCACTTCTCTTCAAAACTTAATTGTCTTTGTGTCAATGAGCTGCATATAAAAATCATTTCAAGGAGACAGAGTTGAGGCTGATCTCTGAAAACAAAACCTCCCTAACGATGTATAATTGGCTCATTCATAGAGTGTCCTAGTTTATTTGAAAAAGAGAAGTTATTTCGTTGAGTGGAATACATGATTTTAATCAGTCAAACATGTTTAGAGTCACTGTGCTGCTGCAGATTTTAATGATGGTGTTCAATTCAATTTCTTTCCCAACATGTCTTCCAAATTAAGACTAAAATGTAATTTATCATCTACATAAGAGTGGTGGGAGACACTGTGGTTCTCACTGATGAGGCTGAAAGGAAAAATCTATATAGAAAACAACAGTGGGCCAAGAATGGACCCCTGAGGAACACTGCAACAGAAATGATCCTACCATCTATTACAGAGGTACGATGATTTCAGTTCCCTAACACAGGATTGCAGATAGTACAGGAAAACAATGCATCCAACTCGTCACACGTCACATGTTCAGTCTGTTCAATGTCAGTGATCATTTAAATCTGACGTTTCCACAACACTTTGGATAACATATGGTTAAGTTTATGTGAAACAAACCACCTGGTTATGGTTAGGTAAAGATCATGTTTGAGCAATCAGTTTTGTCGTATGTCACACTCAAACAGTGGTCTACAGTTTGGCAGCATCTCGCCCAGGTGTCACGCCATCCACCATCCCCGCGGTGAACTTTCATTTTCTGGGATAGCGAAGGAATGGCCAGTCTTACTCTGCCTCTGATTGGCTTACCGTGACACTCTTACCATAATGATAACCAATCCCACTCATCTTGCCTAAACCAATCCAATCCAACTAAGGAAGGCAACAAGTACTTGCCAATCAGAGGGAGAGTAGGACGGGTCATTCCTTCGCTTTCTCAGGGAACTCCACCTTACATCCCCTCCACCTCCAGATGACAAAGTCAGCTCATAAACTACGTCACTTTAGAAACATTGAGACATATGAAACGTAAAAATGTGACTTTCAGGGACAGCATTTCTTTCAGGTAATGAAATTTGACATTCATACAACACACGCTTTATAAGCTGCTGGTTGGTTAAATGTATAAATGTAACATTTACGCCTCCCCAAAACATCTGGGTCGCCCCCGGTGGCTGGCTGCAGTATAGGTACATAAACTCTGCTCCCTTCGCAGGTGGGAAAAACTAAAAAATACATTTTTAGATTTCATTATTTTATTTATACTTAGCATATGAATTATTAAGGTATGGCCAAAAACATATTTTGTGATGTCACAGTGACCTCTGACCACAAAATTCTAATCAGTTTATTCTTCAGTCAAAATGGACGTTTGTGCCAGATAGTGTCATTACATAATTGTGTCAAAGAGTGGAAATCATAACTATCAGTAATCTCTGTTGGCCTCTCACAGCTGGCGTCGTGACTGTAACACGAACACGTGACGGTCGGCCAGACGCCATCAGATTAATGTAACGAGCTATACGTCTGGTTCACAGCAGACTGATTCGTTAGTGTCATGTTCTGCTGTAAATCTGCTAATGACCACCTTCCTCTTCCTGTCAACAGCGTTCAGCCTCAGCGGTGAGCGGAGCAGCCTCTCCAGTTAAAGGTGTAAAGTGGTGACAGTCAGCTGGTCTTCGGGAAGAATCCCAACCTCTCTTTTCTGTGTGCGGTCCCCATCCATCACCGGCAGTCGGCGGGTGCCCGGGCGACATTGTGTTTATGCAACTTAAAGAGCTTTTCTCTGGCCCGCCACAGTGATGTATAGCCCAGGAGCCCAAAACAGATGATGTGTGCACTGGGAGGATAGGAGAATGGATGAGGGGGCAGCGGCCGGCGGCGAGCTGGATGCACCTCGCTGGGAGAATCTGTCAATATTCATGTTCATAACAACAACAAAAAGTGGAGCGTTGGGGAGAAACGGGGTCGGCCGGTGCTGCGCTTTAAAGATTTAAAGGCTTTCACAGGGAATGTGCAGCGCTGGTCGGCTTGATACTGCACAGTGAGAAAATCTGTCAGTATTAATGTGGAGAAGAAAAGGAACAGAGCGAGGGGGATGAGACGAGGCTTTAATGTGACGCAGGGTTTGTTTTGGGTTTTTAAGGTGTTTTCAGGGATGTTGTGAGACACTGAGCGACAGCGCCGACTGCTCAGGCTGATTAGGGAATTAATTCAGCATCAGGTTCTACATTTAAAGCAGCACGATGGATGAAGTTGTAAATGTTGGTTTGGCTCTGAATAAACTGTCTCATGTTTCACCTTTTCACCGTGAGCTGCAGAGAAGAGACAGAAATACCAGCTAACATTTAAAAGAACACCATTCAGTCATTAGTTTATTGATTCCTGTAGCACTCAGTTACTATGAGACACCTGGAAGCTTGGTATTGCACTCAGATGATGTGGTTTAGCAGGATGCAACAGTGAAACACTTCAGCCAGCTGCGTGACCGACGCAGCCGGTCCTTTGAGAGCATCTTTATACTTTATATGGAGGGAACAAAAAGGGTGGAGGACACACACATCAAAACTCAAATTAAAGCAAGAACCAGACAGGAGATCTGCACACTGTATTAAAGCTCCCAGTAGTTTTAATTGTTTCCATCTAACAGAGATCTTCGTCAGGCATTTTGAAAGCCTGGCAAAGATCTGTGTTCAGTTGAAACGCTGCACAATTAAAACTCATGGGACATTTAAAACAACATGTGGATCTCCTGTCTGGTTCTTGCTGTACTTTGATAACCTGCAGGCACCTTTGTACAAATCAGGGAAAGAGTTCATAGTAATAATGTTATTGCAATATCTATCTATCTATCTATCTATCTATCTATCTATCTATCTATCTATCTATCTATCTATCGAAGACGCACTGGATTATTCACATAATATTATCATATGTGTATCAATATTTTAGTGTAAAACATCACAATCATCAGACTGCTTTAGTACTTTGCTGCAGTTGTACATGTTTGGATGGATTGTCAATTTGAGAATTTATCAGCAGTCAGGTAAAAACAAAGCAGCAACCTCGGAGCTGGCAGAACAGGCAGAGGATCGAGAAGCCAGCAGGGAAATACTCACAGGAAGCAGCTGAGTCTTGAGTGAGTGAGGAACAATCTGGCAGAGAGTATCTGTGAGGCTGGGGTCTATAGTAATGAGGACCAGGTGAACTGAGTTACCTTGATGAGGTGGGAAAACCAGGGTGAATGGAAAACTACTGACCAGGAGCTGAGTGACTGGGCAGGCAGAGGTGAGCAGGTAACCAGTAATGCTGAGCTGAGACACACCTGTTTGGTTTGTTTGGGCAGGTATGATGGCTGTCAATAAAAATCTGGTGCAAACAAATACCGCCTTGAAAAGGAAGGTCTGGCTCATCCTCTGAATGAACTGGTGCAGTTTGTGGTCTGAAAGAAGAACTGAACAATTAAAGGATTTTATTACAGTGATGTTAATAATAAATAATAAATATATATAATGTTAAATCTGCTGATCTGTGTGAGAGACTGAAGGACAACATGGATGAACCAAATAAAAGAGTTAATGTGGTGCAACGTTCTGGCCTCTCGTCAGCCTTGACCAACACATGGACATTATTCAGTGTCAGTGTTTGGCTGTAGCAGAACCTACAGGAGGTAATTTGGCCCTGAGTCCTCTCCGGGTGTCCTCCCCTCTCGCTGAGCTCCTGACGGAGACTAATTGTGTTGTATTGAAACAATATGGCAGACGAGCAGCAGCTGAGCAGCATGTTGTCTGACATTTTCATATGCACGCTAAACACCTGTAAGTCATTAACACTAATAAGGTCAGCAGAGAAAACTAATATTCAGCTGTCGGGTGCTCCGCCTGCCTTTCACATGAAATTACGGAAAGAAAAATGCATTTAGGGAAATTCCTGGTTGTTTTGTTTTTGTCCTGGTCTGAATCCTTCCATATGAATCTCTGCTGATACCTCCTGTTAGAGACACAGCTGCTCGTGAGTAACTCTAAGACTCCGAACGTGACTCACATTGTTCAGTCTTTAGCATGCATGTAAATCAGAATGTGTGGTTTCTGTTACGTGATCAGCACTGATGACACTGATGCAGAGACGCTGCCTATGTCACTTCCTGGCTGACTCAGTCTGGCTGATTGGCCTGACACTGATCCACGACTGATCCTGTGTATATTTGCTGAAATCAAGTCTGGACACAAAATAAATATGAAATATGTCAAATAGAAAGTGAGTTATACTTTAACCATGAGCACCTCTCTGCAGTGTGCAACAGTTTTTAACTAAGAAATGGAGTCGGCTAATGTCAGCAAACTGCCGGTAACTGCCACAACACTGAGTCCACACATGCTGTGTTTTCATTATTTGCAGCAGCAGCCAGGAGGGTATGGTCCAACACTTAGCCTCCTGTAGCACCTCACATTCAGCCAGAGCAAGACCCAGAGCCGGGGTCTGATCCTGGGCCATCTTCTCAACCAGCCCAAGTCTCACCAGATCAGAAAACTTTCTGTTGCTGCTGTTACACAAGTTCAACCCAACACTACTGCTGGCCACCAGTCAGCTGTGAAACCTCGAGGCTGGAGTCTGTACTGGCTGAATTGGAGTCTTTACAGCTGCTGAGGTCAGAGCTGCCGACCGCTCTCCTCCCAGTGAGGTAGCGGATGGGACCCTTTTCAACATGAAGGAGCAGCAGCTCTACTCCGAGCTCCCTCCAGATGCCCAAGCTTCTTACCCTATCTCTAGTGTTGTGTTCACACCAGGCACGAGTAAAACAATTAGTGTGAGTGAATTACATGTAAAATCAATGTAAAGACGCCATTAGACGTGAATTCCCACTGGTTGGTGCGATAGACATGACACGAAATACACAAATTAAGCAGCACAAATAAAGTGAGTTGTGCTTATCTGCGTCATACGTTTATTCCCAATAGTTGAAAAATGAGAATCTCAGCAACCAGCACTGAGATCCTCCGGGGACGGCAAGAACGTACCAGCAGAAGTTCATTCATCAGCAATTTCACACAAGTTCTTTGTGCATATGACGCGAGTCAACACAAAATATTCTAGCGTTCAAACTGGCATGAGTAAGGTTACGCAACAATTCTCATCACCTTTGGTGGGAACACAACATAAGGCTGAGCCCAGCCATCCCATGGAAGAAAGCCGCCGCCCAGTAAGCCCGCCTCCCACAGGGACAGGAATCAGGATCAGGTGTACTGTGTGCCAGGTGGCAGGCAGGGCGGGGCTCCGGCATGATGATCCCTGGTGTCATGGACATTTAGAACCTTTAAGAACATTTTGCTAATTTCACTTCAGTAAGGTTTGACTGTAGAACTTTTAGTATTTTCACAGTGTCGTGTTAGTACTTTTACTGCAGTAATGAATACTTCTTCTACTGCTGGATTTAGGAGTGTCACGTCTGATGCTGCTGTCCTCGAAGCTGAAGTTTTGGGACAAACCTCTATTACATCAGTCTTGGAGACTTGTCAATGACGTGTGAAGGACACAAGTGTCTGTCCATCCTCTTTATGTCTTCTCTCTCTTTCTGTCTCCTCTGGGAAGCTTTTAGTTTCTCAGTCTTTAACTCGAGCGTTTAAAAAGGCAAAATGTCAAATGACTAATCTCCCTCTTAAACTGCAGTTTGAGCAGCTCCGTCCTGCTCAGCCGTCTCTCTCTCCTTCAGTCGCTCCTCCCGACATACAGCAGAGACAGACAGAGAGGGAGACACATGTCTTTGGCAGGCGGGTTAATAACTTGCTTTGCTTTGGACGCCTTAAATTGGTTTCCATTGACACCTGCTATCCCTCAGCAGATAGCACAGAGGACCTCATCAAGTGTAAAGGCGCCGATGGCGTGGAGCCAAATAAGCCACCATACAGCACTAACTTCCTCTCCGTATATACGCAGCTTTTATTGTTGCCATGTCAAACCCCTGACTTTTGTTCCCCCTCCGGTGATGATGTTCTGCGGCGCCGTCACTGTTCAGCCGCCCTCGATGCCTTGTTAAGATAAACCATTCATTCCCATTCAGCTTTTTAATTGCCTTGCCACGAGGTTGGGCTTATCTCAAATTAGACGCTCAAATATTGAAATATTTGTCATTATCGGGCTTCTTTTTTGTCAGGAGCGAAGATAATCCAGCGCGGGGCAGCAGAGGAAGACAGGGATGTCTGCTGACAGAGAACAGTTAAAACATAAAGGAGGAAAATTTAAAGGTGTGAAACTCAAACTGATGGATTTATAGTTTAACATTTTAATTATGGGAGTTGAAAATGTTTAATAGAAATGTCACGAGTTGCTGTTAATGATTCTTTACCTACATTATATTCTATTTATTTCCTGGTTCAGACGCTGCATTTTAAAGAAGCTTAGTTTCATTATAATATATATAAAAAATGCCTCACCTGCTTTGATGTGTGATCGACAAGAAGATCCAGTTTCTTCTCTGTTGTTTTAATTATGACGGTTTAACAGTAAATCTTCCTTTAAATGCCTGGAAAGAAAAATCCTGATGTATCCTGATGTAGGATGATGAAGAAGTGGAGCTGGTTAGTTGCTAACTTTGTCTCAAAAGCTTTAAGAAGAAAGCAAGATGGAATATTTAACTATATCTACTGATGTTATTCACATATAAACGTGAAACCTTCGTTCATTAGTGTAATTGGTGTTAGTGATGGAAGGCGACTTCATGAGGACTGTTACTGCAACACAGTCTCCGGATTAAATGTTGGCATTGTACGTTTCTGCAAACCAAGGATACGTTAAATTTGTATGTTATTATGACGCAGATAACTTTATGTTTCTGTATGTTTAAACAGCGCTGTGGTCAGGATGTTCTCACGCACTGTTTGTACGTATTCCTACGAAAAGTAATGCAATAAATTCGCACATACCCCATTTCATGATGAGCCAGTAATTCATGCATAACACAGGTTATCTTGGAGGCTGTGATCATGTGACAGAGGCGCTGACAGGAGTGCAGAATAAACCAGGAAGCGGCCTTGTAAGGTGGCAGGTCGGGGGGGTGGTTGGGTCAATAGAAACAGGACTTTCCCCATGAGACCAGTGTTCAGGGTCAGACTCTGAGTGAACTCTTTATGTCAAGTATGTAATGTAATCTGTGTTTGAGGATATGTTGCTGTGGTTAACATGTGGTTTGGTTTGAAGCACAAAAGCCACTTGGTTATGGGAACAGATCAGGTTTGGGCTGAAAGGGGAACTAATGTTTTTTCAACCTGGGCCCTATGTTCAGATCTGCTTTTGTCTAAATGAGTGATAGGATGTTCAATATGTGACATTTCTCCAGTACGAAGCTAGGGCTGACCTGCCTGCAGCCCGTGAGCGCACGCTATATTAAATAATAGGGCACTCAGACAGCATCAAACAACTCCAAAATACGTCCACTAAAAGTGCATTTTTTTCACACAGATAGGCTCGGATTGTTAGTAAAATTATCTGACAACATAACGGAAAGGAGAAATGAACGTGTGTGTTTACCTTTAGCTGGATTCAGACATGTTCCTCTGCCCGTTGCTGCTCCCTCTCTCTCCTCGTCCGCTCTTCAGTTTCAATGAGCTCTGCGTCCATGTACGTCCGTGTACTCCGTGTTCAAATAAATATGGGCGCTCATCAAAATTCAAATGGCTCATCCAGATCCAGTTGGTCAAAATCAGGTTAAAATTCGGACAGTTTTGTTGTGGCAAGTCAAAACACTCACTCAGAGAGTGAAAGTCTGGCTCTGAAATCTCACGTCTCACCAGATTTGAGTTGTTGCAGGAAGTTACTGCTGGAGTGACCTTACAAACGCAAGGAGTTCCTCTGTTTGGAGTAGTCATGGCTGAATTTTGACCCGATTTTGACCAACTGTGAGGTCACTGCAGCGGTAACTTCCTGCAACAGCTCAAATCTCACGAGACCAACTGCCATAAAACACCAAAGAAGAAGAATCTTGTGAGACGTGACAAGGATGAGTTGGCTTTATGGAGTGTTTCTTTTACATGTTTTAATCACCTGGTCAGTTGTTGCAGCGCCATGTTTCTACATTAGCCCAGATCAGACAAATCAAAAACTGGCTCTAGGCAGGGACACTTAAATTGTCACGTCGGCTGCTGTGATGAAACGTCTTTATTCAGTGTTTTTACTGGTTTAAAGCAGCTGGTGCGTTTGTGTCTGAGAGGAAGAGACTCTGAGGATAATTCAGCTCCTGAACAATGAACACTGAAGGAATTCTGACCAGGAGAAGTTTCAGCTGGTTGTAATCTCTAATCTGTAATCCTCCTGAATCTGACACACTGGACCTTTGAATAAGCAGAAGGGGCTGTTGGTGAGTGTGGTCCAGGGTCAGCTGCCCATGTTTTTAATGAAGCCGGACCAGAATGACTCCAGGCTACCTGCATGTGGAGGTTGGAGGAGCGAGGACTGATCACATACAGATGGGGACGTAACACACATAAGAAGGAAACACACACAGTTCCTTTAACGTTAAGTGAAGTCTGAGAGACAGAAAGTGAGTGTGTGAGCAATTTGCCTCATAAGCAGAATGAAGTGAGGAGTCTTCAACATCTTGCCCTCTCCTCCTCCTCCTCCTCCTCCTCCTCCTGGTTCCTCACCCTGAGATGAAGTGGAATCAGCTTCTGAGTGTTTCCATGATTCAGCGTCTACACATGAAGAGACAGAAAGACTCTGGCTCAATAACAGGGTCCAGTCCAGTGGGACATCCAGGACACAGGTTTGATTCTGTCTCACTGTCCGTCCTCTTGTGTGCCGTCTGTCTGACAGAGAATCCATCTCACTTTTCCTCCCTCACTTTCCTTAGTTTCTAAAGTCCGTCAGCACTTGGCAAAGTAATCAGTGAGTCATTGGTATTGATCAACAACTCTAACAACCGTCCAGTGAATGTATCTCTTTGGATCCTGGCAGTGTCTCCTGAGAGGGGAGCAGGCTGCACGATGATTAACAAGACTGAACAGAAGAAGAAGAAAAACATTTCTGCTACTTTACAAAACTACGCTGGTTTCCCCTCAGATGTTTTCTCAAATCTTTGCTTTATGCAGACGTACTGAAATTCATCCTTACAGAGTGGTTAACACACTCTCTGGTTGAACTGCTGGAACATGATGCAGCCTGTAACGAGGGGCTTTAAACATTTAACTAAAAAGAGTTGGGAACCAGTAAAAAACCAGTGCAAAAGTAAAGGCGCCCATTTTGCCAGTAAGGTTTTGTAGCATGGTGACATTTAGGCCTCTAGTTTCGCAGACTGGGCAAGGCGGGGGCGCAGCGCACCACAGTGGATATAGAGATACATTTATGTGCTGATTGCAGATAGTTGCATTGAATAGTGGTTTTTTGGGTATTTATTGCATCGTTAATGTGCCTGATATTCTGGAAACCTGCCTGTGAGGTTTTGGTGACGTGTGCACACTGTCCGCCGGTCAGCCAAACTTCCACTACACCAGCTGTGCTCCACCTGCGCTGACAGTAGACCTAGTTTCAGTTGGCGAGCTTTTAGCGCACCTTCGGCGAAGCCTTTTGGCACGAAACTGTCACTGGGCCAAGCTGGATCTGTGGACACCTCCCCCCCCCTCCGCCGCCACACCCATCTCAGCGCACCTCGGTCTGCCAAACTACCAAACTGAGCGCGCCTCAGGTTGCGCTGCTCGAAACTAGCTCTGCGCGGGGTTCGCCACCCTGCGCTGCGCCGGGAAACTAGAGCCCTTAATCTTTGACCTCAGAGGTGTCGAGTTGGAGGAATGGTGGGAGACGGGGGTAAGGGGGACCCGACAGGTGATGCAGGTGTTCTTTAAGAAACAGGAAGTTAGTTTTTGTAGTTTGGCGTCTGGTTTGATTGCTCACCAATGCGGTCAGCAGGTGGAGCTGCAGCAGAGACATTAAGATACTTTAAAAGACTTGTTGCATCGAATTTCCATCAAAAATCTGAACACAAAAACATGAAAGACTTATATTTAGGTTCAGTGTGACTTCAGCCCTCTGAGGATGTATTTTCTCCAGAATAAAGGTCTGTAAATCCACCATCAGAAGAAAGAGTCTTTTCTTCAGTGTCACAGTAATCCAGTGATAATCATCTGTGTGTCCACACTGCAGACACACTTCACTCAGCTCACTGTGAACAGACACACTCAGGACTACGTTATTAAATACAGCCTCTGTTTGAAGCAACCACACAGAGACACACAGCAGACACACAATGGCAGTTTAGAAAGGTTCCAATCTGGCTATCGAGCAAACCACAGCACAGTGACGGCCCAACTCAAAGTAGTAAATGAACTGAGCATTATTGTAAATGCAAACGATGTTGCTGTTCGTCTTCTATTAGACTAAAATGCAGTGTTTGATACAGTTGACCACAGTGTTTTAATGGACTAAAAATGGGTTGTTCTCTCTGACAGTGTCTCAGCTTGGTATTTAACTGATAGTTGTTTGTCAGCCTGGGTCCTCCTGTATCAGAGACTCATTATAATAAACATGGTGTTCCTCAAGGAAGCGTTCTGGCCCCATTTTGTTTTATTATATTTGCTTACACTTGGAAACATTACCAGCCATCACTACATTTATTACCATCTTTATGCAGATGACACACGATTGTATGTCTCTGTCACACCAAATACCACGAATGCACTGCAGGCTCTGATTTCCTGTCTCTCTGACATTAATGTTTGGATGGGTCAAAACTAAATAATGAAAAACAGATTCTTTTAATTGGACCAAAAACAGCAAAACTGCACTCGATGTTTGGTGGCGTTAACAAGCACAGAAAACTAAAGCTTTGTTTCCTCTGAGCAGTCCGGTTCAGTTCAGTTCAGTTCAGTCCAGACGTTTTGTTTCTGTTTCCACTGTCAAAAGTTATGGATGGTACCAACAGAACTGTCCCTTACCTTCCCCATGTTTGGTCCCCCCTCTGTTGGGGCACCTGGCACACAGATCTGGTACTAAAAGCTCATGAAGCTCTTTGAAACTCATGTAAACACTGTTCATACTGTACAGAGTTTTATCAGTAAACTGTACACCAGCAGTCAGCTGGTGTCAGAAATGTGGACCCATGCTCACAATAGGAAATTGGCAATGCTGACGCAGATGGTGCGGTGGAAGCCTGATTGTAGAAAATGTCAAGTATTTTTTGGCCACGTCATGTTTAGCTGTGATCCGTAAGTACATTTTCATTGTGGATCATGCACAGTATTTTATAAATGAGAACCCAGATCCATGAGCTACGTACCCCAACAGAGGGGGACCAAACATGGGGACCGAACTGAACTGATACGTACTGGACTGCTTGGTGGAAACAGGACTTGAGATGCTTCAACTAGTGCGCATGCGCCCGCGCGTACAGCCTGTTGCAGTCGCTACTGCTTGTTTTCTCGGTTTTCTTACTTTTTTGCTTTATTAAGTTTGGTATTTGTGCTTGGCTTTTTGTGATAAATAATTTCCCCTCGGGGATCAATAAAGTATTTCTGATTCTGATTCTAATTCAAAGTTCATGAGTGGGGCATTTACTGACGTATTCTATGTGGTAGAACAAAACGTGAAAGTCTCTTCAGCTCGTGTTAACCACAGATTTGATTTCAGAATCTAACCAAAAACCTACTGACTTCGAGACGAGGGAACCGTGGGTGGTCAAATGCTGACTCATTTCCAGGTTTTAGGACTCATTCCTGGTCCACTCTGTCGGGCCTGGAGATTTAAACAATTGTTGTCAACATTTATCAGCGCCTCATCATTCCTATGCTGTGATCGGCGAGACAGTGGTGTGAGGTTATGATGCTTATATATACACACACACACACACACACACACACACAGTTTCAGGCGTGTATATTTTACCAGTAGTGAGTCTTACTGCTGCTTTTATGTTCAGACGTGCCCAGTTTGTTAGTCTTCAGAGATTTTGAAACTAGCTGCTGAAAATCCTGTTGTCTCATTACCGGATTAAACAGACTTGATATTGAACGACACAAACATACATATTACCCAGAAATCATCATCACATATCCGTATATGACCAAAACTACAAAAGAAAACAGGATATTATTAATTTAATGAAACAGTTTTTATAGTTTCTGTGGAACAAACATATCTTTTGGTACAGACTGGTACTGTTTTACCAAAACAAAAACCATGATGGAGATCGTTTTTTCTTTTTGAGGACAAACCCATCTCCATCATGGTTTTTGATTTAGTGTGAATTCTTCTTTGAACACAGATGTATTTCCAGGTGACAATCAGGCCCCTCCACCCCACTGGCCCCAGCCAAACCACACTGTCTATAAATGAGGTCCAGTATGTGTCTCCTTAAAAACATCCCCTGCTATAATATCACAGCAGCGATCAGTGTGAGTTTGTGCTCAGCACAACAAACTACAAACTTGAGTTTGTCTTTGGGACAAAAGCAGACGGGATTAATTAAGACTGGAACATAAAATCACTTCATTGAAAGCTGACTTAAACTTTTACATTTCTTTGTCAGGATTGTGTCTCCCCATCACTGCTCCTCCCTCCTCCCTCTGAAACAATAGCACAGCCTCCTCCTCCTCCTCTCTGAGCCTCTGTCTGAGCGATAAGAGGCGGCTCTGTGTGGATTCACATAACTAACCTTCAGTGTCCAATTAGATTAGTCGCCGCCAAACCAATTAGTGTTACTGGGAGGGAGGATGAGATGCCAGTAGTCGTATTAGTGCTCTGATATCTTAGCTGCAGGAAAACATGCTGACAAAGCTCTTCAGTAGCCACTGCAGTGGAAAATGCAGGGGGTCTGTGTTAGCATAATAACAGGAAAAAAGTTTCTGAACTCGGAACAAAAAACTGCGTAGAGAACATTTAGGCAGAAGTGCAAACTTTGGCATTAATTAGTCGGAGGATCTGCAGGAAAATGTCTGAACCCGAGAGAACAACAGCTGTTAGCAAGACGTGGATGAAAACAATCAATATGTCAGATTATCGTATTAAAGGACTTACTATGTACACCGAGCTCTGACAAAGGAAACTACAGCCTGTTTGTGCTGTCGACTCAGAGTCATTTTACTACCTCGTTAAAACTTTGGTTTTTGCTGTTTGTCAGCAGGAATTCACCAAAACAGCATTTACACTGTAAAGATCACTGCGACACTCAGACTGGGTGAACTGGGTTGTCTCCACCTGCCTCAGATACAGCTTCACAGACTGTCACAAATGTATCACAGGTAAATAATGTTTAATAATGTTAATGTGACTTTAAAACTGCAAAGGTTACAGGTGTTATTGCAGCTGGGGTAGGCAGTTTAACTTTCCCATAATAACCTTTGAGCATATTGTCAAGTGTTCTGAGAGGAAACTAGACTTCTGCTCCTCCTCTTGTTTTCAGGAGACATTTTTGTCCAATCACAGGTGATCATAAGTGCTATATCAGAGGCAGCTGGACGTGATTGAGTTTCTCAAAGACGTTTCACCTCTCATCCAGGAAGCTTCTTCAGTGGGTGTGAACCCTGACCGAGTCGTTGAAGTCACATGAGTCACTGACCCACCTGACCACCATGTGGGTCATTAGGGTCAGGTGGGACCAGGGGTGAAGTCGTCTGGGGAGGGATCCCAGGACTGCACTGTAGGTGGATGGTAAGTGGTGTCGTAAGCCACCCCCTCTGTTTAACGATGGTCGTTCCAGCTTGACATAGATGGCTTCTTTTACTCCTCTTTCAAACCATCTTTCCTGTCTGGCCAAGATGTGCACATTGCTTTCCTCAAAGGAGTGTCCCTTTGCCATGTGTTTGTGGAGCGGTTGTTTTGTCTCCCCAGTGTAAAAATCTGTGCACTCCCGGTTGCACTGAACTGCTCACACTACATGACTCTGCTTCTGTCTGGGTGTTTTGTCCTCAGGGTGGACAAGTTTCTGTCTCAGTGTGTTGCTGGGTGTGAAGTGCACAGGGATGTGGTGTTTGTTGAAGATCCTCCTGAGTTTCTCAGACACTCCTGCGACATTAGGAATGACAATGTCGTTTCATTTTTTTGTCTCTTCCTCTGAAGAAGCTTCTTGGATGAGAGGTGAAACATCTTCAAGAAACTCGAGCAGGTCCTGCTGCCTACAATATAGCACTTATGTTAACCATGACCTGGATGACTGAGGATCTCCACCGACCTGTCCAATCACAGGTCACTTCAGAGAAAGGGCGTTCCTATTGGCTGCTCTACAGATGCAGACGAGCGTGCACACAAGGAGGCAGGTTGGTGTGGTGGATGGGTCACAAAAAATAGACCTTCACCCGGGTACTTTCCACTGCAGTCGTGTGTTTGGATTAATAGGAACTTTGAGTCATTTCAAGTTACGCCCTCACCATGGATGCAATGTCATTCACGGGATGCTAATTCATAGGACATCATATGAACTGTCCCATGAGAATACGTTGTTCAGTAGTGGAGAATCCTGCAGAGAAGCAATGATAACAACTGCTGACAGTGCAAAGCAACTCAAAACAGGAAGACGGACCGATCAAACAGAATCTGACAATAAACCAAATAAAACGTGTCAACATCAGCAAAGTGTTTGAGAGATGGAAATAATGTTGCTAATAAGTTAGCCTTCTGCTAACTGGAGCAAAAGTCTCACAGCTGCAGCTTCCAGTTCACATTTATGTAGCTAACGTTAGCGAGGGCCTTGAATCACTGTTACCCCCTTTCCACAACATGAAACCAGTTCTGCTGCTTGGGTTCCTGCAGCTACATTTGAATCTTTCAGAAGATTTCAACCAAACATAAGCTGGTTCAAAACCCTGAAGGTTGGTTCTCAGCTGGAGCAAAACAAACAACAGATTTTTCTTTACCTGAGGTGTGAACAGTGATGACGTCAGTGGGCGTGTCTTATTCTACAGGTTGGATAAGTTGTAGACTTTGCAGGTAATCAGTGTAATCCGCCATTTCCACTGTGCGACACACTCCACGGACGACACATCCTTGATTACAATGGTTCCATTAAAAACTGGTGGAACTCAAGCTGGCTCACTTGATAGCACCGAGGCTTCAAGAATCCTGAATGAAACTGGTTCATGAACCAGAGATAATATGGTAAGAAAGTGTGTCCTCCGTCTCACTGCCCGCCGCCACAGACCACCCTGCCGGGAGGAGAGCAGGCAGCAGCTCTAGAGACAGACGGACCCCCAGTCAGCGACCGCAGCAACCTGAATCCACATTGTACAAACACAGCTCTGGAGGAGTGGACGGCCCAGACTCCTCGTCAGATCAGCAAGCTTCCTGTTGCTGCCCGTTAAAGGGTTTTTGGGGGGAGTTTTTCCTTATCCGCTGTGAGGGTCCTAAGGACAGAGGGATGTCGTATGCTGTAAAGCCCTGTGAGGCAAATTGTGATTTGTGATATTGGGCTTTATAAATAAAATTGAATTGAACTGATTACACAGGTTAGACCTGCTGCTGCTGCAGTGAGACCTGGTGCTGAGGAAAGTTTAAGCTGGCCAATTTTAAGCTGCTACAGCCACCTCCCGGAGGTCCTTTTCCAGAGCTGCTGCCCGATCTCGTCCTGGTGAGGCAGTCCACAGTGGCGGGGAGCGAGGCGGAGGGAGCGCAGGGCGGCTAGCAACTAATTCTTGTCTCACCTTTGATCTGATTGAGAGACAGAGCAGGGCGAGGCAGGCTTCAGAGAACAACACAAGATGAAATAAAATAACAGTAACTGTATTAAGCGTGTGCATATGACTGAAGTCATCAGGTGGGAGGGGCTTAGGACAGTTTTTAAACAATTAACTCAAGGGTGCAAGAAAGGCGACGTGTGTATGGCCCATTAAGGCCCTGACACACCGAGCCGACGGTCGGCCGTCGGTGAGTGTCTGTCGGCCTAGTTTTTGCGGTGTGACGTCGGCACTTCAGCGTTGGCGGCTTTTCAGCCAATTGAGCATGTTGAATCGGAGGCGGAACTTGTCGGTGAGAGAGATCACTCTGATTGGCTGTTCAGGTTTTATTTCCTCGCCCCTGTAGCGAGTGAATCTGCCTGTAGTGAAACCGGGGCTAACCGGTGCTTCCTCCTCAGGCTCCACTTCACTCAGCTGCCCCACAGACCCGCTGCTTCTTCACACTTTAACCTGAATAACAAACCAGAGCTAGCTGGGAGCGGCTAGCGGAGCGTTAGCCGCAGCATGACCGGAGGGAAGCACAGCCAGTTAGCCTCCGCTAGTCTCTGAGCTAGCCCCGGCTCTCCGTTTGGATCCAACCGGAGCACCGAGCCCTGGTTTGTTATTCAGGTTAAAGTGGGAAGAAGCAGCGGGTTTATTGGGCAGCTGAGTGAAGTGGAGCCTGCGGAGGAAACACCGGGACCGTCTGGATGTAATAGTCCGTGGAGGTGCTGCGGTGCTCGGCTGCACAGATAGGAAACCCCTCGGCTGACAGGATGTACCACTCTCTCACTCCGCTCTCTCTCACGCAGGCGCAGAACGTACGTGCTACTTGGCCGTCGGATGTAGTCCGTGTAGTGTGTTCAAATGCAACTGACACAGGGCGACGGTTTGGTGTGTCTGCACCTTAAGTCCTAAGCATGTTTTAAGCATAGACTGTAAAATGAATGGACAAAGCTGCTGGGACACTGGTTTCAGGGCTTCTGTTTCAGAGCTTGGCGTTCGGCATCTCTTGGTCTTTTGGAGCCAGAAGTGACCATATTTGGGCGAGAGGTGGAGCTGTGGAGGAGCGAGCGGTGGATCAGACTGAGAGGCCGAGAACTCTGTCAGCAAACAGTCTGAGTCCCAGATGCTGAATATGTCAAACAGAAACTGACACCATGTTTATGAAAACTCGAAATGTTTGATACATTTACAAGTGAGAAGAATCGGCCCGCCCATCCCCACCTTACACTTGTACCTGAACATAACACTCCTGCGCTCTCTCGGTTGGAAACAAAGCCGGACTTGTTGCTGTTGATGCTTTTTTTAAAGCACAGTGTTTGGCAGACGGCCAGTGTGAGAGCAGAACAGATGCATTCATCAAACAGACATCCTCTCCGCTCCACATTATTCTGACCATGAAACAGAAACTTATCTCAATGTGTACGCTAAAGATTTCTGTAATAGCACAAGAGGTGCAGGTGAGTTATCTGAGCTGTGCGTTCAGGATCTGCAGCTTTTGTTTTATTGATGATCTTCAATGAAAAACAAGCTTCTGTAGAAACTGAGATCGAGTGGCTCATTTTCTGGAAATCACCCATGCAGCTCAGATATTTTAACACTTCCCATTTTCTCCACCAAAGGAAGCGCGTTTCAGAGCAGAGAACAGGAAGAATGAAAAAAGGAGACTTTTTTTTTCAGGCAAATTACGATATTCTACAAATCCAAGACGCAGACACTGTTTCATTGTTCAATCAAATTTCTCCCAAGGCAATTCAAGTGAGTAAGACACGAGCACCAAGCTGCGTTTCCTCAGGGAATATATATAAAAAAATAACCAAATGTTTTTTTTATTTCATGTTGATACATTCTTGGACAACACCACAGAATAGTTGCATGAGTGGCCAAATGTAAATCTCTCCCACAACATTGGCACATAAGCAGCAAGGGCAACATGAATATACCGAGTACAAACAGTAAAAAACATACATGCTTCCTTTTTTTTAACAAGTATTTTGTTTTTTTAAATATATATTCATCTTTTTCTCCAGAGTTTCCAGGAAAATAAGAAACCAATCAAAGCCATATTCTGCCGTGTGAGAAAGTCTCAGTGGAGGAAAGAAACCGAACAGAAATCAAAAACAGTTACAGATCAGAGCAGACAGGTGGAGTCAACTGTGTCGTGAGAAGTTTCATTAAACTTGTTTTTCTTTTTTTTTTTTTTTTTTCAGATTCAACATCGAACATATCAGGCATGCATTGACAACCTCCACATCAACACCTTTGTCAGATCAGCAGTCCGTTAAATCACCAGATACTCAGCACAAACCAGTGACGTCCGGACCGCAGAGGGTTCTTTTAAAGTCGGCTACAACACAGATAAGGGTCATCATCATCGTCATCATCATCAGCATCATCATCGTCGTCATCGTCAGCATCAGACACCTACAAAATACTGGAGAAGTCATCATGTATGTGCGAGTGGAGAAGGAACACACATGTTGGGATGGGGATGCTGTCATCAGCATGAGACCACACACAGTTTGAACAAAAAGGCCTTTAAAAACACGACGGCCTTTTTTTCTTTCTTTTTTTTTTTCTTTTTTTTTTGCTTTGCATCCGCAGAGCGCCGAGGAATCTGATTTTTACCACGTCAAATGACTCACAAACCAAACTGATCTCTGATTCTTCAATCATCGTCTCACCTGTGTATTTTTGGATGGCCATGAAAAGTTCACAGCTCCAATTTCTGGCACACATTTCTGAGGAAATGGCGGCTTCACACGTTGCTCCCGCTCCATCAGTAAGAGAGCACTTAAAGTTCAGAGGCAACGTGGCCTCATGTCCACATTCCTGATCTTCGGTGGTTAAAGATCCTGAAAACATGGCTTCAAATCTTAGAGTTTCTCAAACTGTGAGGCGCCTCCCCCTGAGGAGGGAGACGTGTGAGGTAACGGTACTGTGTGAGGTCAGAGTGACAGGTGTGCGCAGGTAAAACAGGAAGTGTGTCAGCAGCTGGAGCTGCAGCAGAGACACACAGATCATGGAGGAGATCAAAGCTGTTGGTTCCGATTCCTAACTGAGCAAACTGACCTGAAGCCTGGACACAGTCAGTCACAGTTAGGGGGCGTGTCGGGGGCGGAGTCAGCCTGTGAATGCTTCACCTAGGAGACACTATTAGATTTACTACAGATATGATTCAATAAACTGATCATGACACCAGAGTCCTGCAGCCACTAACGCTTTAATGTGTTGTAGTGAACTCTGAATGTTTGGAGACGGCACAGCAGCGCTAACGTTACTCAGCAGCATCAGCTTGTTTTGATGATGTGCTGTTACGTTATCATGCAGGAATTTTCAACCTGAAGAACTACGGGTCCTCAGAGGCTCATAACTTCTCTTACAATCTCACACAGATCTCTTTTTTGTTTGTCAGCTAAATTACACAGAGTACATAACTCCTTGAGATCAGGTGGAGAGATCCACTTCCTCTCAGGAGGAAATCCAGGAAAAGGAAGGTTATTTAAGTGTGGGAGTGGCCTATTTGAATCCCTTTTGTTTGAGACCATGCTGCAAGGTGAGTGTGTTTGCTGATCCTGTAAGTTTATTTATCTCCTTTAACTTTAGCTTATATTGTAGTTATGCTATGTAGTGTGTGAAATAGAGTATGGTGAATGTGCTAGGAAAGGTAGTATCAGCACTGTCTCTACCTGGAGCTCGCATGTACGGAGCCTGGGTTTGTTGAAGGTGGCAGTGCTGTTTGGGCTGAGAAAGCCATGTGTAAGTAAGGTAAAGGAGGTTATTGGGTTGGTGCGGGGAGCAGTGAGACCTGGCATTAGGGGAGTGTCTCTGGGACGCCAGAGATCACTGTCTAGCCTCCTGGAGGTGTCGTGGGACCAACTAGATGAAACACTGGTGAAAGGAGGTTCCCACCCGATGACCCCAAAGACATGCTAGTTATCACTGCTCACTGGTCTGTATAGTTAAGCCTTGCCATAATAGCTTATCGTAGGGCTTAGGAGGTTATTCACTGAGTGCTGATCCTTTTCTAGAGCACAAACTTCTTGTGTTTATTTGAATGAACATTCTGAGGGAGTTCAGACGTGTTCTTCGCTGTGACAACACTTTGCCAAACAGGCTTAAAACCAGCATTTGGATCAGAAAATAAAGACGATTAAATTTAGGTTAAAACAGCATCATACACTGTAAACCTCCAATCTATTTCAATGTCAAGTCTACACAAATGTCCCTGATCGTCAAAGTGACATAAAAACACATCACTGTGAGTTTGACATAGGTTTTTTTTGTTAATTCAAGAAGAATTTTGACTTAATTTGACTAAAATGTATGAAGCTGATTTTGCCTCATTAGTTTGCAGTGGATAAACAACACTGTCACTGTGCACTTAACATACTGTGGCATGTTGGGGCTAAATGGGCGTAGCTTCCCAGCATGCTGTGACACAATGGGCCTCATGCAAGAAACGATTTACGGATGAATTTTCTCTTATCTTTGTTCGTATCCTTGATTTTCTGTTATTTTGTTAGCACCCACTGACTTCTGTGATTCACCAATGTTTTCTTATTTTTGCTCTTCTCTTGGGTAAGAACAAAATTTACGAGTTGAGAGCACTCTCACCAAGATAAGAGAAAATCATTGTGTTTACACAGCTCATAGATTGCTTGTCGAATGCGCAGAAACACGTTTTTTATTTCAGGAACATAAGAAAACAGATTATATAATATAATGTAGATTATTATATGCTTTAAATGACTTTTAATG
This sequence comes from Epinephelus fuscoguttatus, assembly GCF_011397635.1. Lineage (NCBI taxonomy): Eukaryota > Metazoa > Chordata > Actinopteri > Perciformes > Serranidae > Epinephelus > Epinephelus fuscoguttatus. The sequence continues at coordinate 3,240,107 of NC_064752.1, read as the reverse complement.
ATTTATTTTTTAATTCAAAAATCCTATTGGTTAATTGAACCCAGTCAAAACTATAAATACCCTGGGATTATCTCACGAGTCCTGCACCTGAACAATGGCTCACCTGCTGCTGTGGGTGCTGTGGCCAACCAGGCTTTACAGAGAGCACCTTTTTAGAGATCGTGCCGATGTTTTTGCAGAGACGGATGAATGGCTGCTCAGCTGCTTCAGATTACCACACCTTATACTTCTGGATGTGTGCAACACTCTGGAGCCAGAACTTGTGCAAAACACATGCCGGTCAAAACCTGTGCCTCCACACCTTCAGCTGCTCAGCACACTCAGAGTTTTGGCCAATTTAAGAGAATGTTGCTGCATGAGACCCAATGTGTTTAATAAAACTGTGTTTAAATGTGTTGTGCATCACCGATGTTGCCCACCACACAGTGATTCATGTGTCTGTGTTTCACACTGGTTATAATGGGTTAAAGTTAAGACATTTTGCATCATATGTTTACAGTGAGTGACTTCCCGTCTGTATGGATATTATAGGAACAGAGAAACATCCACCTGCAGAGTCGGAGAGCTGATGGATGCAGATGGAGATAACTAAATACATATTTCAGATCGTTGTTGTAAAACAATGTGAGCCTTGAGTTCACAGTTACTTGTTTAAAGTGGAAGTATAAAGCTTTTCCACTAGCTGGTGCAGTGGCTCGCTAGCTAACACTATCAATACAGAGTAATAACTGTCACCACAGCTCATTGTAGGAGGACGACTGCAGGGAAACATTCTTTGTTCAGATGATCAAACAGATGATGGGTCATAGATGTTTGTTCCTAGCTGCAGCGTTAGCTCGCTGAAAAGCTTCCACTTTAAAATGCTGATTAAAAACATTGCCGTCTGTTGATGCTCATGATACGGAGGAAGAAGTCCGCCCGTCCGGAAACTGTGGAGCATGCTCAGAGCGCCTCGGCCAGTTTGGGTCTGATTGACTGTATACATGCAGGCGTCACATGATCTGGGTGTGTTAGTCCCACTGTGACACATTCACTGCAGGACCATTTCACTCACACTGACATGTTTACAGGGATTTATAAAGACTGGCACAATAAATCATTTCCTCTGATGTCATGGAAACGCACTGACTGATTCCATGGCTGCATTATACTACTTCCGCTTTAGAAACCCTCAAAGCATTATGGGAACTGTATTTCTGTAGAGCATGATCACCCCAGTAGATGTTACAATAATAATAATAAAAGTGAAAAAATCCATTAATATGAATTTCTTTCATGTTTACTGTTGATAATAATGACACTCGTTATACTACCTTGCGTGCTGTAATCTAACGTGCTCATGTAGGAAGCTGAAAACATGTTTTCGAGGCCTTTCGGGAGGTTCATGCGGCAACAATCAGATTCCAGGGAGCAGCGTGAGCAAAGCCCTCAAAATCTCAGAGCGAAGAATATGGCTTTAATAAAAAACAATGTGCATCCAAGAAGCAAAGAACAAAGTAGATTCATCGTCAGCGTCATGACCATCGTTGCCTTTGAAAGGACAAATAAAATCAAACCAACAACCAAAGGAACATAGAAGCCATAAAGAACCACAGGTGGGAGGACAGGAAGGTTGGAAAACTTACAGTTTGGAAGTACATTAAAAGACAAACGGGAGGCGGGCTCCGTAGAAAGGTCACGTCAGGCCGAGATGACGGCGGCTTCGTTTGACATCAACAGCAGGAGAGGATCAACATGAAGCCCCGTGAGGCTGCGAGACGTCTGCCATGTTTGTTCTCAGTACCATCATCATCATCATCATCACAAACAAAAAAGATTTTTTATTTTCTGAACAACATCCCCGAGATTTGAACACTGTCTTTGTGTCCTCGCGTCTCTTTGACCAACTGAATGTATGTGTGTGTGTGTGTGTGTGTGTGTGTGTGTGTTTGTGTGTGTGTGTGTGTGTGTGTGTGTGTGAGTGCCCAAAGGAAAGTCCCACAAGGCTTTGCTTCAGCGTCTGAAAGTCTGTAGTGGGCAATGAAGCACGTGAGACCAAAAAACTAAACAACAACAACAAAAAACATCCTTCTCTTCGTCTCTCTTTTTTCTCTTTGTTCTTGTTTTTAGCCAGCAGGGCAGGAGACCGAAACATCTCCAACTATCAGCCTCTCCTCTCTCTCTCTTCAGCCCATCGCTCCGACGCCGTCACATCACAAGGTCGTTGTAGCTCACATATTTCTTCTTTGCTGCTGGACCTGAAGAGGGAGGAAATGGACAAAAGGTAAATGAGCTTCAGTCCTCGTGGCTGTCGTTCCAGCTGAAGGTTAATGCAGTGATGGAGGTGAAATGAGAGTTAATGATGGAAATAAATGAAATGATCTTAAAGTTTTAAAAGAAGGCTTGAGTTATGAACTCTCAAAGAGCGAGGGTGGTGCAGGGCCTCGGATGACTGACAGCCTCATCACTCAGAGAATCAGCTTCTCTTATAGTTTTAGTGACTGGATGTTTTCTGGCTGTTGAGAGGTCATGACTCAGAAGACAAAACACTGAGAATCCAAAGGTTCCTCAGGAGAACATCAGATTCTGCAGAACGAGCATTAAACTTTAGTTCAGGGCCGTATTTGAATCATGCAACAGCGACGAACAGCTCAGAGTGAAGAGAGTGATTCATAAAGACGCCCAGCCAATCACATCGTGCCTCCCAACGTGAAGGTCAAAGGTTCAGAGCTCAGTGACGACAGACAGAGTTCAGGTCTCACCTGTGAGGAGTTCTGCTGTCTAAAACAAGATGACACTGATCTGAGCAGGTCATTTGATCCTGTATTGTTAATGTTGAGCATTCACTTCACTAATGAGACTCATTTTGAATCTTATTCTAAAGAGCCGACACGTCGGGCTGACAGCCGGCTGCTGGTCAGTGTTGGGCCGTCGGTGAGCGTCAGTCACCCTAGTTGGCGCAGTGTGTCCCACATCGTTGCCCCACGTCGGCCTTTTTTTATGCCGACTCAGCACGCTGAAGCGGCATCAGAGACAGCGGAGTCTGTCGGTGAATAAAATAATCTTTTTTCAATTTTTTTCCAGCAGAAAGGCGCTGGCAGGAGGATCCAGACCAGATGGGATCTATAATCCCTCCAGTGTGTTCTGGGTCTGCCCCGGGGCCTCCTACCAGCTGGACTAGGAGGATCCTGATCAGATGTTGAACCACCTCAACATGAAGGAGCAGCGGCTCTACTCCGAGCTCCCTCCAGATGTCTGACTCCTCCCCCTATCTCTAAGGCTGAGCCCAGACACCCTACAGAGGAAACTCATTTCAGACGCTTGTATCTGTGACCTCATTCTTTCGGTCTCTGTGCAGCTGCTGAGTGTTTATGAGGGTTTTGTCGACCAAATGATCAGATCGGTTTCTGATTTCCACCATGATGCCAACAGCGGTCTCTGTGCCGCTTCATCTCAACAAATCTCTCACCAAAGAGAATTTCAAGTTCAAGCCTCATGCTGGTCGTCGTGGCGATGTGAAAATACGGCCCTCAGATGTTCAGTGAGCAGGTAGAGCAGGCGTCGTGAACACCTCCCTATCTCCCCCCTGCAGCTGTGCCCTCCTCCCCCTCTACTGGACACCACTTGGCCCTCGCTGTTCATCCAGTGACAAATGGCTTAGAGCCAAAAGCCTGTCATCAATCATGGCAGCCAGATAAAAGAGAAAATGGCATAATATGCATATTAAGGCCTCAAAGTGTCTCTGAACCTCCCTGACTTTGTCACCCAGAGAGAAGTCATTAGAGTCTGACAGGCCCGCCTGTCCAATCAGGATGGAGTGATACGTCCCTCTGCAGGATCCTGACAACCAGCTCAGATCACTGCACTGACAGAAATGTGACAGCTGTTTACTTCCTGAGATGAAGAGTAGCCTGGGGTTTGTAGTAAAACATCTTTAGGATGAAGAGGAAGATGTTTCTCATCTTCATACTTCAGCTCCACTACATTCATCCGTCACTTACTTTTTACATTAAGGACAAAACCTGAAAATAGATTTCTCTTTCCTCTTCTTCTCTCCTGCTAATCATGTGACGACCCCTCACATTTATCTGGTGACCCTTTGAGAGGCCCGACCCCTCATGTTGGGAACCACATGTACTGGGCCGCAGCTGTTTTTGACGCCGCTGGCAACAACTAAACTCTTCAAATATCAACTCTTTGTCAGTGATCTCTGCATCAGTCTAACTGGACGCTTTGTTGAGGAGTTTGTCACCACTTCACCCTCGCCGTCACACAGCCCTTTTCTTTGGCACTGCATTTTCTCAACTAAAAACACGTCTGCGCTGCCATGCGCGGTATCACCAGTATTCTAAACTGGGTGCGCACCAACCGTTGTCGACTGAAGGTGATTCACTGACTATAGATCAGAACCTTGTACGACCCCACCTCAAAAACCCTGACCTAACCCTTTAAAGTACACGCTGATGATACTGTCGGTACACTTTGATTTTTTTTTAACCCTTAAAACTCTTTAATTTCGTCCCACATCTCGCCTCCATGTGGAATATTAAAACACATCAGTCACATGACTCTGGGGAAATTGTGCAGCCTCTTTTCTCTGTACTTTGTTATTAACACAAAGACTTAGTTTCAGGTGAATTAATTTGTTGACAAGTGGAGCTCAGTGCTGCACCTCTACATTCTCTCCTCAGAACAGGATTTGAAGGTGACGTCACTCGTTTGTCAGAGAAGCTAATCCCCAGAGAAATAAAAGCAGTGGAAGCCTTTGGCTCCTGTGGGCAGCGCTAACAAAGGTGGTGAGATTTGGAAGTAGTACTTGTAAGGACTCTTTGTGAGAGCAGCCAGAGCTCTATGAGTTTTAAGAGATATATAGAAACCTTTGTTGTAGAAGGAATCAGCTTTTGGAGAAAGGCAGCAAGGCCGTATAAGAGCAGAATCAGACAGATTTGGCCTTTGAAGAGCGACTGAAGCCGCAGAGATAGAAGTCTTTGTTGTTAGAGAAGCAGAGGGCCATGAGAGCAGAGACGAAGAGATGAAGCCATCTGAAGTGACTGAGGGCTATTACAGAGTGGTGAGGGGGGGTGGGGTGGGTGGGGGGGGGGGGGCAGCAGGTGAGGGGAGGCCAGAGAGCGAGATTGAAAAGAGAGAGGATTTAAAATCGGAGTTAAGGGAGGACCAGTAAACCCGAGGCTGAACGAGTGCAGAGAGACGGGGAGAGAAATGGAGTGAGAAACGAGGGGGAGCGCAGCGACAGATGGCTCTGCAGGTCTTCAGGGAGTCCTGACTGAGCTGCAGTCTGCCAGCAACGCTCCGGCTCTGCTGCGTCTCCTCCACCATCAGCTGACTCTGAACAGTAAAACATGTTGTGGTCCAGAGTCCCCGCAGTGTTGGTAACACACCAGGAAACCCCCCCGACAACAAGCCAGACGCACTGATGAGCCACGAGCACCCAGATCTCAGAGGAGAGAGTTCTCACACGGTCAGATTTATTTATTGTTTATTGGTGTAGAATTTAAAAACCAGTAAACACGGAGAGGAGCAGATTTCTGTCACGAGCCTCCTAATGATTCAAAAGTGATGGCACATACAACCCAGAAAGCTGGTTCTTAGCTGGAACCAAAAACAGCAGGTCTTCTCTTAAGTTAAAGTGCGAACCTTGACGACATCAGTGGGCGTGTCTTATTCTACAGATTCAAATGAACAGATGGAGAAGACAAGTTAGACACTGTCAGAAAAAAAAAATACATGCAGCGATCTCATTAATATTCGGCCGTGCTTGGTTTTTGGATCAAAAACAAATATCTGTAATACCAGAAGTAAAGTTTGCAGGTCATCAACTCAATCTGCCGCTCTGCTACTACTGTTTACGTCTGTTGTGCATCGTGCTACATCCTCCGCTGATGCAGCCTGGTTTCATCTCTGAGGTCACTGAATACCAGCGCTTGGTCAGTGACCTCTGACCTTTATCAGCTGGTTTGGACTAGAGACAGACTGTACGGTGGTCTCCCTCCACTTCTCTCTCTTTGCCTTCATTTCCTCACGTTCATTAGTTTATGGTTCTTCCTGACGAGGTCGTTTGATGGTGAAATGTGTGACACAAGCAGCGAGGGGACAATTGGACCAAATCAGCTGGAGACACAGCAGCTGAATAAAGACGATGAGACGACTGGTGGAGGTAAAACGTAGGACCACAGAGGGATCTTTCAGCAGGGCCGTCCTCTCTCTTTCCATATCGCTCTCTAGTGTTGAAGGGATTTCCCAGCATGCCACATGCACAGTTAATATCCTGATGAATGCAGGAGCAATGCGCTGAAATCGGAGGTCTTGGGGGTCAAACGTGTCATTAAAGTGCCACCCAGAGCAGCCTGCACGCAGCAGCAGAGACAGACTGTAAATCTGCCACTCAAACAGCCATATTACACTCGTCTCTCCCTCCTCATGTAAAAGTTATGAGTCAATTGAAAGATGGCGATAAAGAGCCGTGGAAGTATATTTAACATTCCCTCCACACACTCCCTCCTCTCCTCTCTCCCACTTAAATCTGTTCCCTTTATCTCTCCTTCTCCCCTCGTCCCCTCAAACCTCCAGCAGGAAATGGATCAAGGTCAGGACAGCAAAGCAGAAGGAGAAGATTAATTTACTCTTACCTCTGATAAATTATGAAATTAGCCTGTCAGGGGGAGAAAAACATTATTTGGTGAGTTGTCTCTGAGGCCCAGAGGGAATCCCACTGCCAGGTGGTAATTTGATCACATGCCATGTAATTTCAATTTGTGCACTTTTTATTTCTGGGTTGAAGCTCTTTTTTTTTTTAATCTTTTTTATTGCAGCTCTGATTTCCTGTGGAGCAAGAACACAACTTTTAGGATTTTCTTTTCCTTTAATCTCAAAAGAAACATTCTGCATGCTTGTCTTTCTTCTGGACATTAAGCACACAGGTCAGAGACATGGGTCGAACATCACACAGCTGAATATGTGGATTTATAGACAACAGTAGGTGTCGGACCCAGATGTTTCACACTGCAAGTAAAATCTCATGTGACAATGTTTTCACATCATGAAAGCAAAAATGATTTACATCCAAATAAGCTTCAGAAAAACAACACTGACCAGAAGAAACGAGACACACAGAGTGTAAAGAGTCTGTACGACATAATTATGGGCTGGAGGTGACAGCTGGGAGGAGGTCTGGTGAAGTCATTGAAAGACGACAGCTCACTGTTTTGTATCCTGCAGCGTCAGACCCTGATCAGACAGACAGCGTTTAACAGCCTGAAGCCCAGATCACACAGGAAGTGTTTTGCAGGTCGTAAAAGATAAGACGCACAGCACCGCCAGTTTTTAGGGTACTGTCTATAGCTGTGGTTGAGGGTGAGAGGCTTTCAGCAGATAAACAGAGATCTGTGTGGGTACATGAGACCCTAAAAAAGAGGCTGGATCATGGGGAGTACCACCAGTTGGTCCAGTAGCTTCTCCTCCATCATGGACGTTTACAGTACTGCACTTATCTGCTGTTTTCTATTCAGATGGTGCTAACTGTGCTTTGTAAAGTCGTATAGCTCTGGGTATCCAGCAACCACTACCACCAGTTTCTCCTCCATTGGTTACCAACTGGAAACTTGTTGTCATGACCACCACAGGAGGCCCGCCTCTCAAATCATCCCATTGGACAATGGGGAAAAAAGCTGAGATGACGTGGGTGATTTTCTGCTCTGAGGTGAAGTTTTTAACTCGAGAAGTTCAGAGCGCTCCGACAAAAACACCAGGCGCCTAGCGTGCAGAAACATGAGGTATGTAGCAACACAAAAACAGCGAGCAAAAAGTTTCATTCTGGTTAGAAACTATCACAAAAAGGCGCCTCCAGTTTCTAAACCGCTCTCTGTGTGATCGGGGCCTGAGGTGTATATATTCCATTTAAATCTGACACACTGGAGCTTTAAGAAGAATCAAACCAGTAAATTCAAACGGACTAACTGTTCTTGCAGCTCTGGTTTATCGAGCCTGCTGCTCATTTGTTTTCCCAGAAACATTTAAGTTGGGAAACTTCTAAATAATCACAGAGCAGCATCTCTACAGCTCACAGCTCAACATGTTTTATCATGTTTGTCCAAAAAACCCAAAGTGTGCAGGACTGTGTCCTGGATTCTGTTTCCTTCGGACAGAGCCAGCTAAATGTTTCCCTCTGTTTCCAGTCCTTACTCTAAGCTAAGCTAAGCTAAGCTAAGCTAAGAGGCTGCTGGCAGCAGCTTCATATTGAGTTCAGAGACATGAGAGTGAAATCCATCAGACCATCTGACCCACAGAGACTACGTTTTATTTTCAGATATTTCAGAGGTGTTTTCAGCGTCTCTGTGTCAAACCTCCTCCTTCAAACAGTCACATTAAACTCCAGTCAGTCCTGGAGGTGAAGCAAATGTATGGTTGGATGAATAAAATAATAACATGCTTTATTACGTTTCAATTGATTTCAGTTTGACGCTTCATTTAACAGTCTGTGTGTCTGCAGAGTTAACCTGCAGTGTTTTACTGGTTTCATTGAGGTTTCAGATCCCTGATGAAGACCACAGTCCTGACTGTGATGAAGCTGAGGTCAGTACTCACTGTTGGGGTCGACGTTCTCACACAGCTCTGTCTTGGCCTCTCCGTTGGGTCTGTCGCTGGCCTTGTGGGAGAGTCGGGACGACATGGTGGCGGCTGTGACGACGGCTTTGAAGGAACGTTTCCTCTTCTGCACGTTGAGCTCCGGGTGGAAGATGATGACGTAGACTTTGGGCATGTAGAGCATCCCGAGGGCCACAGACGCACTCAGGTTCATGGAGATGGTCAGCGTGGTCGTCTGGATGTACAGCTGGGGGGGGGGCAGAAACAGGAAATGTGTTTGTACAAAGACTCAGTTTAAGAAGTGAATGTATGCAAACGTAAAATTATATTTTAGTGTCCAGGTGACTGATGATGTCAACCTCCGCAACCGCAACCTCACAGAGACACAGCCTCACAGAGACACAGCCTCACAGAGACGCAGCCTCACAGAGACACAACCTCACAGAGACGCAGCCTCACAGAGACGCAACCTCACAGCGACGCAGCCTCACAGAGACGCAACCTCACAGAGACACAGCCTCACAGAGACGCAACCTCACAGAGACGCAGCCTCACAGAGACGCAACCTCACAGAGACGCAGCCTCACAGAGACACAGCCTCACAGAGACACAACCTCACAGCGACGCAGCCTCACAGAGACGCATCCTCACAGCGACGCAGCCTCACAGAGACGCAACCTCACAGAGACGCAGCCTCACAGAGACACAACCTCACAGAGACGCAACCTCACAGAGACGCAGCCTCACAGAGACACAACCTCACAGAGACGCAGCCTCACAGAGACACAACCTCACAGAGACGCAGCCTCACAGAGACACAACCTCACAGAGACGCAGCCTCACAGAGACACAGCCACAAGTAAAGGCCTTTACACACTGAATCCAGGTTTTTTTTGTCCAAAATTGTTGCACGTCTAAAAATAAACATGACTTCACGTTGTGTCACATTTGCACACTGAGTCTGAGAGTCCGTCACTGAAGCTTCAGAGCAAGTTCAGTTTTCTATGCTTTTCGTCTCCGTCAGAACCTTTAGAGACGTTTGACCAAGAATCAGAGAAGAAAATGTGACGTCGTGACACAGCTGAGATAAGACAGAGGAACGGGTCACACAGAATCATTTCATAACTCACACAGCTATACGTTCAACAGGTCAGATAGTGACGATCAGGTGGACGATGATGATGACGAGGAGGAGGATATGGGCCACACACAGACAGGACAGCTCCGGCCCTTCATGCAGTGGAGAGAGGCAGAGGAGGAAATTCATCTCTTCATTTTGTCTCTTGTTGTGAATTTTCATTACAAATAAAACAATAAACTCAGAATCAGTGTGTGAGGTTTCTGTGTGTAACATTTCTTTTGGATGATGGATTGAAAAACACATCCACCAAAAGTTCTGATCTGAACTAACTCCATCCACAGCCCGGGTCGATCAAAGTGGCGGTCTGACGGAGGAAACATGGCGGTAATAAGCCCACACAGAGATTTGTTAGAGGACCAAACTCTGACACTTTTTATGAGCTGATGAAGGATTGTTTTTTATTATCCTGTGTGTTCCCGACCCTCACCTACAGCAGAGAGCAGCAGCAGACAGCTGGGCCGCCGCGGCGTAAATATTTTATGGGCTGTGTATATTGCACTTGCATCCGAAGCCGTGGCCCTCTGAACCCAATATGAGGCCGGGATGAATGCATAAAGAGGCTCGGGCCGCGCTGTAATGGGCTTCCCACAGTGAGTTTCATAGAGTTCAGCCTCACTGTCTTTATGTGTTATGGCCCTGCTGTCACAGGCTGATGTATGCCATTTACAGCCACGAGTCACAGGCCGACTCGCAGCAGCTGCACGCTGAGGATTTAAGAAAGCAGCAGCAGAGACACAAACCGGCGCAGAGGATCACGTTTCAGTGAACGTGTTAATTAAAAGATTCTGTCACAGGAAATGAACACAGAGCTGCCTGAAGAAACTCAACCAAAAACACATCTGTGTTTCACAAGTGTGAGAAAGTTTCCTGCAGCGGACAGAGCAGGAAGTCAGTGACTGTCCTCCAAAATAAAACCACACCAAGTTATGACTCATGTTTATCTTTACTGCTCGGCGGCGACCTCTGACCTCTGGTATTCATTACAGGAGCAAAGGAAGAAGTCAGGTGACATAGTTTAGTCTGTTTGTGAATCTGCGTTTCCAACCTGTTGCATAACGCTGCTCAGTCTGTGGCGTCATGGTATGGCTCTAAAGTCATACAGGAAGTGAACAGCAGGCTGAAAGTGAAAGTCCAGGGTTTGTTGGACCCCTTAACCTCCCGCCCACCCTATAGGGAGTTCAAAGCTCCTTAAATTACGTTGTTATCAGGAGCGTTTTAAGCTAACGCTCTCAGTGTATCATGCCACAGCGACAGGTGCCATCAGGTCATGATATTATCTGATGCTGCACGTCCACAAATCATACTGTTGCAACAGGAGCCTTCCAGCCGACCGGCGGCATATCGTAACACCGTGAAAGGTGGTTTTTGCTGTCGGTGTCTGACACTGAAATCACTGACAGAGCAACGGTGGTTGACAACAAATGAGAACAGGCTGGTGTTTCTGAGGATAGCGAAGGAATGGCCCACCTTACTCTGTCTCTGATTGGCTCACCTTGACTTTCTCTCCCTGACTCCAACCAATCCCACTCCTCTTGCCTGAACCTAATGAACCCATCCAACGAAGGCAATGAGTACTAGCCAATCAGAAAGAGATTAGGGCGGTGCATTCCTTCAGTATCTTAGAAAACGCAAATCCACAGACTGTTTCAAGGCGTCTTTTGGTTGCTAGGAAACGTCATCATTGTTCCAGCCACTACTGCACTTTGAAAACAGCGTCTCAAACACTGAACTTTAGTCTGAGGACCTTGCTGCTCGATGAAAGGTTGTTCGCTTCAACAAGGTACAAACTTGATGTCTACTTCCTCCTGAGAGAAATGAACAGCACAAAGTGTGGAAAGAACTGGACGCTGTCGGGCTCTGGGGTCTGTAGAGCTCATTTCAGTACAGATTAGTTTCACAAGTTTTTGTAGAATGAAAATGACCAGACCGACACACAGCACACACAAATGGTCCTGTTGGCTAGTGATCTTTACTTTGAACAAGCTAACAATGTTGGCTAGCAAACATTAGCTTTAGCTTATATTCTGCTCACTCATGATTTGTTCCTGTGATTAAACTCCGCGCTGTAATTTCTTCAGTGTTTGATTAATTATTAATTGGAGGATTTTTTCTGCTTGTTTTGTTTTAAGGTAAAAAGGAGAAATCTAACCGTCACTGTCTGAACTCAAACATTTCTTATGTCTCCGTACTAGCTATAGCTGTGGCTGGAGTCACAAGAATGACTCAAGGGAGTTTCTTAAATTTGGCACAAACATCCACTTGGACTCAATGATGAACTGACTGGATTTTGATAGTCGAAGGTCAAAAGTTTGCGTAACCTTACAAAACATGTTTTTGTCCATAACTTTAGAATTCATGCGCTAATTCTGACAAAACTTCACACAAATGTCTGACAGGATAAAATAATGAAGGTCAAAAGGTCGAAGGTCAGCTTGACTGTGACATCATCATGTTTTAACGTCATATCTCAGGAACAAAAGGGAAGACATTCCCTGCTGAGCTTTGCCTGGATGAGTCTGTAACACTGGCTTTGGAACGGCTGCCGGAGACTCCATCTCTTTCACTACAAGGCTGATGAGAGCCAAGAGCTAATCTGTAATTGCCCGTGTTGGTGTTTAAGCTGAGGGTGGATGGGAGGTGGTGGAGTGGGTGTGGATGAGGGGCCTCACATGTTGTCCCCTGTCCATATTTCCTAATGGCTGCCCTTAGTATGACGACTACCACCACGACTATGACTCAAGATTTTCCATCATTAACAAAATCTGATACAGTTCAGTCCTGATGAGGAGATGTAGATGTCTGGAAGCAGAGTTTAATCTCCCATCAGGCCTCAGCAGAACAGTAAACTCTGTAAACACAGCAGCTGTCTGTGTGTCTGATATAAATCAGTGTGATAAGACGAGATCAGATACAGACGAAACACCTCAAGACCTGAGATTAAAACAATCATATCACGAGTTATAATCTGCATGTTTCTGTGCTGCTTTATGTGTGTTCAGAGAGTGAGAGGAAGACTGGAGGAGGATGAGGAGAGAGACAAAGTGAAGAGGCTGTAATCAGGACTCTGTCAGTCACAGGAGGCCTGACGCAGCAGGACCAGGATCTGAGGAGGAAAAAAGAAACCTAATCTTATTGTTCTCTTGTTATCGGACAATAAAAGCTACACCAGACTGTGATGAAGCTGAGAGCCAGACCACAGGCAAGGTTAAGTGGATCACTTATCTTCGTCTGAGAGTTACTCAGGTCTGACATTCATCAGACTCACAAGACTCTGGGTTCAAATGATGATATTAAACAACACACAAACCCTTTCCTGGAAGAAGACGTGAATTTATTCCACTGATTAAAAACATTCCCAGAAATGTTGAAGACTCTCAGTCATCCAGGCCGTGCACATCTTAAGTGCAGCTGGATGTTTCACTCGGACAATAAAAGCTACACCAGACTGTGATGAAGCTGAGAGCCAGACCACAGGCAAGGTTAAGTGGATCACTTATCTTCGTCTGAGAGTTACTCAGGTCTGACATTCATCAGACTCACAAGACTCTGGGTTCAAATGATGATATTAAACAACACACAAACCCTTTCCTGGAAGAAGACGTGAATTTATTCCACTGATTAAAAACATGGGCATAAATTCATCTTCTTCTAACCAGGCGCACATCCTCTTGAAGTGCAGCTGGAGTATTCCCAGCTGACATCGGGCGAGAGGCAGGCTTAAACTCCTGGACAGGTCGCCAGACTATCACAGGGCTGACACATAGAGACAGACAACCATTCACACTCACATTCATATACGGACAATTTAGAGTTAGATTAACCATGTCTTTGGACTGTGGACTGCAGTGGAGCACCTGGGTGAAACCCACACTGACACGGGAGAGCACATGCAACATGCACATCTCACGCCAGAGAAGATGCAACCCTTTGCTGAAAGAGGCGTGAAAGAAGCCAGTTACATCAAACTGAAACGACAGAGGAGGTGGCCTCCGACACCATGACGATACAAGTGTAAAAATGGGCATAAATTCATCTTCTTCTAAAATCCAGCCTTCAGTATGAGGGTCGTCCTGGAGCCTATCCCAGCTGATCAACAGGGTCACAGTGCAAAGTGGTTCCATTCAGCTGCAGAGCTCCATCCAGCTGCAGAGCTCCATCCAGCTGCAGAGCTCCACATAGAGACAGAGCTCCAACCATTCAGAGCTCACATTCACAGCTACGGACAATTTAGCTGCAGAGCACCATCTGGCTGCAGAGCTCCATCTGGCTGGAAGCTCCATCACCTGCAGAGCCCATCTGGCTGCACGGGAGCTCCATCCAGCTGCAAACTCCATCTAGCTGCAGAGCTCCATCCGGCTGCAGGATCCATCCGGCAACCCATCCGGCGAGAGCTAACCACTGCACAGCTCCATCCGTGCAGAGTTCCATCTGGCTGCATAAATTATATTACCGGCTGCAGAGCTCCATCCGGCTGCAGAGCTCCAAATTATCCTGCTCATCTGGCTGCAGAGCTCCATCCAGCCTTCAGTATGAGCTCCATCTGCCTGCAGAGCTCCATCTAGCTGCAGAGCTCCATCTGGCTGCAGAGCTCCATCCAGCTGCAGAGCTCCATCTAGCTGCAGAGCTCCATCTGGCTGCAGAGCTCCATCTAGCTGCAGAGCTCCATCCGGCTGCAGAGCTCCATCTAGCTGCAGCGCTCCATCTAGCTGCAGCGCTCCATCTGGCTGCAGAGCTCCATCCGGCTGCAGAGCTCCATCCGGCTGCAGAGCTCCATCCAGCTGCAGAGCTCCATCCGGCTGCAGAGCTCCATCCAGCTGCAGAGCTCCATCCGGCTGCAGAGCTCCATCCGGCTGCAGAGCTCCATCAAGCTGCAGAGCTCCATCTGGCTGCAGAGCTCCATCCGGCTGCAGAGCTCCATCCGGCTGCAGAGCTCCATCCGGCTGCAGAGCTCCATCAAGCTGCAGAGCTCCATCCGGCTGCAGAGCTCCATCCGGCTGCAGAGCTCCATCCGGCTGCAGAGCTCCATCAAGCTGCAGAGCTCCATCCGGCTGCAGAGTTCCATCCGGCTGCAGAGCTCCATCCGGCTGCAGAGCTCCATCCGGCTGCAGAGCTCCATCTAGCTGCAGAGCTCCATCCGGCTGCAGAGCTCCATCCGGCTGCAGAGCTCCATCAAGCTGCAGAGCTCCATCCGGCTGCAGAGCTCCATCCGGCTGCAGAGCTCCATCCGGCTGCAGAGCTCCATCCAGCTGCAGAGCTCCATCCGGCTGCAGAGCTCCATCCGGCTGCAGAGCTCCATCAAGCTGCAGAGCTCCATCCGGCTGCAGAGTTCCATCTGGCTGCAGAGCTCCATCCGGCTGCAGAGCTCCATCCGGCTGCAGAGCTCCATCTAGCTGCAGCGCTCCATCTGGCTGCAGAGCTCCATCAGGCTGCAGAGCTCCATCCAGCTGCAGAGCTCCATCTAGCTGCAGAGCTCCATCTGGCTGCAGAGCTCCATCCGGCTGCAGAGCTCCATCCGGCTGCAGAGCTCCATCCAGCTGCAGAGCTCCATCCGGCTGCAGAGCTCCATCCAGCTGCAGAGCTCCATCCGGCTGCAGAGCTCCATCCGGCTGCAGAGCTCCATCAAGCTGCAGAGCTCCATCCGGCTGCAGAGTTCCATCCAGCTGCAGAGCTCCATCCGGCTGCAGAGCTCCATCCGGCTGCAGAGCTCCATCTAGCTGCAGAGCTCCATCCGGCTGCAGAGCTCCATCCAGCTGCAGAGCTCCATCTAGCTGCAGAGTTCCATCCGGCTGCAGAGCTCCATCTGGCTGCAGAGCTCCATCCGGCTGCAGAGCTCCATCCGGCTGCAGAGCTCCATCTGGCTGCAGAGCTCCATCTGGCTGCAGAGCTCCATCCGGCTGCAGAGCTCCATCCGGCTGCAGAGTTCCATCCAGCTGCAGCGCTCCATCCGGCTGCAGAGCTCCATCCAGCTGCAGAGCTCCATCCGGCTGCAGAGCTCCATCCGGCTGCAGAGCTCCATCAAGCTGCAGAGCTCCATCCGGCTGCAGAGTTCCATCCAGCTGCAGAGCTCCATCCGGCTGCAGAGCTCCATCCGGCTGCAGAGCTCCATCTAGCTGCAGAGCTCCATCCGGCTGCAGAGCTCCATCCAGCTGCAGAGCTCCATCTAGCTGCAGAGTTCCATCCGGCTGCAGAGCTCCATCTGGCTGCAGAGCTCCATCCGGCTGCAGAGCTTCATCCGGCTGCAGAGCTCCATCTGGCTGCAGAGCTCCATCTGGCTGCAGAGCTCCATCCAGCTGCAGAGCTCCATCTGGCTGCAGAGCTCCATCTAGCTGCAGAGCTCCATCTAGCTGCAGAGCTCCATCTGGCTGCAGAGCTCCATCTGGCTGCAGAGCTCCATCCGGCTGCAGAGCTCCATCTGGCTGCAGAGCTCCATCTGGGTGCAGAGCTCCATCTGGGTGCAGACAGAGCTCCTTCGCCTCTGATGTGATTTCAAACAACACTTTTTCATCAGCTGATGTCAGAGTCTCAGTGTGTTTGTGTCTCACATCGTCAGAAGCTTTCTTATCATGTCTCATCTTCTGTGTTTGAAGACTTTGTGTGTCAAACTGTCTCAGCGGGGCGCCGTGGCGTGGGCGCAAACAAAGTCCATTAATTCAACTTCCCTGGACTCCCTGAGCGGGGGCTCATTACGACTGGGGTCTGGAGCGCTGACAGATCCCATTCAGTGTGGGTGGAGAGAACTCTGCAGCATTAGTTACTGTTTACTACAAATCATCTGCAACTCTTCCTCAGTTCTCTTCTTCTGTTCTGTCCAATTTTAACTGCCGTCAAAAGAAAAACAGCAAAATAAATAAAGTTATCTTCTGTTTGAGTGTTTGAGGAAGAAACAGCAGCAAGTCTGGACTCACGTTGGTGCTTCTGTGTGTCTCTGCTTAAATTTATTGAAAAATATATTTCCATTTATTCAGTGAGGTTTAGTTAATTTGCTTCAGCTGCTGCTTAACAGCTCTGTCTCCTAGAAATGACTCTTAATTACAACTCATGTGAAACAGCAAATATGTTTTAAGTGAAACGTAATGCAGAAGCAAATTAAATTTTCTGTTATCACCACGAAGAAATGTTGCTAACGTACCTGGCAGGTCACAAAAATATTGATACTGAAAGTATCAGCAAAATGTACTTTAGTTTGTTTCCACCAAAACAGACGATCCATCACAGCGTCCACTCACAGTGAAGACAGCATTATTTAATGACTGTTTTTTTTCTCCATAAGGCCACAGCATCATAACTACACAGCAAGGGTCCCGTTAACATAAATAATAACAAAGTGAGGTAAAGTTGGTGTTTACGTTTCAAAGACTATTATGCTTTTTGTAAAAGCAGAGGTGTTGAGGCTTCACTGAGCAGATATGTGACGGTGGAAATAAAGAGCGATTTTAAATTGTTGAAGCAAAAACAAAAAAGAATCTTCGACAGCCGGCTCACATCATCATCTCAATGTTCCTGTTAATGGTGAGAAAGAAAAGAGAAAAGGATTCCTGGAAGGTGTGTGGGCGGATCCTCTCAGAGACTCAAAGAGCTCCACAGGAGGAACTCTAAAATATCCTTGTTTCAGATGCCGCTGGTTTCCTCTGTGTGAATGTACATTTTCAATATTTAGCTTCCTGAAATAAAGACAATGCTCACAGTGAAGCACTTGTTAGTGTGTGTGAGTTTCTGATTTCTGTTTGTGTCTAATAAACACGATGTCGTCTGTTCCTGCTGTGGACGTCCATGTTTGGGGGGGCACTCACATTACACACTGCACGTTGTTTTCACGATGCGGCAGCGTCGGCCGATGTGTTTAATGTAGTTGTTATAAAAGTGACCTGTGTGTTTTCTGTCAGACCAACATCTGTGGCTGTCGATTTATAATTATTATGGGATGCAGCCTCGGCCTGGTCTGTTTCTCTGCACACAACTATTCAGAATGATGTTTCTGTTCCTTTGTTGTCTCAGATTAAATATTTCCTGCATGAACTGAAAGTTACTGATGGCGTGTTTGATGACGCCACGGTGTGACTCAAACGAGCTGAGGCTGCGAGGACATCAGGGTGTGTAATGAGAGCGCGTGCTCTCTGTGGCTGGTCAACAGATATCTCTTAAAAATAAAATCAGCTCAGACAGGAGTCGTTAAATAGCTTCAGAAAGTTGACAAAATGCTTTTAGTCAAAACAAACCTGGATCAGTCTGAGACGCTTGTTGCTGCTAGGAATAATTAACTTCTCTGAACACTCACAGCGTCATATATAACTGATGTAATCAGGAAGGCTGTGAACACGTGCTGGACACGCTGAGAGAAGTAATTTAAAGAGTGAAGGTCCACATAATGAGGTGGTTTGAGGAAGCTGGGTCAAACTAACCCAGAACTTTCCCCCAGGAGACCGCTGTTCATGTCCTATATGACACCAAGTGAGCTTTGAGTTATTTTAAGGTACGTCATCATCACGTTTCTTTTCCTGAACTGTATCTACCTAACTATATCTTGAGTACATGACAGCATTTATGGGACACGAATTCATTAGATAACATACGACAATATGCTGCAGGACACAGACGAGCAGGACGGACCTGCTGCGTCCAGTTTGCTGAAAGAGACCCTCAAGCCTTTCATTTGAAACTGACACACAGTAAAAGTCCAACATGACCATGTGTGGGTGGTGACAACATAACGTGATGTGATGTGGTAACAGTGGTGTGTGACAATGTGTCTGAATGTCGAGACATCAGGAGGATTATCTGTGTCTGATCACCTCCTGCAGAGTCCACGCTGCTCTAAACACTCTCAGTACTCTCAGTAATTTGAGTGAAGCCTTGAGACGTCATCAGGATGTCGGCGCTGCAGCAGAGCGTTTGCATGATTTTATGCATATTATTTTAGAGCTGTGGGTCGGCTGAGCAGCTCTGCGTGCGCTCTGGATGTTTGAGTGAATTTCCATAAAGGAACCTGTGTTCACTGACCTACATACACATACTCCTGCTGCAGCTGCAGATGACTGCTTTCATATTCATGTGTACAGATGTATGTGTGGGTCATACATGAGCAAAAGAACATGTGGGATATTATAATTCAGGCTCAGGAAAAACATAGTGTGCGCTAAAAGGAAATTATTATCAGAAAGATGAGAAAAGGCTGAAGATACTGGTATCAAATGTTAAAGGGCCAGTGTGTAAAATGGGTTGAAAACAGTGACATCAGTGGTCAAATTCTAGATTGCAGGGCTCACTCGCTCACCCCTCCCGTCGGGTAAATGACGGTGGCCTCGTAGGGACAAAAATCCTTGCGCAGACAAGTTTTTCAGGAGTAGGTCTATCTAGCGACGAGGTGAATGTTTATTTAGAAATCTAAACCATGTTACGATATTGTAATGAATCCCTCACGAGCAGGAGACCAGAGGAGCGTTCGGGAAAAAGGCCCGTTTATTTGAGCACTCCAAAAACTCCGGTAACACTCCAGGGGGTAAAAGACTCCGTCCCAAACTCTGACTCTTCTAGCGTAACACACACACTCCATACACACATACTTGTTTACCATACCGAGGGGGACCCCCTCCCCTCTCTGCTCCACCAATCTCCAGCCTGCACACTGACTGACAGCGTAGCCTGTAAACAGAGCTCAGCTGTTTATTTAGCCTAGCAATATCTCCGGACTATAGTAGCTGCAATGGACGACTTTGAACGCGATTTTGAAGAGTTTCTTGTAGCGGACACAGACCCAGAGCCATACCTGTTTGAGCCGGAGCATACAGATGAGGAACTCCATGTGTTTGATGCTGAGCGGGCGAGAAGAGAGGCTGAATGCACAGAATGGGATTCGGTGCTACTGCTGCCATTGTTGGGAGATATATCATCAGGAGGAAAAGCGCTGCAGAGAGTGCATCACAAGGAGTGAAGTTGAGTCTTCTTTTCCTCGCAGATGACGGTTCGGGTTCATTCTCTCCTGTTGCGTGGTAAGTGTGGTCCATTCGCAAACTTTATAACTAAAAAAACTTTTCACTACTCTCTATCGACGAACTACTAACACTCTCTGCTGTTTCCTCCTCCTTCTTCCTTCCTTCTGCTGTCTTCGTTGGTTTATTTATACACGCGAAACGCGTTCTCTGGCTGGCTGGATTGTCCGCTCGGGCTGCCGTACATACATGGCGGCGCAAGATGACGACCTCTCTAAAGCAAGGCCCTTGCTATATATATATATATATATATATATATATGGCTATGAAAACCAAACAAATTTTATTTTATAGCGATTATACACTTATACACTGGGTAGAATATTCAGATTCAGATTCAGATTGACAATAAACCATGCCAAATATTACACACTGGCCCTTTAAATTAGAACAAGATTGTAATGACTTGTTTATACATTATGACATCACAGGATTTAACGTAACAGCTTGTAAACTGCACAAAAACGCCGGCGCTGATGCACAACCGTGAAGATGTTGATGGACTCAGACTCTGACACTTCCTGTTTTGATCAACATTCTGAATCTGATTGGACGAAGAAACAAACAAGTGGGACGAAACAGGATCTCCATCACAGTGATGGTGACACACGGACGAGACGACCACAGAGGAGGCGGAGACAACACAACACTGAACGTGACGACATGTTCCACTGCTGCACCTCAAAGAGAATATTATTATTGTTATTTTCATTCATACAGTTCAGACTGACGTAAGGAAATGAGAAAAGACAGAACATGTAAATGTGAAATTGATTTTATATTGAAAATGACTCTTCGACAAAATAATTCTTCTGTCTAAAATGTTTTTTGTGTTGATAAAAACAATAAATGGAATACAACAGAATAAAAACAGAAGGTCTGTCCTTTAGTTTGATGTGTAGACTGTTCACAGAACAAATGACTCTGTGGGTCTGGAAAGATCAGTGAATATGATCAGAAATGCTGGCGATGTCTGGAAACCTAAAAGTAATACTCTGGCAGGGAAAGGGTTAATGATAATCTTCATTATTTAGTAGATGCATTTTAAATTATGATTTATTGTTAAAAGAGAGACAGAGGAACAAGCTCTTGTAACATGAACACTAATATACAGGTTTTAATTGTATCGTCGTCACACAGTGCCAAGTAGCATTCTTTAATTATATAAATTATAAATATTAAACATACAAATTAAACTCTGGGTAGCTCACTGGAATATTATCATCAACTGCTTTCTCAGTCCAACAGAAACATTTTACTGCTGCAAGTAAGTGATGAACAGACTGAAAACTTTATTTTAAGAGATAAACTGACGAGGTAGATATGAATACATATTTTATCTCCACAAACATCACAACAGGTTTAAATATTTCTAAAAATGTACATTTTACTTTCATATATTGTAATGCAGCATAATCACATCTTTTTATATTTCTTTTACACTTTACAGCATATTATACATGTTTTATATTCTTTTAAATATTTTACATATTCACCTTTTTTTTTCTGTTTTACATCAGAGCGACTGTGAGGGGTGGAGAAAAATCGATTTTTAGACGCATTGAGATTCTGTCTTGAACGATGCGAACATCGATGTGGAATCTCATAATCAATTTTTATTTATTTATTTAACTCTTTAAAACCGATGCTGTCGCCGGCGACAGAAAATGTCATGCATTTTTCAAATTACCGTAACTCTTCAACCATTCACGAGATTTGTGGATGAGGAGGAGACTGGTGGAGCGTAGTCATCTCACCACAGTAAGTAATAGGCCTACAGTTTGTATGCACTGGATATGTGTTCCCAGCTTTATTACAATAATGTTTTCTAGTGTTAATTTTCTTATTGGCTCCTTTTAGAATTGAAATTGTTGCCCTCGGAATCGGAACTGAATCCAATCGTGAGGTGCCTAGTGACTGTAACGCTTCACTCTCTCAGGGATCAATAAAGTTTTTATGATTGTGTAACGTTTATGTTTGAGCTTGTTCAGTTTCAGAGAGCCGACTGAGCTGAATCATTTCAATACAAAATAACAGTCTGATAATTATCCTATAACATGTTTAACTAACCAGTGTCAGTGTGTGGACGGAGCTGTCCTGTGGACAGTTCTTAACAAACTGTGTATTACCATCAAATATAAAGTCAGTAAATCTAAAGATTCATACGGGTTAATAAAGAAACCTTCTGTCTGTGGAATCTCCTGCAGGATTCTTGTATGTGATCGTCTCTCTGCCAGCGTCAGGTGTTGTCCTGCACTCAAAGCTGGAGGATTTTTCCTCCGTCTGTTTACAACCAAACCGCCCAGTGAAAATGAGACACCCTCCCCGTCTCCGCCTCCTGATTACTGCCTCTGTTTCAGCTCAGCGAGTGAAGGACGATGTTTAAAGTGCTGCGAGACATTCAGGACACAAAGTCCACAGACAGGAAACAGCTCAAGTATTTAAATCATCTCAGCGTCAGTATGGATCTGTTGTTCTTATGAAATGTTGTCACTGTCTGCAGTTGAAGGTGCTGGACGGTCAGCAGGCTTCACACAACACAACACTCAAGGTGTGCAGGAAGTACAGACGCTCAAATACACAAAACTACAGCCTTTCATATAAACAGTAAGATAACAGGGGTCACGTAGGCGACAAATGTGGGAGGATTTTTACTGCGATTAGAATCACCGCCCGGCGGCATCCATCCATCCATCCATCCATCCATCCATCCATCCATGGCTGCGTGATAACAGTTTATGAGCACTAGGTTACAGACTGAAGGTATGTCCTCTGCAGCAGCAGCAGATGCAGACTAACATCCTCCCTCCTGATGGAGACCACAGACTGATCTGAGCAGAGCAGGGCTGAGAACTGTCAGCTGTGGTGGAGCTGTGCTGACCTCAACCCTGACCTGCAAACCTCGGCCAGCTAAAATGGTTTATGAGAGAAAGTTGTGACTGAGGGATGAGTCAGAAAGTAAGGCAGGTGAGAGGACGGTGATGGCCAGAGAAAGAGGAATAAGAAAGGAGGAGGTGAAAGGATGACAGGGCTGAGATAAAGAAAGAAAGGCCGACAGAGCCGAGAGAAGGAGTTGGAGAAAGGAGGAGAGACGAGCGGTGAGAGGAGGTTAAGTGGGACGAGACAGCAGCAGAACTGTGAGTGCAAAGTCAGGTTCAGTGAGAGAGCTGTAAATGATGAATGAAAGAGAGAAGAGGAGGAGGAGTGAGGGAAGAGGAGAAGAGACAAGAGGCTGGAAAGTTTTTAAGAAGCTTTGGACAGCAGCAGAAGATTGATGGCGAAGTCACAGTGTCGTTTATGATAAAAAAAAAGTTGGAGAGAACTGAGAGAGATGGATGAGAGGAGCGGTGGAGTTGTTAGAGGTTAGGAGAGAGGTGAAGACTGTAGAGGAATGTCTGACAGAGGAGGAGGACGAGGAGGAGAAACAGGCTCAATACAAAGAAGAGAGTACGAGAGAAGTTGCTAACAGATTGATATCAGATTTAGAGGCTGTACACATGCTTCGTCCTTAACCGCCCAGGAAACAAAGGGTCGGGCGCCGGACACTACTTTAGTGCCTTCTCTGTGCCAGCTTTCAAGAGTGCAGCAGCAGGTTGCTAAGCAACCTAACAAGCATCGTAGAGCCTGTTTACCTGAAGTCCTGAGGTCAGAGCTGATCTACTTCCTGTGTGTCTGTGGGACAGATGTGACGCTCTGACAGCTCTGCACTAACATGATCAGCTTCTCCTCCATATTTATCACACACTGATATTTACTGAGGAAGGAAAGATATCTGTCAGCTGTGATTGGTTGGTCCTCATCACATGACATGCAGTGTGAGCTGCTGTGTTCCAAAAGTTGAACTTGGTTTATCTCAAAGTGCATCTGCTGAGCCCTGAAAAACAGGCGCCTGGAACATGTGCGCGCCATGACAGCATCACTCTGGCGTTTGAGCGCACCTGCCGCACATCTACCTTGAAAACAATGAATTTGAAGGCGCAAACAACGCAGCATCTGTACGGGCCCTTAAAGGGAAGATGAGAGAGAGAAGAAGAGACAGGAAGTGGGCAGTGAGATCTGCAGCATTCTCACAGGAACAGTAGAACACAAGTTATTTCTTTATTTGCAGAGAGCACGCAGCAGTTCTGTCCTCCATGATGTAAAACTGAATCTGACTGTAGCTGACTTCATCCAACAGCAGCAGCAGAATGTTAAAGTCAGTAGTTTACAGAATCGCATCCTCAGCTGTCAGTCACATTTACGTCCCGTCTCTGTCCACCTCTGCTGCGCCTGCTGAAGCCCTGGTGGGCTAATGTAAGCTAAGCTAACTTAAGAATCCAAGCAGCTCTGAAGTTTGAGGACTGGAGTCTAAGATGTAAAAAAGATGCTTCAGCTGTTCAGCAGTGTGCTGGTGCAGATGTTACAGTGAGAGCTAAATATGTGAAGATGACCTAATGAATTCTGGATCACTGCTGGTGTGACGTGT
Organism: Epinephelus fuscoguttatus; assembly: GCF_011397635.1. NCBI lineage: Eukaryota > Metazoa > Chordata > Actinopteri > Perciformes > Serranidae > Epinephelus > Epinephelus fuscoguttatus. Next base: position 3,215,935 of record NC_064752.1, on the reverse strand, counting down.
TGACACTAAAACATGGTGTGGACAGTCAGAGGGACAGATCACACCCACTGCAGGGGACCGTCCTGGATCGTTCCCACAGAAAAGCTCAGGGAAGCTGCTGTGTATCAGAGATGGGGCTAAAACAGGGATGTCCAGCTGCTCCTAAATGCATCACGACTGAGCACCTGAGCCACATCACATCTGCAGGAGCATTTACTTCCCCCAAAGGAACAGGTTCAGCACATCTGTGCAGTTTCACATCGAGATGTTGATCTGAGCAGCAGAAACTAAACTAAACATGTGTGCGTCTCCAACAAGGCGCTTTGTGTTTAAAAGCTTCATATCAGCTCACACACAGAAGAATCTCTTATTTAATCTGATTGATGCTTTTTAACAGAACACATTAATATCTTTTACACCATCTCCTGTGTGAATACACACTGTACAGTCCTAACTTTCAGAGGAAATTCATCATGGAACATGTTTTGTTGACTTCATGGTGTAATATGTTGTTTTCCTGAAACACATAATTATAAAATGATCATTACCTCGCCATTAAATTCATGCGCGTGCCGTAGAGAGAATAAATATGACAGGGGTATTTTGGCAGCTTCTTCCTCATCTCACTGCGGGCGAACTGCTCCACAACAAAAGGCAATTTACAGCAATCACTGTTTGTCTGTATTGTATCATTTGTGTAATCGACTCCATTGAAAATGCAATAAAAGCTCCATCGGAGAAGGAATTTACTTTCATTAACGGACCACAAATTTCAGGGATGTGTTTGGACGACTGCATATCTTCTTTAAACATGCGACTCTGGCTCGGTAACACGCTGATGAGCTGCTCCTCACGCAGCAGAGACACATGAGGAAGAAGATAAAGAGATGAAGGACACACAGATAAAGGACATTAATGAAGTGAGTGTTGGGAAGACACGAAAGAGAATCTTCTGTGATCTTTTGATTACAGTTAATATCAAAGTACAACTTACACACTCAGATCTACAGAAGAAGAAGAAGAAGACTTAAGATGATATCATTCATATAAACCAGACATTGTCTAATAAAGTAATCCTAAATAATAAACAGCATATGTATAATATGTTTTTGAACACTATGCTGCGCTGCAGACAAATTATTTTATGAATGTTTTCCAGTTATTAAACTGATCGACAGCTGCTGGCTGCTGTAACACAGCCATGTAAGCTAATAATGCACCAATAAACACCGCCAGAGAAGAACACAGCATGTAAACAATACATGAATTAAAATATTAAAAAATGATATTTGCTAATGTTAAAGGAGGAAATGCATTCAGCGTGTTTGCTGACCTTGTCAATGCACATAGTGACCCTCATTTATCAGTCTAACGTACAAACCAGCGCAGATCTGAGAGCAGAAATTATAAAACAACAGGGTTTGTGTGCGATTCATAAAACGTTTGTATCTCTCCAATCACATCGTAAGAACAGTCTGGCACTGATAAAGGTGGTAGCCGGAAACAGTCATCATTCAAAGCTCCCGCCCTGATATATTCTGGGTCAGAAGAGGCCCCGCCCCCAGAGTTTACAACATGGAGACTTGTAATACGACCAAGAAGAGAAACGTCTCTGAGCTAGAAATAAAAACACAATCGTTCAATTTTACCAACTGGTTCGATCTGACAGCCTGAAAAGTTTCATCAGAGGAAGTCAGAAAAACACAGTAAGAAACAGCTCTGCAGAGGAAAGACCAACTCCAGCTGTTTGTCGACAGAGCCAGTCCTACAGAGTCAGTCCTACAGAGCCAGTCCTACAGAGCCAGTCCTACAGAGTCAGTCCTACAGAGTCAGTCCTACAGAGTCAGTCCCACACAATCAGTCCCACACAGTCAGCCCTACAGAGCCAGTCCTACAGAGTCAGTCCTACAGAGTCAGTCCTACAGAGTCAGTCCCACACAATCAGTCCCACACAGTCAGCCCTACAGAGTCAGTCCTACAGAGCCAGCCCTACAGAGTCAGTCCCACACAGTCAGTCCCACACAGTCAGTCCTACAGAGTCAGTCCCACACGGTCAGTCCCACATAGTCAATCCTACAGAGTCAGTCCCACACAGTCAGTCCTACAGAGTCAGTCCCACACAATCAGTCCCACACAGTCAGCCCTACAGAGTCAGTCCCACACAGTCAGTCCCACACAGTCAGTCCTACAGAGTCAGTCCCACACGGTCAGTCCCACATAGTCAATCCTACAGAGTCAGTCCCACACAGTCAGTCCTACAGAGTCAGTCCTACAGAGTCAGTCCTACAGAGTCAGTCCCACACAGTTAGTCCTACAGAGTCAGTCCCACACAGTCAGTCCCACACGGTCAGTGCCACACGGTCAGTCCTACAGAGCCAGCCCTACAGAGCCAGCCCTACAGAGTCAGTCCCACACAGTCAGTCCCACACAGTCAGTCCCACACAGTCAGTCCTACAGAGCCAGCCCTACAGAGCCAGCCCTACAGAGTCAGTCCCACACAGTCAGTCCCACACAGTCAGTCCTACAGAGCCAGCCCTACAGAGCCAGTCCTACAGAGCCAGCCCTACAGAGCCAGTCCCACACAGTCAGTCCCACACAGTCAGTCCCACACAGTCAGTCCTACAGAGCCAGTCCCACAGAGTCAGCCCTACAGAGCCAGCCCTACAGAGTCAGTCCTACAGAGTCAGTCCCACACAGTCAGTCCTACAGAGCCAGCCCTACAGAGTCAGCCTTACAGAGTCAGTCCCACACAGTCGGTCCTACAGAGACAGTCCTACAGAGCCAGTCCTACAGAGTCGGTCCTACAGAGCCAGCCCTACAGAGCCAGCCCTACAGAGTCAGTCCTACAGAGTCGGTCCTACAGAGCCAGCCCTACAGAGCCAGTCCTACAGAGTCAGTCCTACAGAGTCGGTCCTACAGAGCCAGCCCTACAGAGCCAGTCCTACAGAGTCAGTCCTACAGAGCCAGCCCTACAGAGTCAGTCCCACACAGTCAGTCCTACAGAGTCAGTCCCACATAGTCAGTCCTACAGAGTCAGTCCTACAGAGTCAGTCCCACAGAGTCAGTCCCACACAGTCAGTCCTACAGAGCCAGTCCTACAGAGCCAGTCCCACACAGTCAGTCCCACAGAGTCAGTCCTACAGAGTCAGTCCCACATAGTCAGTCCTACAGAGTCAGTCCTACAGAGTCAGTCCCACAGAGTCAGTCCTACAGAGTCAGTCCTACAGAGTCAGTCCCACAGAGTCAGTCCCACAGAGTCAGTCCTACAGAGTCAGTCCCACATAGTCAGTCCTACAGAGCCAGTCCTACAGAGTCAGTCCCACACAGTCAGTCCTACAGAGTCAGTCCTACAGAGTCAGTCCCACAGAGTCAGTCCTACAGAGTCAGTCCCACACAGTCAGTCCTACAGAGTCAGTCCTACAGAGTCAGTCCCACACAGTCAGTCCTACAGAGTCAGTCCTACAGAGCCAGTCCTACAGAGCCAGTCCTACAGAGCCAGTCCCACACAGTCAGTCCTACAGAGTCAGTCCTACAGAGTCAGTCCCACATAGTCAGTCCTACAGAGCCAGCCCTACAGAGTCAGTCCCACATAGTCAGTCCTACAGAGTCAGTCCCACACAGTCAGTCCTACAGAGTCAGTCCTACAGAGTCAGTCCCACATAGTCAGTCCTACAGAGTCAGTCCTACAGAGCCAGTCCTACAGAGCCAGTCCCACACAGTCAGTCCTACAGAGTCAGTCCCACAGAGTCAGTCCTCCAGAGCCAGTCCCACACAGTCAGTCCCACACAGTCAGTCCTACAGAGTCAGTCCTACAGAGTCAGTCCCACAGAGTCAGTCCTACAGAGCCAGTCCTACAGAGTCAGTCCTACAGAGCCAGTCCTACAGAGTCAGTCCTACAGAGTCAGTCCTACAGAGCCAGGCAACTGTTTCTAACTTACAGGCATCTCATTAACATTTAAAGTGAATAATACTCAGATGTGTGGTCAGAAAATGGTCTAATAACAGTCACTGTTATAAAGTCATTATAATAAATACATAAACCCTGCAGTCAGCTCCCCAAAATAACTCTAAACCAAACAACTCTACACAGTGCTATCAATGAGTCAGTCCTACAGAGGACTGAAATGTTTCCTGTGGATATCGAAAGTAGGATGGAGCCATGACTGAGTACAGCTGGAGCTCAGCTGGAGCACGGCGCAGCTGAAAAATAAACCTGAAGCTTATTTTCAAAAAAAGGACCTTGTTTGGTGGAGGATGTGTGAATAAGAAAATAAGATGGTATGGCAACCCCCAGCGTCACCCCTCTGCTGCAGCTGGAGAAGAAGAAGACACAATTACAGGTTGAGTCTTTGAAATCTCCACCCCCACACTCACCTGTCTCTCACTCACACTCACACACACACACACACACACACACACACACACACAGCAGCTATATTTGACCGTGTCATTAATCATGTTGCTGTTTGTGCTCACACAGTGTGTCTAGCTGTGTGTTTGTGTGTTATCAGTTTCATGTAGTGAAAGTACACAAGTAGAAGTGTGTGTAGTTTTACTGCTGTGAGAAACGTGTGTGTGTTTTGCGTTAAACTGAGATTATTATCTGCATGAAGTGTTACAGCAGAGGCTCCAGAGGAAACATAAAGGCTCAGTGTGTCTTTAACTCACACACACACACACACACACACACACACACACACACACACGACACATAATCAATAGACTTTAGTCAGATGGAGTCGGAGGTGTATGTTGACAGCTGTTTAAGCAGATTACAGGATGCTGTATCGCAAGTCGATGTGACACCAGTGGACCTCCGTTTGTGTTACAGCAGGAGGTAATGTGTGTGTGTGTGTGTGTGTGTGTGTGTGGTTTGAGGGCTGCATCACCTTTGTTAGCGCTAAATATCCGACACAGCCCCCTGACTTTTACTAATGGAACATTTTGCAGGTCAATGAGTGGAATAAAACATGATGAACGCTTCTTTCACAGATTTCGTTTATCACTCTCAGTTCCATGAGTGAACATGGGTGGCACGGTGGAGCAGTGGGGCAGTGGATAACATTGAACATGTCTTTGGATTTCTGCACAGATAATCTTCATACATCTGTGTGACGAAGCTGATTCAGTTTAATCAATATGTCTGTCGACACAGGAAGCGAAACAGGAAACACTTTACTCACAAAGTCCGTTTTTATGCTTCAGGTCTATTCTGTCTGTTTCTGACTGTTGTGCTGTCAAAACACAAGTGACCTACACTCAGTACTGTGCCTGAACGCATCCTACCTTCCATTTAATTGCCCACAGCAGAACATTACTCAGCTTCTCTGTGGGAACACCAGTCTCCTTCTCCAAACCAGAGTCGTACTAACCTCCATCTACTGAAGACACACTGACTGTGGATAAGTACCTCACACGATCCTACTGCGAAACATCCCAACTATTCCTTTAATGACGTCCGTCAACATCACAGCTCTCACCAAGAAAACGCAGCGACGCCTCCACCTCCAGCAGAGACTGAGAAAAGTGAACTCCATCCATCATGAGATCATGTACAGAGGAACCATGGAGAGCATCCTGACACACTGCATCACTGGTGAGGTTTCGGAAAGAAAAGTGGCTGGGCATCGTCACGTGAAGTTCTTAACATAAAGTTAGGCACTTAACGTCAAGTTACATACTTAGTTTGAAGTTACGTAAGTTAGGTTTAAGTAGGTCAGGTTTAGGAATATAAAGTTACATAGGTGAGGTTTCTGAAAGGAAAGTGACTGGGCATCATCACGTTAAGTTTTGAACGTAAACTTACGTTCTTAGCATAAAGTCACATAAATCAGGTTTAGAAGCCATCACCACATCACTGATAAAGAGACTAAAGTAACCTTGAAAGTCGTCGTCTGTCCTCCAATCAGCTCAGCTCTCAGTGTGTGTTGTGTTATTCTGAGCTTTCCTCTGATGCGTCTCATTTTCTACCTGAAACTGAAGCGAAGCAGCTCAGACGACAGGAGACGGTGCTCACAGTTCACCCTGTGGATCGTGGATGGGAGTGTGTGTTTGTGTGCAGCTGCAGACTGACAGTGTTAGAAGTTGACTTTGGAGTGACTTCTGCTGCAGACTGACACCTCGGTGCAAAAAGGCCACAGCCGTCTCTGTCTCTCCGTCTCTCTGCTTTTCTTTTTGTCTCTGACTTCCCTGACATCCCTCCAAGTCTCTCCATCTCTCTGCCTCTGCCTGTGTTTTCATCTCTTCACTCTCTTACATCAGAAATAATCTTCATCTCGCTCCAACCAGGGAGTCTGTTTCACTGTATCTTATCTCTCAGCACTCAGCTGCTCTCCTTCTCCTCATCCACCTCCTCCTCCTACTCCTCCTCCTCATGCTCCCCCTCCTCCTCCTCTGTAGCCTCTCGATGCATTTTGAACAACCTTCTTTAGCTACAATAATCTCATCAGCAGGGTGTCTACTAAACTGTGAGTGCCGACATGTTGCTGCACTTCACTCTATATGTTTATATACAAAACAGTCAACTTTATTTACACTTCCCCAAAATGACAAAGGAGACCCAGAGGACGTCACACTGGACACAGTCCTGCAGCTCGTCTCCAGGTTTCCTCTCACACTTTCCACCACAGCGGCACACCAACAGTGCAGGACTCCAGCCTGTGTGTGCAGAGATGAGTGACTCAGTGATTTATGTGATGCTGCTGCACAGCTGGGCCCCGACCAAGAGGTCATGTGTCCTATACCTCGGCAATAATATAAGATACAGCCTCAGATCACAGACAGCTGCTGCACCCCTCACAACTGCCTGCGTCTATGTGTGCGTGTGTGTGTTTCAGCATCCAGCACAAACGTACGGCGGCCCTGAAAGCTTCACAGACTGCAGCTTAAAAACATGAAACAGCACAAAAAAAAATTTGAAGAGATAAATAAATGAAGAAATAAACAACAAAAGTGAGACTCACTTAAAGTTCCTGTTTTAATTCTAAAAACCTAACCTGGGTCAGGGGGCTGCACATTAGCTGAGCCACCTGTGAGCTTTGCATCATTTCATATGAAGAAATGTCTCGTGCATTCGTCCTGGTCAAATAAAGAAGTTAATAAATAATATTTTCTGCTGTTTTTGCTTTTGGTTATATTTTCTGTGTGTGTTCAGGTCTGTTTAGCTGCAGTTTTAAATTTGGCTGTATTTTTAATATGTGGCTATATTTTGTTTGTTTAGTATTTTCTGGATTTAGTTGGTTATTTTTCTTTGGTCATTTTTTAATATTTGGCTGCCTTTTTTTTAGTTGGTTACATTTTTTATATGGTAATAGTATTTTCTGAATGAAGTTGTATTGTTTTTATTTATTTGCATTTTTATGTGGTCGTCTTTGTTTTATTTGGCTGTATTTTCCGAATTTAGATGTATTTTTGTATTTTACTTCAAATTTGGTTCTATTATTTTTTTTTGGTTGCGTTTTCTTTTCTGGTTGTATTTTCATTGATATTAATTGAATTTTTCTCAGCTGTTGGCAGAACTGTGTGTGTGTGTGTGTGTGTGTGTTTTCCACGGGTCAGCAGAGCAGCAGTCTAACATGACGCGACACCTGAAAGCCAGGAACCTGAGCGTGTGCAGTCGTGTTAGCAGCTGCGTGAGGCCGTACAGAGACACAGCGTCGCTTTGAGGAGAAGAGTAAAGAAAAGCACAACATGAGAGGAGAAGACAATAAATATGAAGAAATGACAAGTGAGGACAGGAGGATGAGGAAGATGAGGAGGAGGGGGAGGAGGACGAGGAGAGACAGGTGGAAAACACAAACATTAATGGATGCCATAAAATGCATGCTGCATGAAGAAATGATATTAGCATTGCAAATATTGTCCTCCCCTCTGCCCTCCTCCTCTTCCTCTTCCACCTCCTCCTCCTCCTCCACCCTGCACACTGGTGTCTCTATCTCCTCCACCCCTCCTCTATATACCACTGGATCTACCTTTTAAAGCACACTGTTAAATCAAGTGGGACAGTGGCAGTTTGAGCCTTAATGACGAGAACAAGTCTCCGCTCTGTGACCTTGGCGTTTTGCATAAGGAGATGCACGAGTCTCCGGGGAAATGAGATATTCTGAGGGCTGAAGAAAACACTTTTCCTCTGCTGATTTATTCATGAAGTGCTAACTTATCACAGCAGATTGTGTTTCTACATCTCTGTGCAGGAGACAGCAGCGTGAGGCCGACACTGACGCAGCATTTAGGACGTCACCCAAAACAAGAACTCTCCATTAAAACTGATCTTAAAGCCGTGATGATAAAACGCTGCTGATTTCAGAAGTGATGCGTGTGGACGGCATCGCGTGGAGACGGTTTCAGAGCAGCTACAGAGGAGTTTGATAGCAGCCATATTTCATTTATCTGAAACACCAACAGATGAAGCTGATGCTAAACTGAAAGACTGACTTTGTGTTTCTGTAGTGATGTAAGAAGAGCTTCGCTGTCAGAGGGATTACTGGAACCTCTTCCTGTTTAAAACTGTGCACAGTTTGATGCTCAGCCTCCAATGACTGATGATTTCTTCTGTTCTGATTCAGCTGTATAAACTTTACATCACATAAAGCGTCACCACATTGAAGCAATCTGCAGAGAAATGTTGCTGCTAAGCTACAAGAAAACGGCCAAAGTAACTTGCTGGTTGTAAAGCTACTTTTATTTTTTGACTTTATGTCAAATCAGCATTTTCTCAGTGATCAGACAAACAAACAGGCAGGTAACACAAAGACTGAATGAAGACTTTATGATATGTGAACATGTCCTCCAATAACATGAAATCATCAGACGGCCTGTTGCTCTGCATGTCTCAGTCTCAGTCTCTTTCAGTCGACTCTCTGGCTCTGTCACTGATCCAAAAACAATCTTATTAAATATATTGTTCACTCAATAAAACCATTATAAATAAAACACAGTACACATTAGAACATGAACATGTCCTGCAGACAACACCTGACATCAGCATGTCTCTGTCTCCTGTCTTCATACTGTCCTCTCTGTTGTGTCTGTTGCTCTGGTGTTCACTGCACATCCACTAAATATAAACACTCTGTGGACGAGACACGTCAGAGACACGTCAGAGACGCAACAGAGACACGTCAGAGACGCGTCAAAAAGTGCAGTGTAGCCAATCAGAAGCAGAGTAGGGCGGGACTTGCAAAGAAAAGCCAATAGCGAAGCAGCGAGCAGAATAAACTGAGGGATGAGTATGTGATGTCATACAGGAAGTGCTTCCCTCGTCTTCATGCCTCGTGTGGCTCTGGCAGCAGTCACATGACTTATCCTCAGTGTTGTTATCCGGACTTCTGCAGAAAAACAGTCGGCTGTGCTTCAGAGCTTTTTTGTGGACACCACCGCGCTGCTCAGCCAATCAATCACCTCACTACTGAAAAGCTCTTTGACTCAGAAAGTGACGTCACCACCACGCTACTGAGAAATGGACCAAAGTTAGCAACGTTGGTGCCTGACACTGCAAACAAACCCCTCATATTAAATAACCTCTGTCAGTAAAGAGGACTTTGCACCAAACCATTCAGACACACAGAGTCGAGGGTTTTAAACTTCAACACAGTGCTAGTCAGACAGCTAGTTAGGTCTTCTGATACCATGCCAAAACAAAACAAACATCCTCGACACAAACAACAGGACACGTTATATTCTGAATGATTAACCTGCACCCAGCGCTGACACAGAAGAGTCACTGAACACCTGCCTCCAGCAGAGCTCACCTGACGCCTTCACCTGCTCGTCTCACATGGAAAATGTACGTCTATTAAAAGATAAATACAATCAACAGGAGTTTCAAAAAATATTAGAATAAACTAAAAGAAAATGAACAGGTTACGATCACTGTTTACTGTGACTATTATTAATTTATGCTGCACAGTCAGAGAGGTTCAAAGATGGCCGTCGTCATGGTGTGTGATCAAACTCTGCCAGTGTGAAAGCTGGCACTACCTGCGTCTACTGCGTTATTTTTATTCCTTTAATGAAAAGGTGCGTGAGAGAGACATGGATCCAGAGAGGAGGGGTGGGGACCACAAAGACTGCTTGAGCACCTGATGTTACGGCCCTGCTTCTCAACAGCAGCATCGAACACTGTGTAAACACTTGTCATGCATCCCTGTTTGGTCACCGTGTGTGATGCAGAGTCTTTGTTTGCTTCTGTTACATGTAAGATCATCAAACTGAGTCTTTATCAGCTCTGCCCAAACACCCATAGAGAGCCTCATCTTGAATCTTACGGCGCGTTCCAGGCAACCCGTGAACTCGTACCAGATCGATGTACTCCCAGTTACGCTCTCTGACGTCACACAGCGCTCTAAACAACAATGGCAGCCTCCATGGATGTGGTGCTGATGCAGGTGATACACGTAAGAAATAGACAAAACATAACTGCTAATGTTGACGCCTTACTGGCAGCCGCTCTAACAGCTGGTTTCCAGTGCAAGAATAAATCAATACAAAATACGTCTCCAAACACACAGATAAGGTAAAATAAAAAGTATAACAGCATTTGTGACCTTATGCGCCGCTTCTCCTCCTCTGTTTCCCTCAAATGAGGAAGGAACCGGCACCTTTGGCGATGGAAGTGATTGTAAACAAACATAAACCGCACAGTCCGCCATGTTGCTTTGACAGTTTGAAGTCGTGAGTCGTGACTTGAAGTGGTGACTTACGGGCTCAGAAACTGCAGCATTATTTCTGTCTTTAGTCTCAAACTTTAATGTTCGTGTGGCTGCAGTTTTGTTCCCATTGAATAAAGATGTAACTTCACTGTAGAGAAATGTTACAAAATGTTGGACTTCTTATGGGATATGATATGAAACTTAAAGGATTATAGATATGTTGCAGGATACGTATGAAGTCTGAGTGTGTTGATCAGACGGAGGATTTTTCCGTCCGGGCTGTGAAGCAGATTTCCTTTCACACAGTCACATGTCACCTGTCCACAGGTGCTGTGTGTCACCTGGGAGCCTGAACTTAAAGCCAATTCTCTCAGCGGTTAATCCTGAATGAGTCTGCTGCTGCACTCACACCAGAGAACACACACAATACACCTCTGTTACATTTAGATACAGCAAATCCCCTTTCAGAGTACAGCAAACAGCTTTTATCAGGATGAGAATGGGACCCTGTTAAGCACACAGAGGCTAATCCCTCCGCATTATTTCATGTTACAGAGCCACACAGAGGCAGCTGTCTACGTGTGTGTGTGTGTGTGTGTGTGTGTGTGTGTGTGTGTGAGAACACAGACTTTAAAAGTTGATTGGTGTAGGAAATAAGGTGCGGAATTTTCTTTCAGACTTCAGGAAGTAAAGTTAAAAATGTAAGAGTCGCTTGTCTAAGATGAAGCGTCCGTATGTGGCGCTGCAGCTTTGTGTTTTCTGATTCACATTTAACTCACACTGCTGCCTGTGTGTGATTCAAACATTTAATACGTCTGCTCTCACTGCAGTCAGAGCTCGGACGCTTCACTCTGTCAAATCCTCCAACACAGGAGACACACGATCGGTAAATAAAACAACACGTCACCGGAAATCTGTGAGCAATCCTGGTTTACAGGAAGAAGAGATGTGACTCACTGTTTCCTCACATGATGTTTATCAGAGGAAAGATTTAACAGCCACAGTCACATTTTATATTTCAGGCACTTCACTAAAGCTGAAGAGTTTATTTGTGGCATGTGGGGCTGTTGTGGTACATGTTGATAGGTCATCCATTCCACACTTAAAGACGACAGGCAGCGGCGGCGTCTGTGGCGTGTTACGGTTGATCCAACCTTGCAAAGTGAAGCTTTGTGGTTCATTAACAAACAAACAAAATGTAAAATAAAACAAAAAGTTTTATTTGAATTTTTCTGGTCTCATTAAAGGTCAGTGACTCTGCATCTAATATGTGACTGTCTGCTAACAGCCTGTCACAGGTTACAGCCTGATGGTTAGAGATGATTTATATATACAGATCCCAGGGGACATTTGTTTAAATGTGTAATTAGTGGTAGATTTGATTTAGCTGAACTATTAATATTGTGACAGAATCTGAATCTGACTCTGAGTTACTGTTGTTGTTCACAAACTAAAGAAATGAGAGATCATTTTTATTTAGTTTTTACTGAAGATTTGAAGCAAACTGTGAAACATTTGTTGCAATTCTATTTTTTTGAATTAATAATACTTTCTTTTTTCTAATTTGTCATATCATCAAGAATATTGTAATCGCAAAAATACCCTGAAATATCGTGATATTATTTTAGGGCCATATCGCCCACTCCTACTGCAAACTTAATATGAAACTCCATTTTAAATAATCTGTGTTTGCACCTCTTGTCTTTAGTAATACATTTTTACCTTTTATATATTTTCTCTTTTATTGTAAAATAAATGTAAATAAATATTTTACTATAAATCTGTATCTTTCTTGTGTTTTATATTGTATTGCTCTGTAAAGCACTTTGAATTGTTCTGGTGCATGAAATGTGTTGTACAAATAAAGCTGCCTAACCTTGAAAATGATCAAAAGAAAATGTGAATTATTTGATTTTCTGACAACATCACCTGAGCCCTGAGCATTAACCTCACCAGAGGCTCAGATTTCAGAGCATTCTTAAATGCACCATCACAGAGGTTTGTCCTTGCTCCAGATTACACAAAACAATAAAAGCAACAAATTGTTTATGCAGATGAAAATTTAAATTCATGCACAGACAGAAAATTAGTCTCTTTTCTATTTCTGCACATTGAATTCCCAAATCATTCAGATATCAGTGCTGTCAGTGTTTCACAGCTATTCACCAGAACAGTTCAGACTGCCACCTCAACATTACACTCTAGGATCTGTTTCACTGTGTGGCTCATTATTACTGCCTCTTGAAATGTACGACAACACAACAGTCAGTGTGGATGGCAGCTACGTATGCAGCTCACCAGCAATCACATAAATCAGTTTATTTCACATCGTTCTGCTGTGTGTGAAATGAGGTGAAGATAATGCAGCAGGTTCCAGCAGAAACAGAAGAACTACATCCTGCTGTTAATCTCATCGTCTCCGTTCAATGTTCAAACCTTGAGCTTGATCTTTAAATCTCCTTTAACATGACTCATGAAGCTATTTTTACATTACATTTAAATAGAGATTGAGCTTTTATTTCGTGTGTTATACGTGTGTGTGTGTGTGTGTGTACATACATGAGTACATGTGTGTTCAGTGTGGCTTCTCTCTTGTTAATTAGTGTCAGTTATTTCTAAGTGTTGTGTTGTATTTGTGCCTCTCTTCCCTTCCTCCTGTTTGCATTTGTGTTTTGTTCCTCAAGTTGGCCTCTTGAACGCATCGACAGCTTCTTTTACCCCCAACCCCCATGCCCTCCCCACCCCCTTGCCTTCACGCATCAACACCATATCGTCCGTCTCTTTCTGGCTCTTCTTTCCTTCCTTCAAACCTGTTTTGCTCTCGGCCTCGTTGTCTGCCACTGTCTATGTTTGCATGTGTAAGTTATGCGCTTCAGTGTCTCCATGCGTGTGTGTGTGTCTGAATGCTCTGCCTGTGTGTGTGTGTGTGTGTGTGTGTGTGTGTGTGCAGGGTGTGCAGCTTCTTCCTCTCGCCTCATTTGTATTCAGCTCGTCTTGGAGCAGGTAGGTAATGACAAGCAGCAAAGGCCACGATGTCACCGCTCCACTCAGCTGCTGGCTGCCTGCTGACGTCAAGCCTCTGCGCACACACGCGCACACACACACACACACACACACACACACACACACACACCACACGCCCATTCTTGCAGCTAACAGACCCATTAAAATGCACATTGCGCAAGCCCACAAACTGATGCATGCATTGATTAAATATGAATATTGATGTTTGGAGGAATAGTTTTGAAAGTCTGACACTGTTTATCTGTGTATGAATGAACAGAGGAGAGTTTCGGTGTTCCAGAAATATAATGATGATGAGATATCCTGCGTCTCAGAAAAAAACAAAACAAAACATATTACAAAAAAAGATATCAAGCTTTAAGTTTTGGCACCGCAGCTCCCATGATGCTCTGGAGGATGTGACCAAGAAGTATGATGTTGCTGTGGAGTCAGTGAGTTAGCTGTGAGCTACAACTCTATTTTAGTTTCCATGTAGACCTTCATCTTCATGGAAGAGTCATCAGAAGAAAACCTTTCCTGTGTCCTCACCACAATATTCAGCATCAGAAGTTTGCAAAGGAACATCAAAACAAGCCTGATGCTTTTTGGAAACAAGTCCTGTGGACTGATGAAGGTAAAACAGAACTTTCTGGATACAATGAGCAAAGGTATGTTTGGAGACCAAACTGTTAAACACGGGGGTGGATGGATGATGCTTTGGGCTTGTGTTGCAGCCAGTGGCACGGGGAACATTTTACAGGTAGAGGGAAGAATGGATTCAGTTAAATTCCAGACATCACAGCATCTGTAAAAAGCTGCAGATGAAGAGAGGATGGCTTCTACAACAGGACAATGATCCTAAACACACCTCCAAATCAGCAATGGACAGCCTCGAGAGGAGCATGCTGAAGGTTTGGCCACGCCCCTCACAGTCCCCCGACCTAAACATCATTAAACATCTGTGGATAGAGCTCAAAGAGCAGAGCATGAAGACGGCTCAAGACTCTCACAGAGCTGGAAGCCTTTTGCAGGAAGAATGGGTGAAAATCCTCCAAACAAGAACTGAGAGACTCTGAGCTGGATACAAGAAGTGTTTAGAAGATGTGATACTTGCCAAAGGGGGCGTTACTGAGCACTGACCATGAAGGGGCCCAAGCTTTTGCTTCAGGCTCTTTTCCTTTGTTGTTATTTTTAAATTGTAAGTCTAGTCTTGCTTAAAATATTAAAGAAATGTGTCATCTTTATCTTCATGTCTTTTGGAAATCAGGCCATCTTGTACTCTCCTAGCTACATACAGTCAACAGAGTTTTGACCTGGAGTTCCCAAACTGTTGCATGCAACTGTATGTATATGTGATCTATGTTGTAAGGAGGTGACTGGTTAGTAAAAAGGTTGCTCCACTGCATGCATGACTCTTGTCTGTGTGAAGCATTAGCTAACTAACATCAGCTCCTTAATACAAAGAGATCACAACAGTGAAACTTACTCACAAATCAACATATGTTACACATGTATTGACAAATGTTAACAGGCTGTTCTGTTACACCAATGCTGTGCCGTGTTGCTACTATACCAGTCCACGCATGCAAGGTAGAGTTGCTTTGTTGTGCTGCTTGTTAGCAGGCGATCTTCCATTGTGGATGAGCCTGGCTCAGAAGGTTGTAGTTCCAGTGCAGTGTTTGCTGTACAATATTCCACTTGTGCAGATCAGAGCAAAGTGGTTGCTCTGTCCTTACAGAGTTTGTAGTTCGTCTCTAACTGTACTTTGTTCTCCTTTGCTTTGAAATTTAGCTTGCAAACTTTGTGTCTACCTGGAGCACCAACTTGTCTGGTCTCCTCTACCATTTATAGGAGTTTTTTAGGTGTCTGCTGGGAACAGGTCACATGTAGATCAGAGAGCTGGGCTGCGGCTGCTGCTCAGAGCCGAGGTTAGAAAAAGTGGGGAAAGGGTGTGGCAGGTGACCCAGGGTTTTCCCTGGGTTTTTTCGAGACCAGTGGGGCGAAGGCCTGTGGTGGGGGGCATCTTGACAGCTGTACGTTTAGATCCGGTCCCCCCTCTATTAAATATGAAAGGAGGCCCCCACATGCTTGAGCTTTACACTGCTGACTTGTATAATCAGAACAGACATGTCCTGTGATTTTCAGCCTTCTATGATTATATTTACCCTTTACAGCAGGCACATCCTGACAGCTGAGAATATTACTGTCAGGTATTGTCCCCCCTCTATTAAATAAAGGAGGCTGAAAATCACAGGACATGTCTGTTCTGATGATACAAGTCAGCGGTCCTGAAATGTGTGTTTCTCTTCTATAATACACATTCTACATCTCAGAGGTGATGTCTTTCCACATACAGGCTTCCTTCATCTTTCAAATGGGGCAGAGCTCTGTGGGAAACAGTAGGAGAGACACAGCCTGAGGGGGAACCGGGGTCTGACACAACACTGGAGGGAGAAGCCGGTCCATGGAGCTGTGCGCCGGACGAAAAAACAAGCGCTTCGCACCGAATGCGCGTCGCTACGGCGTCGCTTTGGGTTGTCAGCGTGTATGACACACGTCTACATTGAAAGTAATGGGTTTGTGCGCGCAAAAGATGCTAAATCTGAACGCCCCCCATGCACACACACACGCTTAACCAAGGCGGTGGCCAAAATCACCCAGGCGGCCCGCCTTTGTCTTAGATAGGCAGGGAAAATCCTGAGGTCCTCCAGCAGCCACAAGAGAGACAGAAGAGCAGAGAGCTGCTTCTATTCTAAGCTTGGTGACATCACAGGGTCACATACCACAGTAACTAATGGTGACTGAAAAGGCAAGTTTTCACACCAAAGAGTGAACAAGCAGAGGACTCTGTCTCTGTCCTTTGCCAGAGACAAAGAAAGCCGCAGAAGCAAGTTTAGGTGGGCTGAACTTACAGGACCTGACATGGCCAGTTTAGAGTTGCACAAAGAAGCAAATCATCTGTGGAGTCCAGTTATCCCAACAACCATGACACCCACCCATCAATCAATCTGGACCTTTAATTGGATCCCAAGGTGTTCCCAGGGCAGATGGGATATGTAAAGCCTCCATCGTGTTCTGGGGTGTGCTCTCAGTTGGACGTGCTTGGAATACATCCACAGAGAATTGCCAAGCAAATTCATTTTACCAGCTCATATCTGTGATTTCATTATTTCAGTCACCATCCAACATGCTGTGATAGGACTCTCTTCAACATGCCATACTGGTCTGCCAAATAGCTTCTCAATCTCAGGCTCCACCTTATCCTTGTGAACAAGACTCCAGCCGACCTTCTGGCATAGAACCATGACCTCAAAAACAGTGCTGCCTCTCATCCAGACCATTTCAAAATCGGTTGCAAATCATTCCAGTGCTCACTAGAAGTCACAGTCTGATAAAGCCAGTAGAATCACGTCATCCATGAGAAGCAAAGATACAATCCCTAGGTCACCATACAATTCTTTTTTCTTTATGACTGCACCTTCAGATCCCATCAATGAAGATCACAAAGAGAATCTGTGACAGTGAACAACCGGCTGTAACCCAGACCCTGGAAAGTGTGATAGGATTTGAAGCCAATTTTTATAGTGGTCAAACAGTGGTACTGCAATTTTTGGGGTCTATCACATGATGCCATTGCACCCAAAATACTTTTTCCCCATAGATTTACATTTGAAAAAACATGTCTCAGTGGATACATTTTTTGAGCATTACAACTCCTGCAAAATGATATCAAGATTTAATCCATTTGGTCCAATAACATTTGAAGGTCTAAAAGAGCAGCACGACTAATTCATTTTATCCCCTTTCAAGTAAGCGGAGCACTAAAGTATAAGACAGCTGCGTGGCCATGCTCAATGGCTGCAAGTCTCCAGTGTGCCTGCTTAACAGGCCTAATGATGCGGAAGCAGGGCCGATCTGGGTAATTTTATAATGCGATTAGATAGAGCGATTTTGGCGCCACTGACCAACTTCCACAGGAACGAACAAACCCCGCCACCAATGCTGTATGCTCTTAATACATCTGTGGCGTAACCCTACACCCACTGAGGACAAACTTTACTCCCTGCTGAGAATACAAACACCACTCTCACTCCAGTTATACCGAGAGACGAACAGTAACACAGTATCCCATACTTCTGCAGTACTCCTCATCATCACCAAGTCCAAAATAACATCTCCCTCCACCTGATCCAACTCATCACCAAGTCTTGATCAGCTAACAGCTCTGCTCCTCTGTTCACAGGTGCCATGGTGGCAATCCAGTTTCCCCTTGGGGATTGTTAAAGTTAATCCAAAATACACGCAAGTGTCCAATGCTGCACAGCCTCAATCAATCATCAGCCTTTGGCACAAGGTGTTCTGGTACCAAGTACATGAATATAACAGAACATGGCCTTGTACACTCATAACTTGAGGGTTATTTGCCAAATGAATGGATGGATGGAGCCCAGTGAACAATGACCTTTTCTGCCTCTGCAACAAAATGGAGAAACTTTAATTTCATTGAGTTTTGATTGACTTGGGCACTACATCATTGCATTACAGTCCTTATTGTATTGTTGGCAAGTGTGCCACACAATCAGAACACAGTTTGTTCTTGAAAAGCTCCATCACAGCCGGACAACTGAATGATATTTTATGAGCTCAGCGGAGATTAAGTTGTACTGTACTGTGAAGATAAAATGTGGTCAAACCTGTTTAACAGCAAGCTTCAGAGGTGTGGCAGCTGTTTGTGGAATGAGACACACCTTTGTGTTACTGATGGATCAACAGTATTTAGCAGAGGTTTAACAAAGCTCCACCCTTCACCAGAGTCACATGACACAAACAGGAAACAGTTTGTGATTCTTCGTCACTGAAGAGAGACACAGACTGACGATCAGATTCACCTTCAGACCAAACTAACAACTTCCTGTGAGTGAGTTCAGCTAAAACTCCAACACTGCTGCTTCAACCTGCTGACACTCCACACACTGAAGGTGAGTTTGACTAAAAACACCACTCAAAGTAAATTTCAGTGAAGTTAGTAGAGGAGGGAGGGGAGCCATGACTGACTGTACTTTCTGTCTGCTGTGTTTTCAGCTTCACTCAGAGACTAAATGGCTTCCAGATCAGAGGAGGATCTCTGCTGTCCGGTCTGTCAGGACGTCTTTAGACATCCTGTTCTTCTGTCATGTAGCCACAGCTTCTGTAAAGACTGTCTGAAGAGCTGGTGGAAAGACAAACACACAAAGGAGTGTCCACTTTGTAACAGAAGATCTTCAAGGGCTGAACCACCTTTAAACCTGGTGTTAAAGAACCTGTGTGAGGCCTTCTTACAGGAGAGAGATCAGAGAGCTTCAGAGGCTCTCTGCAGTCTGCACTCTGAGAAACTCAAACTCTTCTGTCTGGACCATCAGCAGCCAGTGTGTGTCGTCTGCAGAGATTCAGAAAAACACACCAAGCACAGATTCAGACCTGTCGATGAAGTTGCACGACAACACAAGAAGGAAGTTGAGGAAACTCTGGAGCCCTTAAAGGAGAAGTTAAAGGTTTGTGAACAAGTTAAAGTGAAGTGTGAACAAACAGCACAACACATGAAGGTCCAGGCCCGGCCCAGAGAGGCAGATTAAGGAGCAGTTTAAGAAGCTTCACCAGTTTCTAGAAGAGGAAGAGGAGGCCAGGATGGCTGCACTGAGGGAGGAAGAGGAGCAGAAGAGTCAGATGATGAAGGAGAAGATGGAGGCTCTGAGCAGAGAGATAGCAGCTCTTGCAGACACAGTCAGAGCCACAGAGGATGAGCTGAGAGCTGAAGACGTCTCATTCCTGCTCAACTACAAGGCTGCAGTGGACAGAGTCCAGCAGCGCCCCCTGCTGGATGATCCACAGCTGCTCTCAGGAGCTCTGATAGACGAGGCCAAACACCTGGGCAACCTGACCTTCAACATCTGGAACAAGATGAAGGACATGGTCTCCTACACTCCTGTGATCCTGGACCCAAACACTGCTCATCCAAAACTCATCCTGTCTGAAGATCTGACCAGTGTGAGACGAGGACAGAGACAGCAGCTTCCTGATAATCCAGAGAGGTTTGATAATTACTTCTCTGTCCTGGGCTCTGAGGGCTTTAACTCAGGGACTCACAGCTGGGATGTCGAGGTTGGAGACAGAACAGGCTGGATACTGGGTGTGTTAGCAGAGTCTGCCCAGAGGAAGGGACGCATACAGTCTGGATTATGGAGAATAATGTTCTATAAAGGTGAATACTCAGCATGGGCACTACCAGCTTCACTCACTGATCTCGTAGTGCAGAAGAAGCTCCAGAGGATCAGAGTGAATCTGGACTGGAACAGAGGAAAGCTGTCGTTCTCTGATCCTGATACTAACACACACATACACACCTTCACACACACTTTCACTGAGAGACTGTTTCCATACATTGGCACTGGTAATAACCTGAAGATATTACCACTGAAGGTCTATGTGACAAAATACCAGATCTGACAGAGTCTAGATTGAAGGTGGTGTTTAGTATAATAAGTGTACAATGGTTCACTACTCCCTCCATCTATCATTGGAGAGCCAAATTTTTGACCCCAAAGATCTCAGGTCAGTTTCTCTGCTGACTGTTCCTGGATGTCTAGTTTACTTTGAACAAACAGGGAGAATCTACAGTTTATCTGCTGCTGATTATTGAAGAAAGAACAGTGGTTTTGCTTCTCAAACTTTTGCTGGCGTCTTTTCACCAATGTATGGTTCAGTTCAGTTTAAATGTTCATATGTGGTAAATAATCTGTGAAATCAAATGGATCGCTTGAAACTTTAGTATAAAGTCAATGATCATGATCATTGATAGATGGATGCACAGTTTAATCTCTCATTGACAAATGATGGGTCGAGGTTTTACTTTATATACTTTGGTCTGTATGTAAATAAAGCATCTCTGTCTTCACTGGATTTGTTACCTGCAAGTTTATCATAGTTTATTATTTCTGCAACAAAATAAATATTGTTGTTGTTATGTATGTATTGGGGCGGCACGGTGGTGTGGTGGTTAGCACTCTCGCCTCACAGCAAGAGGGTTGCCGGTTCGATCCAGGGCGTGGGAGCCCTTCTGTGTGGAGTTTGCATGTTCTCCCCGTGTCAGCGTGGGTTCTCTCCGGGCACTCCGGCTTCCTCCCACAGTCCAAAGACATGCAGATTGGGGACTAGGTTAATTGATAACTCTAAATTGTCTGTAGGTGTGAATGTGAGTGTGAATGGTTGTCTGTCTCTATGTGTCAGCCCTGCGATAGTCTGGTGACCTGTCCAGGGTGAACCCTGCCTCTCGCCTGATGTAGCTGGGATAGACTCCAGCCCCCCCGCAACCCTCAAGAGGATGAAGCGGTTAGAAGATGAATGTATGTATTGATCTGTATGAAGGCTGCAGGTGTGAACCCAGCTCCTGAGGATTCATTTACCTTTTTAAATGTTCAATTTCAGTGTGCTTTATTGGAATGACATGTAAAGATTTGTGCTGTCAAAATAAAGAAAAAGTCATAAACATATAAATTATAATAGCTGTCATTATTATTCAAATTGATGATTGAATAACGAAACCAACAACAGTAATCATTGAAGAAAATCATAATATGTTTTGTTTGTTTCTTCATGTGTTTTTAAAGTGAAGATGGCCAAAGCCAAGATGGCTGCCCAGAGCTGTGCGGCTCTGCTGGACCACATGAGGTCAGTCAGGACAAGAAATGAGGAAAACTTTTGAGGCGGGAACTCTGAGTTTCCACTCTGAGAGTACTTATGTTTGAAAGCTAAATCATATGAGAATGTGTGTGTTATCTGTGTTGTATAAAGGTGCCAAGTTAGTAAAAGGGAATGTTTCGTAGCATACAAGACTCAGTTTGTGTGAAGCATTAGCTAACTACATCAAGTTAGCTTTGATAAATCCAAACTACCCAATAATCTCACTACAAACACAAAAAAAAACCCCCAATAAACTCACTGAATAACATCAAATCAATACACGTAAGCTAACAGAAGTTAAACAATCTTACTCAGCCTGTACAACTTTACTAATGGTATGTGCGGTTTTTACATTACCAGTCCATGAATGGAAGGAAGAGCTGCTTTGTTGTGCTGCCTGTTAGCTGGCTGGTTTCTGTTGTGGATGATCCTGGCTCAGAAGAGTTGTGTTTACAGAGTTGTTTTTGCTGTGCTGGATTCAAGTGGTGCAGATCAGAGGAAACTGGTCACTTTTTGTGCCCAGCTAGCTCCACTTTATTCTCCTTTGCTTGAAAAGTTAGCTTGGAAACTTTGTGTCTGCCTGAAGCACTAACTTGTCTGGTCTCTTCTACCATCTGGAAGTTTTTCTGTATCTATTGAACAGGTCACATTCAGAGAGCTATTATTCGCTGCTTCATGCAGCAGAGGTGAGAAGGGCAGGGTAGGGGTCGAGCAGGTCCTCCAGCACCCAGGACTCTCCTCTGAGGAGGTCTCAGGAGAAAGAGAGAAAAGAATAAGGCTTTCCTCTTCTACTGACCTGGTGAGGTTGTGGGTCACATGTCACAGTGACCAATGGTGAATAAGGACTGGAGTTTCACATGAAGGAGCAGCCAATTAAAAGAGGGCTGAACTCGGGGCTGCTGTGGCTCAGGAAGTACAGCGGGTCATCCACTAATCAGAAGAGGTTCAGCGGTTCAATCCCCGGCTCCTCCAGTCTGCATGTTGACGTATCCATGAGTAGGATATTTAACCCCCAAATTGCTCGTGATGGCTGCTCCATCGGTGTATGACTGCGCTAAAAACTAAGCAGCAGGTGGCACCTTGTATGGTAGCCTCAGCCACCAGTGTATGAATGTGTGTGTGTGAATGGGTGAATGTGACTCGCAATGTAAAAAGTGCTTTGAGTGGTCAGATGACTAGAAAGGTGCCATGTAAGTGCAGTCCATTTAACTTACAGGGCATGCCTTACATGTCCAGTCTAGAATTGCACAAATAAACAAATCATCTGTGTAGTCCAGTGAGCCCAATAATGCTCCATCCTCTCCTCGTGAACAAGATCCCAAGATACCCTCTGGTACAGATCCATTGTCTCTGCCAGAAAACAGTGCTGGCTCTCATCCTGACCATTTCAGAGTCAGCTGCAAGCCAACCCAGTGCTCACTAGAAGTCATAGTCTGATAAAGCCAGCAGAACCACGTCATCTATGAGAAGTAAAGGTACAATCCTATGATCATGGTACCTACACTTTCCACTTCTCAGCTGCACCTTCAGATTCTGTCCATAAAGATCATCAAGAGAATCTGTGACAGGGAACAACCTGGGTGTAACCCAACACCCACTGAGGACAAACTTAATTTCCTGCTGAGAACAGAAACACATTCTCATTCAGTTACGCTTAAACACTGATAGTCACACAGTATCCCACACTTCTGCAGTACCCCACACCTTCTCCAAGTTCAAAAACACGAACAAACTCCAATGACCCCTCCAGTATCTTATTACTTTAACACCTTCAATCAACACTTAAGGACTGAATCAACGAAGACCAATAATGTCAAGAGACTTTTACATTTTAGGACAAATCTCATCCACCTTGACATTGTACAGCTTTTTAACTTCCTCACTGACCTCTGTTTGTGAAAAGGAAAAGATGGTTTCATCTGTTTCTCAGAGTGATCCTTTCTCCAACTGATATTATCCTCAGTCCAGGTCAGCAGTTCTCACCTTCTGAAAATCAGCTTGGGCTGAGCTCCCCACACCCACCCTGAGTCATCTGACAGCTTGCCTGAACCTCTTTGAGGCTAACCGAAGGTCAGTCTCCATGTCCTCCTAAAACTCCTCCCACAGCCAAGTTTTTACTTTTATAATCACAGAAGCCCCAGTTCTTCTGGTCTTCTGTTACCTGTCTGCTGCTTCAGGAGTCCCCTGGGCCAATCAAGAACTCTTTCTTCTACTTGATGTCGTCTTTCACCAGCAGGTTCTTTGGCTGCCATCAGGCACAGAAGGTCTTATGGCCACAAGTCTGGACAACTGACCCCCAATGAAGGGTCTAAACTTGTATTCCATGTCCCCAACCTTCAACAGGATGCAGGAACAATGTGTCTGCTAGTGGACATTGAAGACCTCAAGAACGCATTCCCAGTTCACCTTTAGTCTTCATTTTGGTTTAGCAGGTCTGTTAAGCCTATACCAACTCCAGTAACCCACACTCCTGCAACACTTTGCAGATAAAAGACACATCAAAGCTGAATGAGTACTACACAGATAAAATGAGATAACGCCTGTTAATCAGTAGGTTTTATAGGTATGGGAAGGTGATCTTTTGAACTTTGGAATGAAGCACACCCCTGGGTTATACGTGTAGCAACAGCATGAGATGAAGCGGTGAAACAGTTTGTGATTCTTCGTCACTGAAGAGACACACAGACTGAAGAACAGACGATCAGATTCACCTTCATAAACTAAATAAACTTGACTTGACCTTCAGACCAAACTAACAATTTCCTCTGAGTGAGTTCAAGTAAAACTCCAACACTGCTGCTTCAACCTGCTGACACTCCACACACTGAAGGTGAGTTTGACTAAAAACACCACTGAAAGTAAATTTCAGTGAAGTTAGTAGAGGAGAGAGGGGAGCCATGACTGACTGTACTTTCTGTCTGCTGTGTTTTCAGCTTCACTCAGAGACTAAATGGCTTCCAGATCAGAGGAGGATCTCTGCTGTCCGGTCTGTCAGGACGTCTTTAGACATCCTGTTGTTCTGTCATGTAGCCACAGCTTCTGTAAAGACTGTCTGAAGAGCTGGTGGACAGAGAAACCAAAACAGGAGTGTCCACTTTGTAAGAGAAGATCTTCAAGAGAACCACCTTTAAACCTGGTGTTAAAGAACCTGTGTGAGGCCTTCTTACAGGAGAGAGATCAGAGAGCTTCAGAGGCTCTCTGCAGTCTGCACTCTGAGAAACTCAAACTCTTCTGTCTGGACCATCAGCAGCCAGTGTGTCTCGTCTGCAGAGATTCAGAAAAACACCAAGCACAGATTCAGACCCGTTGATGAAGCTGCGCGACAACACAAGAAGGAAGTTGAGGAAACTCTGGAGCCCTTAAAGGAGAAGTTAAAGGTTTGTGAACAAGTTAAAGTGAAGTGTGAACAAACAGCAGAGCACATGAAGGTCCAGGCCCAGCACAGAGAGGCAGATTAAGGAGCAGTTTAAGAAGCTTCACCAGTTTCTAGAAGAGGAAGAGTAGGCCAGGATGGCTGCACTGAGGTTGGAAAAGGAGCAGAAGAGTCAGATGATGAAGGAGAAGATGGAGGCTCTGAGCAGAGAGATAGCAGCTCTTTCAGACACAGTCAGAGCCACAGAGGACGAGCTGAGAGCTGAAGACGTCTCATTCCTGCTCAACTACAAGGCTGCAGTGGACAGAGTCCAGCAGTGCCCCCTGCTGGATGATCCACAGCTGCTCTCAGGAGCTCTGATAGACGAGGCCAAACACCTGGGCAACTTGACCTTCAGCATCTGGAACAAGATGAAGGACATGGTCTCCTACACTCCTGTGATCCTGGATCCAAACACTGCTAATCCAAAACTCATCCTGTCTGAAGATCTGACCAGTGTGAGACGAGCAGAGGAGAGACAGCAGCTTCCTGATAATCCAGAGAGGATTGATTATTACTGCTCTGTCCTGGGCTCTGAGGGCTTTAACTCAGGGACTCACAGCTGGGATGTCGAGGTTGGAGACAGTACAGGCTGGATACTGGGTGTGTTAGCAGAGTCTGTCCAGAGGAAGGGATTCATACAGTCTGGATTGTGGAGAATAATGTTCTATAAAGGTGAATACTCAGCATGGGCACTACCAGCTCCACACACTGATCTCATCGTGCAGAAGAAGCTCCAGAGGATCAGAGTGAATCTGGACTGGAACAGAGGAAAGCTGTCGTTCTCTGATCCTGATACTAACACACACATACACACCTTCACACACACTTTCACTGAGAGACTCTTTCCATACGTTAGCACTGTGGACAAACTGAAGATCTCACCGCTGAAGGTCTGTGTGACAGGTAAACAGGTCTGAGAGAGTCTTTGGTTTGAAGGTGGCGATAAGTAAACAAAGCACTCAGTTATTCACTTCTAAAGCTCCAGTGTGTCGTATTCAGGGGGACATACTGTCAGAAATGGAATATAATCGGTGTGTTTTGTTCAGAGTATAATCAGCTGAAAATGAGAATGGTTGTGTTTTGTCACCTCAGAATGAGATGTTAATATCTACACAGAGAGCAGGTCCTCGTCTACAGAGACCACAAAGTTGCACCGCCATGTTTCTACAGTAGCCCAGAATGGACAAACCAAACACTGACTATAGATAGAGACATTCATGTTGTCATGCCAGCTACCATAGTTAGCCGCCCTCCACAACAAGCAGAGTCAGAAAAACACTGTTTTTTATATATAATGTATATATCAATAATATAGTACTAGAATAGCGTGGTAATGTTTCTCCATAAACTAGTCAAGTTGAGGTTTACATCGATATCTGTCCAGACTCACATGTAGCCATGACAGTTGACAGTGCTTTAAAGATGGATGCTGCTGCAAACAAGTTACATATTCTCAAACATGGATGCTTCACACACAGAAGATCTATACAATCAGCACAGTTTCAAGATTAGAGTCACCAATTCAGTATCTGACCAAATGTCTCCCCTTCTGTTCCTGAGATATGATGTTAAAACATGATGATGTCACAGTCAAGCTGACCTTTGACCTTTTGACATGTTTTTTGAGGTCATAGTGACCTTGACACTCAAAGTCTAGTAAGTTCATCCTTGAGTCCAAGCGGATGTTTGTGGCAAGTTTGAGGAAAAACCCTCAAAGCCTTATTGAGATATCATGAGAGTGAGACGGACACAGGGTCACAGTGACCTTGACCTATGACCATCAAATTTAAAACAGTTCATTCTTGAATCCAAGGGTTAGTTTGTACGAAATTTGAAGAAATTCCCTCTGGGCCCTCTTTAGATATTGAGTTCACAATGATGAGATGTACGCAAAGTCACAACGATGTTGATCTTTGACGACCAAATTTTATTAAGTTCAAGTAGACGTTTGTGCCAAATATGAAAAATTCCCTTGTGGTGTTCTTAATATATTGCATTCACGAGAATGAGACGGACATTCAGTCACACTGACATTGACTTCTGACCACCAAAATCCAACCAGTTCATCCTTAAATCCATGCGGAGGTTTGTGCCAAATATGAAGAAATTAATGTGTGTATAATTCTTTTTCTTGTATGAGTAAATCAGTGACTTTTCAAAGCTCTCAGGTCAGTTTCTCGTCTCTTTGTGAATAACAAGTTTACTTTGAACAAACAGAGAATCTACAGTTTCTCTGCTGCTGATTTTACTGAAGAAAGAAGGACAGTATTTTTGTTTCTAACTCAAACTTTTGTCGGTATCATTTAGTTCAGTTTGATCAGTTTAAATGTTCATATATGTTAAATAATCTGTGAGGAAATTCCAGGAAATGTAAAGTCTGACGTCTTGTGATGACAACAGATCAATTGTGATTTTATTTAATATATTTTCTCATATCTATACACTCTGTTCTTCACTGACTGTGTTCCACCTGTGAGTTGAGATGTTTCTGTAACAAAGTAAGTACTGTTGTTATGAATGTATTGATCTGTATGAAGGCTGCAGGTGTTAACAAGGCTTCTGGGGGTTAATACACTTTTCTAAAATGTATATTTCAGTGTGCTTCATTTGAATGACATAAAGAGGTTTCTGCTGCCAAAGCCAATAAAACAAAGATAATGAAGATATAAACTGTGGTGATTATTGTACAAACTGTTTATCTAATGACAGAATAAACAACAGTGGTCATAATAATCACACACAGTGGTGTAAGGTAGTTGTGACGGGCCCCAGTGCACGCTAACGTGCACATATTGTCTCGTCACATGATCAGAGACTTTACATTGGAGAAGTTTCAGCTGATTGAAATCTGCAATCATCACTGCTGGACGCCACTAAATCTTCACACTGCTCCTTTAATGTCCTTCATGATCTGTGTGTCTCTGCTGCAGCTCCAGCTGCTGACAGACTACAATAACTACCTGATTTTACAACACCTGCGTGACCTTTCACCTCCCCCTGTATCTCCTCTGCACAGTGTGAAAACCTTTGGACTAAAGCTTCCTGTGAAGCATAATGACAGCATGATGAATGTTGTGGAGACGTTCATCACTGTCTGCTGATATGACGATGTGTGACGCTCTGCTGCTCTCTGGACTGCTGTTGGGTGAAGAAAGGTGTCTCAATGTTTTTTGGATTTGTGATGCTAATGTGATTGAAGCAAATAAAGACAGTCTGAAATAATAATCTCTCTCCAGATGAGACCTTCATCCTGATGATGCAGCCTCTCGACACCTTCAGTCAGCAGCTCTGCGGGGCTGAAGGGAAAAGCCTTGGAGCCATCTGTAAAACTATCAGACATGTCCACATAAACCTCTCTTCTTTCACTCTCTGTCTCTCTTGTTCTCTGCTCTCTTTGTCTTCCTGTCATCCTCTTTTCTCCTCTCACCACAGATCACACTGTGCTTTACTTCCTTTTTTCATCCCAGTCTCCCAATTTACTCCGACACATCAGATCACTCTGTACTCTTTCTTTATCTCTGGCTTCCCCGCAGATCTCTTCTCCTCCTCCTGTTTTCTCTGTCCACTACATGATGTGCCATTACAGCTCACGCTCCTCCTCAATACACCATTAATTTATATTCCTCATTTTATTTATCGTAATTTTTTCAACATGATCTCACCCCCAACTCTTCAAGTACGGCAGCTTGCTCGGTGGCACTGCGTTTCAATCTATGACGCTCTACGTGTGCCTCTGGTGTCACTTATGGATGTGTCAATTTATGGTGGAGATGTATTTATGTAAAGGAAAACTAAATTCAGGTGTCAGGTGACAAATCTAAATAAAATTATAATTGAATATGAAGCAATAACGCTTTCAGGCATTCTGTACTGCTTTCAGATATTCATTCTCCTGCAGATCAACTTGTCTTATTTCATGTTGTCATGTGTTTTACTGTGTGTATATGAGGGAGCCCGTTCTTCAGAGAGGTTTAAATGGTAGAAGCTGCTCTGACACGCCGACATTAAATTCACAAAGTGCTGAAGAGAAAGAGTCTTTTAAAGGTACTTTGGTTCATTCACATCAAATTCAGCTTCTTACAAACATGGTTCTTTTCTTCAGGCCTTAAATGCTGCAGGGCTGATTTTATAGTTTCTCTTGTTGTTACTTTCCCATCAGAAGCCTTTAATCTAACCTGCTAAATGTTTTATTTCCTGTTGGTTCAGAAATAAAATTAAATTCACATTTTTTTATTAAATTCAATCCATCGCCTGAGAATCTGTAAATATAAGTTTGTTTAAATATTCTTAAAGAATATTGATTGAAAATTGATTGATTTTGGTAAGAAACTCACCCGTGAAATCCAAGTTGTTGTTGCCTCAAAGTTTTTCCTCTTCTTCTTCCGTTACTAACGGTTGGCAACTAGTGTAGGTACAGCCACCTAGCGATACAAAACGATAGACGAATGTCCCCACACTCCCATTCCGAAGTTAGGGAGGCTGGTCACGTGAGACGACATGAAGACTCTCTATTCCAAACACATTGTTTTATCCACAAATCAATAAAGGATGTTTAACTCTGATGAATTTTTGGACAGCATGTCTGTACTGTGGACTTTTACACTGAGTGAACTGGCCTGTCCTTGCTTTTTATCTTTATGTCAAATTTAAGACAACAATGATTTTTAAGGCCTCATGTTTATAAAATCTAATTTTAGATAATTTGAGACTTTTTAAAGACATGCAGATGTCCTGCTTTTTTACAAATGTTTTGGCGCTGTTACTTCCTCTGCTGCCGCCTTAAAGGCCAGCCAACTCTGTCTCCTCATTCAGCAATTGTACCTTTAATACAGAACCGCGAGGCAGAATAACAGCACATACCTGCAGAATAAAAGGCGCTCATGTTTACTCAAGAATTCAGTGTGATCAAAAACTGAACCATCATCTGGGGTTTCATTTATAAAACAGTGCGTAGGATCCAAACTAAAAATGTTCGTACAGAGGAAAGCAAAAAATGGCGTGCGCCAAAAAACATTCAGCAGTTTCTATAATCAGGCTCCACCTCGCCGTCTGCGTCGCCAATTTCCTGTCTCCAAAATGTTCATAAGCATGGGGCAAAGCTTCTCCCATCAAGCAGTTTTCATAGAACACAACTTCTGCGTGTGAAGTGACGTGCGCCTCTTTCAGACCTCGTTTTGTGCGTACACAGGCATTATAAATGACACCCCTGATCTCTTCTTGCCGTCTACCTAACTACAGCTGAGAAAACACCTTGTCTGAGAAACTCTTCCCCTTCAGGAAGAGCTTGTGGTTTCTGTAGCTGCAAACATGAGTCAACACTACAAGTTAAAAACTTTCTTGATGAGCTGTGTTGGAGCCGCTCTGTGCCACAGGCTGCAGGATTCTCCTCGCCGTGCACTGACAGCCCAGTTAGGCAGCTCAGAGGCTGCAGGCTTATCAGCTGTCTCTGTGGCCTGAAGCAGTTTAGGTGGACAAGTGTATCCCTGTGGACAGGACACAGGTCCATCAGAGGGCTTTACCCCAATCCATGTCTTTAATGCTGAGTGTTGAGCAGAGGCTTAGACTTTGAAAGATCAAACCCAGAGCTCACAGTGTCAGGCCGGACACTCTCACCTGGGCCTGAGGGATGATGGGAACAGCAGCACCCTCCTATAATCTCTGCCTCCGGCTGGCTTTACAGCTCTTTACCAAAAACTTAAATCACTCACAACTTCGGTATTAGAGGGATATTTGTGCTTCATCAAAATGTAATTTAAAGTCACTCTGCTGCTAATGGTGAAGAAGTTCATTGCATAATGCAAAGCGTGTAAGCCTGACCTGATATGAAGACTGTAATTTTTTAACTGATATTTTACAGTATGTCCAAACTGCTCACAGTGACACAGTCAGTGTCGACCACACTGTGCAGAACTTTGACACAAAATTCATTAATGACCACATCTGACAAATTATATGAACTGTTTTCTCAAACTGGACCACCTCCAATCCTCCGTGAACTCAAGCTTGGTTTTACACATTTACGTACTAACTGTTAAGTTTACAAGAAAAAAACACATCCCAACAGGCTCAGTCACTGTTCAGGTAAATACACCCCGAAGGCAGCGTTATTCTAAAAATAGAAATCTTTATTTGTTCGAAAAATATTTCCACAACTGAAATCAGCTTC
Organism: Epinephelus fuscoguttatus; assembly: GCF_011397635.1. Classification (NCBI taxonomy): domain Eukaryota; kingdom Metazoa; phylum Chordata; class Actinopteri; order Perciformes; family Serranidae; genus Epinephelus; species Epinephelus fuscoguttatus. Next base: position 3,185,007 of record NC_064752.1, on the reverse strand, counting down.
ACACCGGCAGACCCACGTTGGTTGGTCCTCAACAGCACAGAACATCACACATCCTCATAATGGGTTAAAAAGGCAAAGAAATACATCAGCTGAGAGAAAGAGGAGTTCGCAAACTATGCCTTAAGATTACCGGGGTGGGCAAAACAAAATCAGACCCAACAAAGAAACAAAAGAAGACACCAAGGCAGCATCTCAGAGTCCTGCACGGGTCCATTTTAAAAAAGCTGCCCATACCCGTAAAGGTCACAACCAGAACCGACCTGTTACCCATCATTAGGTCTATGTCAAAGTCACACCCGTTAATAAAAGTCCTGCGACCCTCCCCCCCGATCAAACCCCCCCAGGCTCCAGTCCCTCACATGAAGCTGGGTCTCCGTCTCTTTGACTGGATGGTGGAAACATTCAATCACTGCCAGGTTAGGAAACATGTTAGCATGCTCCTTCCACCACCATCAAACCTCCAAAGGATCCCAACTCCATGTAGGCTGCCACCTCATCCTCGGGCTGCAAAGTGTCATGGCTGGAGACCACGGGGTCAAAGGTTACACTGGTGTCACTGACTTTCAAAATAAAAGGAATATGCCTGTGTGGATTTCCCCCAGTGACTTGTCTGAGACTGCTCGGGAAGCTCTCACAGCAGTGATCCATCAACACAGGCAATTAGGAGGATCCATGGTTACACTCTGCATAACGCCGGTAACTTCAGTCACTTCTGCACCTCATCACTGTCAGTGCACCAGATACAGGTCTGACCGGACAGACGTTCCCATAGCGTCAGTTCCACTCAGTCAAAATAAGACTAAGAGTCACTACGTTCTCCTACATCTCAAACAATGTAAAAATAAAATGACATATAGCAGTAACTGGGAATTACAATACTGAAGGCCTCATTACCTCAGTGACACAGTGGAAGTGAAGACAGGAGACGAGAGAGGACAGACGGTGTGATGTGAACGAGAAGAAGCTGCTGTATGAAACATGCAGCAACAGTTAATCTCACAACATAAATATTTAACACAGTCGACATGTAGAGTGTAAATACACAAAGGTTTGATGGTTGAGTGTGAAAACATTTCAATGAAACTTTAAAGACGTGATCACTGAATGCATTTCGTTTCAAAGCAGGGAAACATGTTCCACAGTTTGGTCCACACTGACTTGATCACTTCTACGCTGATGACACGTTGCTGTTTGTCCCCAAAACACATCAGCTTCTGTCTCGTTTAGCTGTCCTGAGGATGTCAAATACAGGATGGCCAAAGTAAGACATTTCTGTTATTGGTCATTAAAACTAATCCTCACTAGAACCAAGAGCAGAGACCACGTCTCCTTTGTACTGGTGTACTGGCCTCCCTCCACTGGTTTCCACTGAAATATAGAATTTTGTTTGGTTCAACAGTTTACCATCAGACCTTTTCCATCTATTAAAACTTTAAAAACCACCTTTAAACTCTATTTAAGTCCCTTAATTATTAATTTGATACAGTTGTTTAATATTCTGTTATAGGAGTGTCATGAGAGCTGATGCCTCAGTACTGAGTTGATGCCAAAATTATGAAAATATGACTGTACTCATTTTCTCCAGTACCATAAGCACCGGGGATGCAATTCTTCTGGTCCTGATGAGGCAGCATATACGCCTACACATGTTCTAGTCTGCCAGGGCTCGAAATTAAGACAGTTTTGGTTGCATATGTGACCAAAATTTCATCTGTGTGACCTCAAAATATAATTGGGAACACTGGTGCGAGTGTAAATAATTCTTCTGGTGCGACTATTTCCCCCTGAGTCGAATGTCTCATTCACAAGTTTTTTTTTTCCTCCCCTCAAGTTAGTAGGCTACATTGATAAAGTTCCCAGGCTGCTCTCTACCTCGTGAGCTGACAGTGATCAAATGTGAGCTTGATCTTTAATGCTGATTTTAGATTGGTTATTAGCCTCAAATCACTCCGCGACCGTGGCACTTCTGTCACTCAGAAATAACCAGAAGCCGAAGCTAATTCATGCTGGAGAGAAGAGAAAATGAAGACAACGCTGAAAGACTTTTTTATAAAAAACACCACTGAACTGGCCTGGTGAAACCATCCTAATCTCAGGAGCTCATATTCTATTTCGCTCTGCAGCTCACAACCGTTTATTACTTTGGGGCGGGCACGTCATGAGAGTAGGAGGGACAAGGAGCGGAGTGAATGCATTTCGTAAACAACCAACACGGCTACTGATTTTGAAACTGCGATGGTAAATGTGTTGAACAAACTGGAATGTACATTTTCTTTAAAAGCAGAACAAACGGCTGCACTGAAAGCTTTTACTGAACAAAAGGATGTGTTTGCCGTCCTTCCTACAGGGTTTGGTAAAACTTTAATTTACCAGCTGGCTCCGTTGATCGGGAAAAAGATGGGACTCAGTGAAAACCCAGTGGCTATTGTTGTTTCTCCGCTAGTTGCTCTCATGGAGGAGCAGGTCAGGGAAGTGACCAAGCTGGGAATCACAGCCAGGCAACTCAGAGTCCACACTGAGGAGGAAATCCACAAAGATGACAACACTCTTTCCCAGACATCATCACAGCTCATCTCCGCTGCAGCTTGCTGGTCTGTTTACAGTGGCGTTGTGACAGCCTACATCACACGTTTTGTTTACTCTGATTGGTTTTCCTTTTTTCCAATTGCGTGAAGGGGCACTTTGAGTGACAGCCGTTGATACCGCCCCTCGGGAACAGAGGAAACGTACACTCCGTGTCCAGACCCATTCGCGTTGTGCGAATTGGGTCTGGACAGGCCAGGCTGCCACTGATCACCACTGTGAATGACAGAGAAACCTTAGATGATGATAATACTGATGATGATGATGATAATACTGATCATCATCAGTATTATCATCATCTAAGGTTTCTCTGTCATTCACAGTGGTGTTCAGTGGTTCAGGAGTGTTTTTTCTAAAAATGTCTTCAACTGAAAAAGTTGTTAATGATAAGTATACTATACACATACAGTGTAATGTATACAGTATAATGTCGACTTTTTGTTGCAATATCCAAAATCGATTACACTGTTGGTGCTTCTTACTTTACAGTGGGTGCTCCCAAAATTTTACATGGTGCTCCTAACTTTTTGAAGTTATGAGCACCATGTAAAAACCATGTAAAAAAAGGTTAATTTCAAGCCCTGTCTGCCATTAAATGCCAGAGCACCTGACCAGCTCCTACAAACAACAACAAAACATGGAAGATGGCGACAAGCGCAGCTGCAGCAACAGCTCCGCCTCAAGTCATCGTAGAGAACAGGTTTTTTCCCTGAGGCCTGCGTAGTCGAATTTTTGTCCGGTTACACTCTGCTTCAAACGTTGTGCACCGGCAAAGAGAATTTATCAACACTTTCAAAGCTGTGAAGAATTTCAAAAAAGTGAACTCAGTATTGAGAAAAGTTTGTAACAAACTACGTAAGCAGTGATAAAGAAACAATAACAAGTGATGCTCACTATGTCTGTATGGTTTCTGTAAAATATCTAATGCATTTGTGCAATGACTGACGCAGGCCACAGTATTCATGGCTTCCTCCTAATAAAAAATACAACAGTGTTCTGAAATAAGAAAGAAGCTGAACAGATCTGTGGAGACACTGACCAGTTTGACAGAGCTCACAGAATCATTATTTATCCCCGCAGTGGATGATTGAGTTTAGCTCAAGCTTATTAACTGTTGAGCAGATTTCACAGAGGACTAAATGCAGAGACTCATTTTGTTTAGCAGAAGTTTTCATAAAACTGTGATAAGACTTAAAGGTCATTCAATTATGGCACAAACATTTAAACTTTTCTAACGAGTTCCCTGCATCCTCTAACTTCCCCTGAATCACATCAGAACTCAGGTTCAGTCTGTGGTGACAGTGAGCTGATTGTTTGAGCCTCTGGGAGCTTTTATAACCTGCAGAGACGACACAATCAAACGGCGGCTCTGAGGAGTGTGAACACCTGGGGATGCAGCTGTTGTCCTTTATTAAACCTCCACACTGTCACGACTTCATCAGGACCAAGTATCTGATGAGAACAAACAACGCCCGGGATCGGAACAGATACTGAGAAATATGTGTCTCTCTTCATGCAATATTTCACCAACAACATTCACTTAAATGTCGTCTGGATTCCTGCTGAGCATCATAACTGCCTCTGTGGTATCTGTGTCATCTCACTGCAACATGTGGATCATTGAGTTTCATATCAAAGCCTTCCTCTCTGCACGGAGGGGAATGAGATTATTTCCTCGTGGCAGATCAGGCTCATCTGGAAGCCTTTAGGCTGATAAAATGGGGCACTACAGTGATAGTCACCCATTATGAGTGATGAGGTAATGCTCTGCTTGACATGGATTTTGCTATATTGTGATTTGTTGGTGATTTGTAAGTGCAGTGAAACAGAGTGTGTCTTTATCCTCTTGTTTCTAAACAGAGGGAAACACGGACATGTTTTATATCAAGTCATTTTCTGTGGCTGAAACATCTGTGTGTAACGCTACATGAAAATACGAATAACTAGAATTACAGCCCTGTGGTTGTGTGACTCCGCCCACCAGTCCACCCTGTGGTTGTATGACTCCGCCCACCAGTCCAGTGTCAGTGTCACAGTTTCAAGATTAGAGTCACCAATTCAGTATCTGACCAAATGTCTCCCCTTCTGTTCCTGAGATATGACGTTAAAACATGATGATGTCACAGTCAAGCTGACCTTTGACCTTTTGGACATAACATGTCATCACTTCATTCCATCCATTTTCATCAGCATATCTGGGCCTGGTTCTCGGGCGACGGAGATGGACCAGGAAAACAGTTTCACCTTCTGGCTCAGCTCCCCCTGAACCATGACAGTCCGGCACAGCGCCCACATCACTGCAGACACTGCACCAAACCACCGTCCATCTCACGCTCCATTCTACCCTCACTGTGAACAAAACCCTGACGCGAACAGAGCCACATCATCCCTTCATTATTTTATCCTGTCAGACATTCGTGTTAAGTTTTGTCATAATTAGTGAATGAATTCTTGAGTTATGGCTAAAAACAAGTTTTGTGAGGTCACACTGACCTTTGACCACCAAAATCCTACTTAATTTATTCTCCAGTCTAAGTGGACGTTTGTGCCAAATTGAAAAAAATTCCCTTAAGGTGTTCTTCAGACGTCATGTTCATGAGAAAGGGATGGACAGATGGACAACCTGAAAACACAATGCCTCTAGCTACGGCTAGCACTGGTGCGGAGACTGTTGAATTATAGAACAAGCAAACACACACACACACACACACAGTCATCTTCAATAAAGTAAGAGTATTATCATTATCAATGTTACCATTATTGTTCAAATAACACACACGTGTCCTGTACCTGGCTGTAAGGTCGTTGATGAGGTCATCATATGACAGCCGCTGAGCCAGTTCTGCATTGATGCTGGTGACAGCAAGACGACTTAAACAAACTTCACTCAGCAGAAGCAACTGGCTGTATTAATGACTAACAACAACCTACAGCACGAGTGCAGCGCTCGGTGAGCTGGTGTTGTAGCTGCACTGAGTTCACTGACTCAGCGGAGAGCGCAGCTCAAACTGTGTCTGAGACGGCCTCAACTCTCAGTTTGGACCAACTGACTTATGTTCACCTGCTGCTCACCTGGAACCCGTCTCCACTTCGACCTTCAAAGTTCACATTTGAATATTTGCTTCTAAGATCTCATCTGGGCCTGTGCCCTCGGCCTCCGTGCTCACCGCTGTGGGGCTCTTACTCGCTGCAGCGCAGTATCTCCATAAGCCATGTTTGGCTTCTAACCTCTCCTGCACAGTGTTTTAACTTTTAATTTATTTTTTCCTGTATTTTCTTCACTGAGACTGTTGATGCAGTGCTCATGGTTATGACTGAAGATGATCATACTGAGCTGTTCTGGTGTCCCAACAGGCATCTTTATTTTCACGGCTTGTCTTCACTGATCTGATGCATTATTAGAAACAAAAGCTCAGGACTGAGAATCTGTGACTCAGACACCAAAACTGCAAACAGGAAACAAATCACAAGGTCCTCTGTGGTCAAACCATCAACGTAATCACAGACTGGTGTCTAAAAGCAAAACACTGAAACACAGAATTCCTCTCAAGCCAGCAGAAAACCCCCAAACCTTTCTCAACACGTATCACATCACAAGATTTTTGTCGATTAAGCGAGAATCAAAGTCGTGGCAGTTTGATTGTTTTTTCAGTCAACCAATCACTGCAGCTCCAGTGAGGAGGGTTTGTAGCACATACAGTTTCATGCAAACATGACGTAACCATCCATCGTACAATCATCCATCCATCCATCCATCATACAATCATCCATCCATCCATCCATCCATCCATCCATCCTGCAGCTCATCCATCCATCCATCCATCCTGCAGCTCATCCATCCATCCATCCATCGTACAATCATCCATCCATCCATCCATCCTGCAGTTCATCCATCCATCCATCCATCCATCGTACAATCATCCATCCATCCATCCATCGTACAATCATCCATCCATCCATCCATCATACAATCATCCATCCATCCATCCATCCATCCATCCATCCATCCATCGTACAATCATCCATCCATCCATCCATCCATCCATCCATCATCCATCCATCCATCCATCGTACAATCATCCATCCATCCATCCATCATACAATCATCCATCCATCCATCCTTCCATCCATCCATCCATCATACAATCATCCATCATACAATCATCCATCCATCCATCCTTCCATCCATCCATCCATCCATCATACAATCATCCATCCTTCCATCCATCCATCCATCGTACAATCATCCATCCATCCATCCATCCTGCAGCTCATCCATCCATCCATCCATCCATCCATCCTGCAGCTCATCCATCCATCCATCATACAATCATCCATCCATCCATCCATCCATCCATCGTACAATCATCCATCCATCCATCCATCATACAATCATCCATCCATCCATCCATCCATCCATCCATCCATCGTACAATCATCCATCGTCCGTCCATCCATCCATCCATCCATCCATCCATCCATCGTACAATCATCCATCCATCCATCCATTGGCTCTTACCTTCTCTGCTGACTGCGCTGTGCCAAAGAAGATGGGTATAAAAGCGAGCCATACGATGCAGGTGGTGTACATGGTGAACCCGATGGGCTTGGCCTCGTTAAAATTCTCCGGGACCCCGCGGGTCTTTATGGCGTAAACAGTACACGTCACCATCAATAAGATACTGTAACCCAACGAACAGATGATCTGAAGATCCGTGATGTCACATTTCAACACTCCTCGTGCCAGATCTGGGTTGAAGGTCTTCTGCTCGTCATAGTCTATGATGGTGTTTGGCGGATCCACCACGAACCAGATGAACACGCCAAGCAGCTGCACCGAGATGAGGCTGGAGGTGATTGCCAGCTGTGAGGTGGGGCTGATCAGCCGGGGTGCCGTCACTGACTTCTTGCCCTGCTCGAAGATTCGGTAGATGCGGTTGGTTTTGGTGAGGAGGGCGGCGTAGCTGATGCACATCCCCAGGCCCAGGAAGATCCTCCTGAACGAGCACACGCCAACATCTGGCTTGGCGATCATGAGGAATGTGATGATGTAACATAAAAATATCCCAGTCAGGAGGACATAACTCAGCTCTCGGCCAGACGCCCGGACGATCGGTGTGTCGTTGTACCGTATGAAGGTAGCCATGACGAAGATTGTAGCGATGATGCCGAGCATTGCCAGGAAAACGGGAATCACGGCCCAGGGGGAGTGCCATTCCAGTTTGATGATGGGTATAGGCTGGCAGGCTGTGCGGTTGGCGTTGGGCCTCATGTTGTAGGAGCAGAGCTTGCAGGTGAACTCGTCGTGCTGGTACTGGTAGCCGTCGCAGGGCTCGCAGTGCCAGCAGCAGGGCATGCCCTTCACCACCTTCTTCCTCTCTCCGGTTTTACAGGGAAGGCTGCACACGGAGCTGGGGATGTCCTGCTCCCCTCGGGGCCACTGCATGTCCTCGATCTGGAGAGAGAACATCGAAGACACAGGACGGTTAGATCAAAGCAGGACTGGGACATGCCTCTTGAACATGCTGAAACATTCCTGAAAATGTCACTTTTATTTATTTTGAACTTGATAAATCTGAAACAAAAACAGTTTCTCAGTGTTTGAGTTCGTCCCACATACTGTAAAACTTCCCTGTGCTGTCAAACCAGTTTTAGGTGATGACACTGTAAGAAATGTTCTGTGAGCTTCTGATTTATAGCAAAGATTTTATCTCGCAGCGCTGCTGTTAAACAAGGGCTTTGCTTTGTCTCCGGCTTGTTACTGAAGCAAAGGTGAAATCATGGATTTGACAGCTTGACTGCTGCTAATGAGTAATGAATACTCTATTAGTGCAACATCAATATGGATAAAGTCCACCTGGATCATAGCTCTGCACTGAGCGGACATCTTGGTTATCTGCAGTTTACACTCCTCAGCCAGGTGGCTGAACCTGGACGATCTGGTTTCAAGGCACATTCTGCCCGTCAAGGAGTCCTTGAGCAACGCACAGAGTTTAACTCAGGTCCACCCCATCACCCCAATCCTCACCTCCCTCCATCGGCTGCCAGTTAACTTCAGAACTGATTTTAAGATTTTTTTTATTGACTTTTAAAGCTCAGCATGGTTTAACCTTCAGTTATACAGCTGAGCGTGTGACGACCTACGCTCCAAGTCGTGACCTGAGATCCTCCAGCCTACCCTCACTAGTCGTCCCAAGGTCAAGGCTGATGACTAAAAGTGATCGAGGCCCCGAGGCTCTGGAATCTCTGCCTGAGGCAATGAGGCTTGCTAACACATTACCTGTTTTTAAATCACTGCTTAAAACATGTTTATTCCTTTTAATGCCTCATTTGTACCTTTGTGATTTGTTTCTTTGGTTCTGTTGTTGCCTCTGTGCTCACTGGTTTTAAATGATTGTATTCTTATTGTTGTTATTTTGTAAAGCACGTTGTGACCTTGTTTAGATAAGTTCTGTACAAATAAAGTTATTATATCGTTATAGTCATTAATGTTGATTGATTAATCACAGAAAAAGATAACGCATTAAAAACATGAACACTGATTAATGGTGTTCTCTGGTGCCCTTTGACCTGGTGTGTCCCTGAGGGCCTCAGTGTCTTTGTCACATGATGGAGGCAGACGAGATGACGCTGCTCGGCCCCGTGAACTTCAGTCTGAAATATCACCTCAACACAAAGACTTCAGGTCAGAGCTAGCACAGCCTCTGATGCTAACGCTAGCAGCCAGCCTGGACCAGGTGTTCAGACTGAGTCAGTCTACCTGTGACCGACTCACTGACTCCCTCACAGAATGGACTGCAGACAGTTTGGGTGGTCGAGGACAGGGGGACACCTGTGTCCAACATCCAGCAGCTTCACTACGACACACCTGACAACAGTTGATGTATGAGATTAATTTAAATTAATTAATCACAGAACGTGTAATTCATTGGATTATATTTTTTAATTGCTTGACAGCCCTAATTTATTTAACATAATTAATAATTATTTTTCTTAATATTTTGAGCTATGAGTTCCCAACCGCAGTTACAGTTACAGTTACAGTTACAGTGTAAGAATGGAATAATTATTTGGTTTAAAGATCAGAGTGCAGTAAACACTAGCTGCAGTCTTTACTCTGCAACATGTGCACTGACTGATTTGTATCCCTGGTCATTTGTCACCGTCTGTAACAGCTGCATAAAAACACCTGAAAGCAGACAGGAATAAAGAAATGAGTCTTTACAGAAAGCATTTTTGATATTCCATTTGAAAGGTAACGGACCTGATTAGTGAGAATATTTAATTTTCAAGATGCTATAATGTGAACTGAGCTAAAGTGTAAAAAGCCTCAGTAAATCAGTTCATGTCCTCTCAACAGTTCCCGGCTCGTCTTGAAACTGTGCCCAGACCTTGGAAGGAGCTCTGCTGACTGACGGTGGCCAGAAACTCAGTTATTGTATATTGATGTTGATTATTTTGGCAGATAGCTGGTTTCTGTTTAAAGGATTTGAAAGGACTTGGAGGGATTTCAAATGGTACTGTGACCCAGAGCCGATCAATTACACAGCGCTAAGGACATCCTCAAACAGATTATCTACAAAGGCCAATCTGAGTCAGTCTTTGGTTCCAGCAGCCGCCGGCTATGCTTGAGAAAAAAGTAAAAAATTGACACTGGATGTTATCGCCACCCACGATCAACCAGACCCTCCCCAGGCTCCCTGTGTGCTACCAGAAAGCCCAGTTGATAACCTGGGATAGTTTGGGGATAAAAGCCGCATCACACTAACAGCCTGAGTCAGCCGAAGGCTTGTATTTGGCCACGGTGACGATTCAGCGCCACAACAAAAAGGCAAACTCCAAACAGCCCTCTAATCTTTCTCCCTCCCCAAGGCGGCAGGCCGACTCTGAGGAGAAGGAGAAGAAAAATATCTGGCCTCCCACACATCTCCTGCACATGTCACCCTCCTTCTCTTACTTCATTCCTTTTCTATTATGGTTTTCTGATCATATTCATCAGCGCGTGCTTCCACACATCCATCACTCCCACACTGTGTCCACTTCACACTGAGCCTCTTATTGTATGCCGAGCACAGCGACACACACGGCCCATCAAAACCTACATGACCGGCTGACACAAATCCCTGCTGCTCCTCCTCGCTAACAGCTCAGAGCCAGGTGAATGTGCTTCCTCATTTAGCATATGAAACGTATTAAAAATGTGTCATGAAGGAAACAAGCTTTACTCCACAGAAGTGATGAGTGGCAGCCTTGTGCCTGGTTATAGAATGACTCACGGCTTCTCAAATCCAAAAGGATTTCAGCCTGGTGGTGCAAATGGGATTCAAAATGCCAGGAGCAACGTCGGGTCAATCATTTAAATGGAAACGCCATCTGTCTTCTCGCCTTCGCAGCGGTCAGGAGGACTGCCAGCCACCGCCGCGTCTTCAATAATTCACTCAGGTCTTTGAAGAGGTGTCACAGCTGGTGGAGAGATCGGGACGAGAGGTCTCTCTGGTTCTGACTATGAGCGCGTACAAAAGTCCACATACGTCCTGTCCCCTGCAGCTGAAGATCAGCCCGAGCAGGTGATTAAGTCCCCGGGTCCTGAACTCAGCCGACCCTCTGACACTCTCTGTCACTGGGATGATTTATAAATGAGGAGAGCTGTGTGTGGTGGTACTGACTGCATCTGACAGGTCAAAAAAGAAACATTTGGAGAGCACGAGAGCTGCTGCGTATGAGCCGAAGAACATGAATATCACACGTCTTTAACCCTTTAAACTAAAGCACTAAATCTGCTCAGCTAAGAGGTGATGTTACTCAATAAATCATAAGAATTAATAAACGCACTGAAACTGTGTCATTAACAAATGCAAACATTGGACATGATAAAAATACAACACGTTTTGATCCAAAAGATTTTTAGATGTACAAACAAAGACAAAGTTATTTGAACTACTGACATTATTTAGTTTTGGGATGTGCTCGTGATGATGAGGAGACAGAATGAATGCGCTGGATATTATGGTGCTTATTTTAGATCAGTTTAAACAGAATCATTGAAACAACAATCTCCCTGTTTTTAAAGGGTTAAAGTCCAGCGTGTCAGATTTAGGGGGCTTTAGTGTCGTCTCTCAGTGAGGGCTGCAGATTACAACCAGCTGAAACTTCTCCTGGTTAAATTCCTTCAGTCTTTGTTGTTCTGGAGGTTTTTACCAGGAAACACAGACGTCTCTTCCTCTCCAGAACACACGCAGCAGGTGAGATCAGTAGAAACACGTTACAAATCACTGTTTCTCAGACGTATGTCACAGACGAGCTGCTCACCCAGCATCTCCTGCGTGTGCACATCTTTCATCAGGAGCTGAATTTTCCACAGAGGGCTCCTCCTCTCCTAAACAAACAAATCAGTGGTCTCATTTACAAACACTGCGTACGCACAAAGCAAGGCCTGAAAGAGGCGCACGCCACTTCACATGCAAAAGTTGAGATGTATAAAAACAGACTTGATGGAGAAACTTTGACCCATGCTTACCAACAGTTTGGAAACAGGAAATTGGCGACACAGATGATGAGGTGGAGCCTGATCCTGTTTTATACCTGACACGTCTAATCAATGATCAGAAACCAGTGGAAACACTGAATAAAGCAGTTTCAGGTTTAAAAAAACAAAATCATCATTTTCCGATGCTGCTCATCACTGAGGGGCTTCTGACTACGGTGGCCGACGTGAACACATGAATGTCTCTATCTCGAGTCAGTGTTTGGTTTGTTCACTCTGGCTACTGTAGAAACATGGAGGTGCAACATGGTGATCTCTGTAGACGAGGACCTGCTCCCTGTGGAGATATAAACAGCTCATTCTGAGGGAACGACTACACAAAGATTCTGATTTTCAGCTGATTATACTCTGAAGGAAACACAATGATTAGATTATATCCTCCTGAATCTGTCACACTGTCCTTCCAGCAACTGAGACGTGATCAGTGTCAGGACACTTTAAATCAAAGTCTGTCTCCTGTGGTTTATACAGTGAACAAATATTCACCCAGAATGAACATGTCAGTCAAATGTACATTAAAGATCAAAATAAGCAGGTGGTTAGAACGACGTCACCTGTCATGATTCATACGGCCACCAGAGGGCGCTGTCACGTGAGTGTAAACAAGTTTTGGGGAACCTGCTGAAACAACTGATACTGTCGTTCTTCTTGTCTTGTTCTTGGCTGACAGCCTTAAACATCAGACTTACAAAGAGGAGAGAAGAGAGGAGAGGAGAGAAGGATGAGGAGAGCTGAATGTTCAAAATTAGAAGTACCAGAGAGAAAACAGGAGCAGGTTATTTTCTGCAGAAGAGAAGAGAAGAGAAGAGAGAAGGAGTGAGAGTTGTTGATGTTTGTATGTCCTCCTCATCTCTCTCTCTCTCTCTCTGTGTCTCCGTCTCTCTGCCTCGTCCCTCTGGTTTTCTTATCAGTCCCCGGCAGACCTTTGCTCCTCTGCTCTGCTGTCACACTCGGCTGTCAATAAACCATCGGCCAACCTTGATGTCATTGTACGCTGCGGGTCAGGTGATTACTTAAAATGTCCCCACATTAGTCTCCGTCTGAATAATGACACTGTAAACCGTCCAAAACAAACCCCCTGTGAGGACAGACAGAGGGACAGATACTGAGGAAGGACAGCGTCTCTGTCACTGTGTTTGTGTGATGAGTCCCGTCTCCTCTGTCTCATCCTCCTCTGTGCGTCTCCTCTCATGGACTCCTGTTTGTCCCCAGACTCCACATGTGTGTCTGCAGACGCCTCTAACATTCAGTAATGACCCAACAACAACAGGAAACTTCCCGTGTGGCTCCCTGGGATCAGACTGGATCAAACTGGGGTTGTATTTGGTCACAGATAGCTGAGAGCAGTTTATTCATGTGCTGCCTCCTCCTCCTCCTCCTCCTCCTCCTCCTCCATCTTCCTCCTCCTCCTCATCCTTCTCCTCCGTCCCCTCACAGCAGCCACATGCTGCAGTTCATTATCCGGCCTTTAGGGGGCCCTGTTAGCTCCCTGAGCTCGTCATAAAAACCTCTGAGGAAACACTGATCGCATCTACGCGCCGTTGCCATGGATACGATGCAGTTTTTTTTTTTTTTTTTTTGGCCTTGACTCCTCGTTGCCCGACACCCCCACCGCCTCTCCTTCTGCCTTCCTGCTCTGTGTTTCCATCCTGCTGCTGTTGGTTCATTACGTTACTGCAGGAAACTGCTTTTAAAAAAACAGCGTCTGACTTCTGCGGCTCATTGGTTTCCTTTTCTCCTGCCTCTCGTCCTTCCTTTCCTCCACACATGCTGTGCTGCAGCCTTTGTCTTATCTGATGTACGCCCTCCGCCCTGGCAGATGAGTCTAAAGATCCCCTGTAGACACCTTTCACCACACATAAAGACACTCTGCTGTATATAATCATTTGTGTCTGAAGTTTGAAAAACAACTGAATATCTGCACCTCGTGTCAAAACACAAAATATCTGAATATGTAAAGATTGTGACACAAAATGTCTCTTAGTGTTTGTGACCTGCAGGCTTCATGTTGTTCACCGAGACTGGCTCCAAACTGGAAGTGATGTCATAAATCCTGCAGGTACGTTCAGGGGTTAAACTGAGATTAACATCCAGGTCTCACTCTGAAGGCGCTTGAGCAGTGACTTCTGCCGTCCTGTCACGTCGACACATCAGGGGGAAACACGACGATACAACATCGTAACTTAAGAGGGCGAGAGTCAGAGTAGGAGGTCGGTGTTCACTTCCTGTGAGATTGTAAAACCAAAGCCTGCTCTTTTGCCCTAAACGTAACCTCATGTGTGTTTGTTGTTGAAGGGAAAAAAAAACCTTGTTGGCAGTGTTGTACCGATGTAGTGCTTTTATTTTGAAAGAGACTGTATCAAACTGTACATTTCCTGTGAAAACAGAAGTGTATTTTGAAAACAGACAATGCATGTAACAGGCTGAAGTTGACACGGCGTCCCAGAACGTCAACAACCAACACACCCAGGGTACCTTGGACGTCATATGTGGACGTGGAAAGTCCATGACCAAACGTGGACATGTGACGAGGTCACAGGGAGGACGTGACGAGGTGGAGGATGGATGTGAAAACAAACTGCACAGTGAAGCTCAAACTTCTCAGGAACACTGAGAGAAACTTTATTTACAGGAAGCGCCAGCCGTCATGTGACAACCTGATCTTTTGAACTGATTTGAAACTGGATGCTGATTAAAATATTTATTTAAAGTTGATATTCATCAGAATTATTTCTGTCCTGGAGGCGTAACCCAGCTGGCCACCGACGTCAGTAAACATTGATATTTGAGTTTAGCTGCGACATCATTGAACAACGTCGAATGCCAACATCAATTTGACACAAAATGCAGACGACAGATGGCGTTTTCATTTTGTTGGTTTTAAGTTGTGTTCAGTGACTACAATCCAACGTCTTCCAAACGTCTCATGCTAACGTCATCTTGATGTAGAATAACGACATTCAGTCATGAAGTTTGGAGAACAAACCCAACGTCTGTAAAACGTCAAAATGTTAACGCCCAGAAAACATGAACGGTGTTAAACATTTAAAATGTTGTCAACGTGATTTCACTCCGACTGAAAGTTAACCTCTGTCTAACATGAAAGTAAACGTCTGATATCAGATTGGTGTCACCTGCGTTGGTTCCTGTGTTTGCATTCTTTCCAAAACCAGTTAGAGCAACCAGTAACTGGACATTCTCCACCTTCATACTAATTACTTACAGCTAGTGTGGAACTGCCAAGACAAAAGAAAACATCAGTAATATCATTAAAACTTTGTTGTTGTAACGAGATGTTTTTCACGTTTTACAACATATCTTAAAGTTTTAACAAGAAACGTTTCTTATTGTGACAAGACACCATGTTATGACGAAATAAAACATGACATTAAAAAACATCGTCATAAAATGAGAAAAACTTTGTTATAATAAGAGAAGTTTCTTGCAACAATAAAAAACATCTTGTCCTCTGAGAGTTAAGCGCAGCATTTGGCACGACTGACCGTGACATCTTAGTCAGAAAAACCAACCTCCTTCTAAAGACTGACTGTGTGTTCAGCTGGTTCAAAACATAAACTAAAGGGAGGAAGTTTTACGTCAGTCTTGGAGATCACATGTCTGAGAAACATGAGCTCTGTTTTGGACGCAGACGACACGCAACTGTTTATCTGTGCTGAACCAAACGATGCCGCAGCCATGAACTCCATCACTACCTGTCTTTTAGCAATAAATAAATGCATGATATTTTAAAAGTTAAATGAACTGAAATCTTGCTACAACAAAAAGAGAAATGCAGTTTAATAATCTGAGGAAATTAACTTCCTGACTGAATCGGAGGTGACGAGTCTTGGTGTGATCCTTGATTCAGATCTCAGCTTCAAGTCCCACATTAACAAGGTGACAAAAACACGTTTCCACCTCAGAGACAGAAACATCTCTAAGGTACGATTATTTCTGAAAGAAAAAGATGCAGAGAAACTGATTCACGTCTTTATTTCAGCCGACTGTTTTATGTCCATTCTGTCTGTGTTCGTGTGGAGCACTCAGAGCTTATAATGTCCTTATTGATAAGTGCTTTGTGCTGCACTTCTTGTATGAGTAGAGTTTATTATCATTATTATTATTATAAGATTACCTGATACTGATCAGTTTTTCTGTGGCACCTCTGGCTGTATGTTGATATGTGTCTAATTATCTCTGTGTTTCAGCTGAGAGTGTGTCTTCTGATTTGTCCTTTAAACTACAGGTGTCTGTTTCTGATTGGCCGTAGTCACAGGTTTGGCCTGAGGAGTATCAGCTGCTGATTGGCTCGTCCATCACCGTCTGCAGTCTGAAATCCCTGTTTCCATCAGACTGTCTGACGGCAACAGTGTTGTGTCGTCAGCCTCCAAACCTCGACTGTTTCTGAGTGAAAGCGGTGAGGTTTTGTTGGGCGCTCAGCCTCAGTGGCTTTGGGAGCGTAATCTACTTTTAGAGGTTTGTAATTAACTTTAAAGCTGCAGGGCTGGGCTGCCATTTTCTCCTGTTTGTGCCATTCCCAGGGAGCAGGGTTTAGTAAATGTCTTTTTGTTTCTGACTTTAGTTTGTGGAGGGTGAGCTGGTAGGTTTGGGGAGGACAGTTGTGTTTGTTGTTTACTGTTAATTTGACTTCACTTTATTGTGTGTGTGACAGCGTTAATGAGGGCGAGGTTAAATCCAGCTAAAAGTGATAAGAGAGTCGTCATGTGACCTCTGTCTGTTCACTTTGTGTCTCACATGTCTCTGCTGAGAGGCTTTACGTTGAGATGGCATTCAGTTTGAAGGAGCTCAGTATCTGCCTGAAGCAGGAAACAGCAGAGGACTGTGAATCATTTTCAGAGCTATGGAGGATTTTACACGAGCTAACCGACCTGTCGACGTCCGTGGACAAATATAAAGTTACTTACTCAGAAGGCAGACAGAGGTCGAGCTGTCTGTATCTGCTTGTGACTTCATTTCCTGTCATTAAGTTCGCCATGTTTTCATTCATTTAAATATTGGTTATTATTATTCTTGCGAGCAGTAAACACTGTCAGTGTGCTGTTAGCTCACACTAGCATGATGTTTCCAGACAGAGCCTGAGCAGGTCGTCCACACGAGGTCACTCAACACCTTTGTCCTTTGCTGTTTGTCCAGGTAGGTTTTACTGTCGCTCCATTAAATGTTGTTAAACAGGGAGATATAATGTTTTTTCTATAGTTGCTTTCATTTGCACAAATTTAAAATCCACTGCATCACTTCACTGTTTTTACAATTTGTTTCTTAAAACATGTAAACAGAGTCATTTTGAGAGTTACGGAGGATTTTCCATGAGACAGAGCGCGAGACTCATCACCGCTGTGCTTTGCTGTTTATCACAGAGCTACAAAGAGTTTTCCAGGAGGTGAATTAATCTGGCTGCTAGCGCCACCTACCAGCTCCGAGTGGAGTTCAGCTCCGAGTGGATCATCAGAGCAGAAGACGTCATACACAGGTCACGCGTGTTTTCATGCTCTCTTAGTCACAGCTTAAAATGTTAACACGAGCAGAATCTGAACACTTCTGTGAAAATGGAAGTGTATTTGTAACAAGCGTAAATTGACACGGCATCCGGACTGTCAACATCAGACGCAGGAGGATACCTAGCATGTCATGAAAATGTGAAAGGCCTCTGACAAAATGGCGGTATCTGACGAGCTGGGACGAGAGCGAGCTGATCTTTCTCTCCTTTAATAATTTGTTTCATAACTACTTCTTCACCTGTCTGTCTGCGTCTGTATTCTCAGGCCCCGCCCACGCCGCCACACACACCGGAGATTTCCTACACTTCACTTCTCTTTGCATCCGTCCTGATGAAACTCTTTTCAGCACTTGAGCTGTTCCAAATCTCTCACGCCCTCAGACACGGAGCAGAAGAGACTGTGTGAAAGTTATGATGTGACTTCTTCCTGCTCGGCCTTATAGGGCGCCGTACAGTCATCCACTGTGCGTAATGGCTGCTGTCGCCTGTGACTAACTGCCTCTGTTCATAATAAAACCCGTCAAAACTCAAGCATCTCTCAGCTGAGTCAACCACACACACACACACACACAGAGAGGAGCTTCCTCCTCGTTAATATGTGCCTCAGTCATTAACATGGTGACTGTGGATCCTGATTAAATTGATTAATTGAATGGAAAAGGAAATAAATCCTCGGCTCCCCGCCGGGCCGTGAGCACCGGAATGTACACAGTTAGCAGATTAGCAGCAGGCCTGAGTGACGGGAACCGAATGAGAAGCAGAAAGAAAAACAGACTAATCAGATGAGTCTCGCTGCCCCGACAGCATCACCATGGCGACAGCGTCATTGCACGCTTCACCAATACATTTTAATACAGTCACATGACAAATACACAGTAAGGAGGCAGTTTAAGACGTCACATTCTGATTAGCTGTGAAAACATTTGCAGTGCTTATTAAAGAGACTGTGTGTGTGTGTGTGTGTGTGTGTGTGTGTATGATACATGGTGGGGACAAAAAAATGTATTTTGGTAACAGAGTGAGGACATTATTATAAAGTGAGGACATCCTGGCTGCTCCTGACGTTTCCATCGGCCTGTGTGAGGGTCAGCCTTGGTTTCAGGGCTCAGGATACAGTCGGCTGTGGGTCAGGGTCAGGGTGAGGCATTTAGTTGGTTAAGGTCAGGGACTGTTCTTTATTTATCAGAGGAGGGCAGTAGGTGTTTTTATTCTGACCCTCCCTGAAGCTACAAATATTTTTCCTTGATCCTCCCTGAGAGACTCTGATGTCCCTCCCTCCCCCATAAATGAGTTATTAGATTTTTAAAACTTTGATGTTTGAAAATTAAAAGTTGAAGATGAACTCCTGGAGTTAAAGAGAGCCTCCATTTTTCACTCTTGTCTTGCAATGGTTTAGTTTTGGCTGAATTTTAAAGGAAAATGAATGTATTTTGATGAAATATCACTAATTTAAGATCTGGTCATGTTTTTTGTTTTTCCTGAGAAAAGCGTTCCTCTAAAAAAGTGTTTCTGGAAATGAAAAAATAAGCAAAAGAAAGAAAAACAAAGTGTGGGTTTGAACTTTTCTTTGAGAATCACCTTTTTTAATTTATTTATTTATTTTTTTTTTTTCCAAAAAATTAATGCCAACATTTGTAAACTCACCAAAATTTGAAAGGCACATTTTCTTTATAAAATAATTTGAAAAAAAAAAGAAAAAAAAAGCCAAAATGTATTTCCAAAAATTGTTGTCAAAATTTGAAAGGCAACTTCACCAAAAAAAATCAAATCAAAAAATAACCAAAACGTATCTCCAAAATATTTTTTTAAAAATCAGAGGTTAGGGGCGTCGGTGGCTTAGTGGCAGAGCTGCATGTCACCCCCCCCCCTCCCCCTTTCACACTTGTCTGTTAGAGGTTAATTGATGACTGTGTGACTGCAAACCTTAGATTTTTGGTGAGACGCACAAAACAGGAAAATGTGTGTTGACCTTGTTGAGAAAGGTTTAAACTCAGGTTGTTAATGAATATTCCAGATTTTGGTTCCTTTCTTTGTTTGTTTCATTCTTAGGGCTCTAGTTTCCCAGCATGGCGCAGGGTGGCGAACAGAGCTAGTTTCGAGCAGCGCAACCTGAGGCGCGCTCAGTTTGGTAGTTTGGCAGACCGAGGTGCGCTGAGATGGGTGTGGCGGCGCAGCAGGGGGAGGTGTCCACAGATCCAGCTTGGCGCAGTGACAGTTTCGTGCCAAAAGGCTTCGCCGAAGGTGCACTAAAAGCTCGCCAGCTGAAACCAGGTCTACTGTCAGCGCAGGCGGAGCGCAGCCGGTGTAAGCCAAAGTTTGGCTGACCGGCGGACAGTGCGCACACGTCACCAAAACCTCACAGGCAGGTTTCCAGAATATCAGGCACATTAACGATGCAATAAATACCCAAAAACCACTATTCAATGCAACTATCTGCAATCAGCACATAAATGTATCTCTATATCGACTGTCCCGTCACATCTGATGTCAGATCAAAGGGGATTGGCACCGTTTAGCACGTTTGGCACGCGTAATGGAAACCCAACCTGATTTGATTAACACAGCTGCAAACTAATGAGTTCACATCCCTCTCAGCCAACCACAAACAGCCACAGCATCAGATAGGGAGTATATATTCAGCATCTGTCATCTTAGAAAAGTCAAAAGAAAAGAAACAGAGTGAGACTGTGAGAGAGAAAGAGAGAGCGCACGCACGAGAGAAACGCAACATTGATTTACAATTGTGGTGACCTCCTCCCAGGCTACCTTTGCATCATCAGCCCGTGGAGGTCTGCTCGCAGTTCAGTATATTCAGACACTGCGAGCTTGGACCTCCCGGACCAAAACATCAGTTTCCTCCTGGGAGAAGTTTGGCCGTCTGACGCTGCTGCTCTCTTCTGCCATGGCGAATTGAGTAAACTCTCATTACGCCTTCGTACGGCGCATTTAAGGGCGAGGAGAGGGGCTCATTTGATTGGTGTGATGTGTGTAAAACCCACTCCACGCCTTCTCTCCTCCCTCTTTCTGACTTGCGCAGGTAGGAGGGACGGAGGTGGGAAAGAGGAGTAGCTGCGCCAGGCGCACGGTGTGCCAAACTTGCAAAATCCACCTGGCCACACCCAGTTGGCGAAGCACAGGTGCACTGCGCCCCCGCCTCGCCCAGTCTGCGAAACTAGAGGCTTATGTGTGTAAAGATCATTAGAGTGCACTTTTTGTCCAATCTGCTTCTATCACAGCACGTTATTTGTTATAATGTGAAGATGACACAGACGTGACTTCAACAGTGATAAAAGAAGTTGCTCCTTTAGATGTGAGGTCGTCACAGGGCTCATTGGTGAAGTGCTGTAGCTGACGAGCTAACTGCTAACTCACTAACGCAATAACACGACTCAGTCACATCTCTCACCCCCCCCCCCCCCCATTAGTTCAACACTGTAAAACATTTTATTCAATAAAAATTTAGTGAGGTGGGATAAAGACAGACGATCAGTTAGCCACAGATATGATGCAGGATCCATCTCGTCTTCATCACCACGCCCCTCCCCCCACCTCCCCACCGCCCTGCAGCCTCTCCTCCTGACTTCCTGCTCTGTGTTTCCATCCTGCTGCTGCTTCAACACAACTTCAGGAAACTGCTTTAAAACAAAATACAGCATTTGACTTCTCATTGCTCTCCTCTTTCCTGCTTCTCCTCCTTTTGTCCACATGCTGCAGTGAATTTTAATCAGCTCCTCTGATTTCCTCTCAAACATCTCAACAACTGTTGGATGGATTCATATGACACTGCTCACAGATATCAATGGCTCTTAGACAATGCGTCGCACAGACTTTAACGATCATCTGACTCTTCTCCAAGCGCCACCGTGAGGTTGATATCAGTGGTTATAATAAAATATCTCAACAGCCATTGGACAGTGTAGTGTAATTTTTATCCGGCTTATATTGTATCCGGTCTGAATTAATTGCATAATCATGTTTGTGTGTAAACTGCTATTAAAGTAGATATTTAGACTGTTTTAAAGAATAGATACTGCATTTAAAGGTAATGGGTAGACATAAATGTGAACTCTCAGTGACATCCTAGCTGTGAACTCTTGGTGACTTCTAAGTTGTAAACTCTCAGTGACATCTCAGCTGTGAACTAACACGGGGCCTCCTCAGATTTACTGCGAATGCATAGCAGATTTTCTCATATGGTGCTTTGAACTTTTAACAGACTTCATTATATACTGTTCTGAACTTTCAGGGAACTGTTAGACATACACATATATATGTCATATATGACGTTAAGATGTGATATACTCTACTAAGAATAATAACACGTGTGTAAGCTCAAACACCACACTAAGCACTGGATGAAGAGGGGAGCACATCCACTTGATTTATTGCCTACTGCACCAAAAGGGGTTCATGAACAGGAGAAGAAGACACACACACGCACATTTAAAGGATTGTATTACCTAGCACATGTGTAATGGATTATATTGTATGGAGCACACACACACACACACACTCAAATGGTTGTATTACCCAGTATATGTGTAATGGATCACTTTATATGGAAACACGAGGGATTGTAGCATGAGAGTCCCTCAGGTTCACGTGTTTTTTAAAAAATAAAATGTGAGCAGCTCCGGAGATACTGGTGGTAAATTATAGCTGAGACGGAACAAAGAGAAGAAATCTGCTACCAATAGAAACGGGTTGAAAGGGGAAGGACAATAGAAATAGGCGGAGATCTTTCCAACCTCCGACAGCATATAAGCCAGGATAGTGAAAGCAATTTTTTAGTCATACTCCGGAGCCTGACTCATGAGTTTGTCTGTGTTATTGCCTGTGAACACAATAAACTCGATTGCACCAGATCCAGCTTGTCTCCAGTGATTTCCTAAAGATCTGCCAGCCGAACCTAGACCCAGAACAGACTTCAGAAGAGACGCATTAGAAGAAAAAGAAGGACAAGGTCGGGAGCCATCTGGCCCAACTTCAGGCACCGATTTTTGTCACTTCAAGTGGCGGTTTGCCAGCCAGGAGGCAAGGAAGGTCGAAGCCAGAGATCGGGAGCACCGGGCTGTACGACAGACACACAGGTGGCGCCACCAAATAAGGTAAGCAGAGTTTTTCTGTTTAAAAACCGGGTGTGTCTGGGGTGCAGTGCTGGGAGCCGCCCAGGTCAAAGGTATTTGACAAATTCCTCTCCTAAAGAACCTAGTTGTATAATGTACTGATACTGTTTAAGAGAAACACTATTGAAAACGCAACTAACATCACTGGAGTCGGGTAACTCTGCTGCAATACAGTGTGATCGTGGAGCGGAAAGAGTGAATGTGTGTGCGTGTGACTAACGAGTAAAGTATTTAAAGTAAAGTAAGAAAAGAGTACTCAAAAGCACATACGTGGATACCGCTGCCGGGACTTGCCAACGCTCCCTTTAGCCTGTAGGGGCGGGGGTGTTGATGCCAGCCGGCAGGCTGCGCGGGCGGAGTGCTGTGTAGTTTCGCGGATACCGCTGTTGGCTTGTCTAGCGCACTCTGAGTGGGTGCGTCTAGGGGAGGCATCAGGCCTGCATAGGCGATCTACCAAATAAAGTTCAAAGGCCTAAAAGCATCTGTGGATACCGCTGTTGTGAGGAAAGTGACCTTTCAGCCCAGAGGGGAGGTCACCGTAGACGCAACAGGTCTGAACGGGCAGATAGCTCAGAGAAAAGTTAAAAAGCTCCTGTGGATACCGCCGTTTGAGGGGGGGAACCTCTTGGCCAAGAGAGCAGAGGAACCACCCCCGGGAACGGGCCTGTACGGGCAGGTGGCTATAATAAGAAATAGAAAAGAGAAAAAACAAAAAAACAAGCAAAAAAAGTCAACTGATCGATCGCTAAGTGTAAATATTGTAATATACATTGTAATATGTCTGAAAGTAATCTGTAAAATAGTTAAACATAATCTTTGAGGATATTGTGCATGCTATTCATATAAGTGCTGTAAATATAGCTGTTAGTAAGGAAAAAATAAATCAAAGAAGGTAGGAAGGTGTTGGGAAAAATTGTGTATGAAAAATTAGTAAACCATGTGGTGAGTAGGCTGAAATAGGATTAAATGGGAAGGGGAGTAAGTGTATAACAGACACTTAAGGGAATTGTTAAATAAATTAAACAAACAGGCTGCATAGTAGCAGCGTTGTGTTAATAAAAAGAGGGAAAAAATTTATTGGGTAAGTGTATAAAGTCATCATTAGCAGCCAAGAAGCGGGGACTAACGTAACTTTTAGCTGCACCAAAAGTAGATGGAAGAAGGGGAAATCATTGAGGACGAGATTTGGGGAGAAGAGCACTGTATAACAGAGGGCCCTATAGAATATAAGGGGGTACGCACACATTTTTGGTTAGAACGCAGCTACATAGATAGCGAGGGGGCTGAGCATTGGCAGGACGAGCAGGAGATCAACCAGAACCGCTGGCAGATCACCAAATTTGTTAATTTAAAGGAAGTGAAAAAGAGTATCCAGGGGCAAAGCGATTTTGAGAAGACTGTGGGTTCCATACTCATTAACCCCACTACTGCAGAATCTGTGTGATAATTATCTGGGCGCACCAGTGGCCACACTTCCTCTGCACCAAGTCAGTATACAAGGGCCCGCAGGAGGAGAGACATACAATCCGCGGCTGCAGATTGTCATCGTGCCCAGAAAAGTTGAGTGGGAAACAGGTAAATTTGGGTGTCTGAGTAAGCGGAAGACTCAAGGGGACGGGTCTTGTGATTTGGAATACAACCCTCACAGAGAGAAGAAATTTAAAACTGCCATAACTGTAGGGAAAATAGTGGTATTGATACGCACAAAGAAACAGACGAACAACCAGAAATCCCTAGGACAAGTACAGCAAAACAAGGATTCATGGGAAACAGCCAGGGCAGAATGGAAGGAGGCGTTGACCCCGATAGAGATGGTGATAAAACAGCACCCCAGTCGTGCAAAACGCATTCGGCGCTGTGCAGCCAAATGGCACAAAAGGACATCGGGAAAGAATCGTTGGCCTGTGCAGGGTACCTTCAATCTGGCATGCTGTGATGAAGTAGAGACAGAATTAAGACACATTGAAGCCCGAGACACAAAGCAGGATACAAATTAAAAAACAAGAGAGCCAAGGAAAGAGAAGTACTAGGATGGTTCAGACAGACTGGAACAAGGATAATGGTGCAGCTAGAGGAAAATGACAAAGAACATCGGGCACAGGATGAAGTGACACCCACAGCACCGCCCCTGCTCACTCCACCACCGCCCCCGTACCCACAAGATTCAAAACAGCCTACAATAGGACAATACCCGCTGAGAAACTCAGAAGCAACAAAAATGGAGGGCCAATTGGAAGGGAAATTTACAGTGACTTTGACAAAGAACAATAAGCAGGGACCCGCTACAAGAGGACAGCGGAGGCCAAGAAAGAAATTACAGTTGGAGCCAGAGTCCCTCTCAGAAGCAGAGAGCACCTGTGGATCCAAGTGATGAAGGGGAGGAGGAGCATGTGGAAAGTGAAACTGCCCCCTCTCCAAAGATATACAGACACCGCAACAGGAAAAGTAGTGATTGCACTGGAATTACTACTAGAGAACCAGCTTATAGCGCTAGTAGTGGAGGCGGCCAATCCACTGGAAACCAAACACCAACCACGGAATGGAAGGGAAGAGGGAGGCGGAAGCAGGTGAAAAACAGAAGCAGTGTTCACCACAAAAGTAACCTGAGCCTCTCCACAGATAGACCTGACTCTGTAATAGGATTGCGAGGATGAAAGGAAAATGAAGAGACGGAATCCAGATCTTTGGGCGCTTCGACTACGAACACTGGAAGCAAATATGGGATTGGGAGGCAAAGAATCAATTGTGCAAGGAGGGAAAAGGCCGGGGATCAACTACTATTGACCCACCACCATGTCCACATCCGCCAATGGAGAATGGACCCTGTAATGGAAGTGGTCACTGTCACCAAGGGCACAATCCCAGCGGCGCATTACTGACTGATGGCAGAGAGCTAGAGATACGTAGAGAACTGGAAGAGATTAGCCGGAGGACTGAAGACAGATTGCAACACATGAGTCAACTATTGGACACAATACAAGAACAGCAGTTAAGCGAAGGAAGTCTCCAGCAGGGGTTGGAAGAATCCTCAGCCAGCCCTACCACAGAACACATCACCCTGACACTCCAAGGCACCATGGAATCGAGCAGAGCCCAGCCCACTGAGGAGCGCAGCGCTGGCAGGCGACCAGCCATGCACAGCAGAGTCCAGAGTCAAGGTGGCATGAAGTTGAGAGGAGGAAAAGTCCTCAGAGGAACCGAAGATCTCCTGCATCTGTTGGATGAGGAAGGTAACCGAACTACCATGTGTCCTCTGGTGACACAAGCTAATGGACACAGGCAGTACGAACCCTGGCCTTTCATGGACATGATAGGCCTGGCAGCCTGCCAACACTCACCGATGGCGCAGACAAGTGGATACTGGCTCTGGAAGAAACAACAGCTGGAATACAGCTAGCCCTAGGGGCGTCAAAGCTCTGCTCACCTACGTGGCTGGTAAACAAACCACTCAGGAGATATTCACAGAAGCCAATGTGGGAGCGGCTATTGGAAATAACTACAGCGACGACATGGATTTTGGGCACTACCGCTCAAAAATATGGCGCCAACTGAGAAAACACTATCCAGCCAAGAGAGATCCATCAAAGTTGGAGGGAGAGACTTTGGGAGAGGACGAATGTCCCTCTAAGTTTCTGCACGCTTTTCAGAAGAAATGGAAAGAAGAAACAGGAGAAGCATGGAATGCAAATAAAACAACACAGAGCCTGTTCAAAATGATGGTTAAAAATGCCATGCCAGAGGCGTGCAGCGGCGTCTAGAAGATGTGGTAGGGCTGATGAAGATGGACTGGCCGCTGTTCTCAGAGCACATAGTTCACCATGTTGAACTATATAGGAAAGACAGAAGGAAAAAAGAGGAGGAAGATAAACAGCTGGTCAATAAGTTGACTCAGCTACAGCTGGGGGAACTGAGCAAGTTGGTAAAGAAGGAAAAGGAGAAATCTAAAGTTCAAGCGCCTGTGGTGGCAGCAACTCAAGCAGCTCCTCCAACCCTCCCACCCCAGGCACCTCAGCAGACACCTCCCACAGACCCCAGCGCAACAGGGTATAATACCTCTGCCAACGCCACACATCACCACTATTATTACCAACAGATGCCAAGGGGTGGGGGCAATCAGCGGATCCCCAGAGGACGGGGCCGTGGGGGACCGGGAGGATGGAGGGGAGGCAGAAACTACGCACCAGGAAATCAGCAGGCCTTCCAGAACGCGCCCAATCCACAGCCAAGCCACCCACATGCAGCGGCAGGCCACCCAGAGGTCAGTCCGGATCCACCTGACAACAAATGCTGGGGGTGTGGCCAACCAGGCCATATACGGGCTCAGTGCCCTAGCAACCCTTGGGAAGGCCCTGCACAGAATTGGCCTGACATGCCTCAACAACCCCAGTGGTAGGGGTGCCCAGAGAAGCCTGAGGGGGAACTAATGACACCAGCTATATCGCTACAAGCACATGATGAACCAATTGTACCTGTTGTCATCCAGGACCAAGAATACTCATTTATGGTAGACACAGGCGCCACATACTGCATTGGAAAAGAAGGCTCCAAGTTCCCCCTCTCCACGTCATCGATAAAAACAGTAGGCTTCTCTGGGAAATCACAAGTCATACCATTAACAGAGCCCATTCCAATGTTCATTGCAGGCAAAGTCATATGTGCACCTTTGCTATACTCCATCCACACCCCAGTGAACTTGCTAGGCAGAGACATTCTATGCCCATTGAAGGCAAAAATCATGTGTACCCAAGATGGACTGTACCTGGACTTCCCGGATGAACCCCCACGAAGCATGATGTCACAATTACCTCAAGCCACTGCAGACACACAACAAGCCCTTGCCTATTGGCTCCAGCTGACACCAGAGGACTCACATCTCAAACAGAAATGGACTGAATGGGAGAAGTGGATTTGCATGCACTATGACACTGCACACACCCCCACTCTGCCACTGCACTGCACTCTCATGTATGACAGAGATCAGACTCATGTAGATTACCAGGAATGCTGGGATGCAGGGATCAATAAAAAACCATATCTCATCACCAGTGAAGACATATTTTTGGGGCCAGAGGGTGTGGCAGCGGCAGCGCGCCTTCCGGAGGAATTATCAGGGTGGTTTCAGGTGTCAAAGTCAACGCCGCACATCACGCTTTTAGTGGCCAAAGATTATGAGTCGCATCATCTCGGTCCTATGGTCAGGCGTGCTTTGCAGGTGCAAGAGTGGGTACCTACAGACAACAAATACATTCACATATCTAAAGATAAACAGTTCATCAGGATCTCAGTCAAGGTAGGCGAGGTGTTAGCAGATAAAGTGATTGTAGATGAAGTTGCACACACATGGCAGTCACAACAGAACATGAGGACATGCTAAGCCAAGTTCCATCTCGATTATGGACAGCCCATAAGACTGATGTAGGTTAATAAAATCAGCACAACCAGTTCACATTAAATTGAAGCCACATGTTAACCTGCCATACCAAAAACAGTACCCTCTCAAGCAGCATGCGATTGATGGTATCCGACCAACGATTCAAGGTTTGGTTGAAGCAGGGTGTTGGTCAAAACCAAGAGCCCCTGTAACACGCCTATTTTTCCCATTAAGAAACCAAATTCCACAGATTACCGTTTGGTTCACGACCTGAGGGCTGTTAATGCAGTAGTGGACGGAGAAGTGCCACTCGTTCCAGACCCACACACATTACTTTCCAACATACCACCAGAAACTCAGTGGTACACAGTCATCGATTTATGCTCAGCCTTTTTCAGTGTGCCACTACATCCAGACTCCCAGTATCTGTTCGCCTTTACCTATGAGAATCAACAATACACTTATACCAGATTGGCTCAAGGATATTTGGACTCCCCGTCAATCTTTAACCGTGTGTTGACGCAAGATCTTGCTAGCCTGAACGTGCAAAGCACAGTGTTGCAATATGTGGATGATTTGCTCATTTGTAGTCCTACCAAAGAACAGTGTGAAAAAGACTCTATCGCAGTACTCACGGCCTTGGCTGAAGGGGGCCACAAAGTCAGTAAAACCAAATTGCAGTTTTGCCAGCAGTCAGTGGAATACCTGGGGAGAAGGCTTTGTGGAGACAAAAGATGTATCGCACCCTCTCAGTTGGGGGCAGTAATCAAGGCCCCTCAACCGCAAACGGTGGGCCAAATGCTGTCTTTTCTGGGCATGACAGGCTATAGCAGACCCTGGATCTGTGATTATGCCATTAAAACTGCTCCCCTCAGGGCTCTGATAAGAGCCGCCGGACAAACAAATAACACGGCACAGTTAACATGGACAGAGGAAGCAGAAGGGGCGTTCCAAGCCTTAAAAACAGACATGCAATCTGCCCCAGCCTTGGGGACACCAAACTATGCTAAACCTTTTCATTTGTATGTTGCAGAAAAGTCCGGCTTTGCATGTGCAGTCCTCATGCAAGACACACCCACGGGTAAGCAACCTTTGGCATACTATAGCACTAAACTGGATAACATCGAGGCTGGCCTGCCACCCTGCTATCAGGGGCTGGCTGCCGCTGTTTTTGCCTTTCAGAAAGCCTCATCGTTGACCATGGGACACCCTGTGACGCTGTACACTTCCCACCAAATTCATGCGTTGCTGACCAGTCCGCGATTCGTCTTAACACAGGCCAGACGCACGGGATATGAGGTAATCCTATCTGCCCCTGAACTCAACATTCAGCGTTGCACTGTCATTAATCCCGCCACGAAACTTATTTTGCCGACAGACGGCACCCCACACGATTGCATCCATGACACAGAGAAGTTTATGCGGGCCAGAGAAGACCTGCACAACCAGCCAATTGCTGCTGACCTCACATTTTTCGTAGATGGCTCATGCTTTCGTGATGCCACCGGCAGTCATGCCGGCTATGGCATTGTTCAGTTACAAAGTGATGACCACACTTTTGACACAGTACAGGCCCGCAAGCTTGCTCAGCCCTGCTCAGCCCAACTTGCAGAGATAAAAGCACTGACGGAAGCATGTAAGTTAGCTGCAGGAAAATCACTAAATGTCTACACAGACTCAGCATATGCTTACGGCGTGTGCCATGTTCATGCTAACATCTGGAAACAGAGAGGTTTCCGCAGAGCAGATGGCACCCCTGTAACCCATGGAGCAGCCATCCTCAGTCTATTAGAAGCCATGACGCTTCCAAAGGCCTTAGCTGTCATTAAGTGTCCAGCCCATCAAAAAACCAACACCTTGATAGCCACAGGTAATAATCTTGCAGATGAAGCAGCCAAACAAGCAGCAATAGGGGCAGTTATGGCACCCATTTTGACCATACAGGATTGTGAATCCCTTGTGTCCTTGCCCTCACTAATAGCAGCTCAAGATAGAGTAGAGGAGGCGGAGAAACGCTATGGCTTAAGCGTGGTGCCGTTAAGAATACACAAACAGGCCCGATACGGGGCCCATTGTATGGCGTCTGGCTAGATGCCCACGGCCGTTTTGTACTTCCAACCTTACTGTTAAGACATGCCATCATTTGGGCGCATGGTAGTGACCATTGCGCAAGGGGGGAGATCCTCAGGAAATTGCAGGCAGTATGGTGGTCGCCGTTCATGGCAGCCACAGTGGATAGGGTGCTAAATGAATGTGATGTTTGTGCAGAGTACAATATCAGGAAAGTTTTTTCAGCTCCACTGGCACACATTCCAACTCCAGACGGGCCCTTTAGACATCTCATGTTGGACTATATTGACATGGGACCACAGTCAAGAGCAAGGGGACTGAGGTATGTGTTAGTGGTCATATGTAGATATAGTAGGTGGGTGGAGGCAAAAGCTACTGCGAAATCAGACCACAAAACAGTCGCAAAATTTTTGTGTCAAGAAGTCTTCCGAGGTTTGGAATGCCAGATACCATATCATCAGACAACGGCAGCCACTTTGTCTCCAATGTCATACAGGAGACATTGAAGCAGCTAGGAATTAAGCAGAAATTTGGCTGTGTTTACCATCCCCAATCGCAGGGAGCGGTAGAAAGAGCAAATGGCATCTTGAAAGCTAAAATAGCTAAAATAGTGGCAGATAGCAGAAACAAGCTTAACTGGGTGGATGCTTTACCACTCGCACTAATGTCTATGCGCTCACAAGCTAGCCGAGTCACGCATCTAACACCGCATGAAATGCTTACGGGCCGGCCCATGCCGCTACCTTACTTGAGAGGTCCCCATGAGGGACCGTCCCTGGAACAGTTGCAAGGTGAAATGTTTGATTACTTACGAGGTCTAACTCGCATCCACAGGGCAGTGTTCCAGCAGGTGAAAGGGCCACAGCAGATAGAGGGGTCGACATCCCGGCGGATCTCCAGAGGATTGTTCCTGGAGACTTGGTATACGTCAAGGTGTTCAAGAGAAAGTGGGACCAGCCACGAAGGAAGGTCCATACAAGGTGATACTTGCCA
Source organism: Epinephelus fuscoguttatus (assembly GCF_011397635.1). Lineage (NCBI taxonomy): Eukaryota > Metazoa > Chordata > Actinopteri > Perciformes > Serranidae > Epinephelus > Epinephelus fuscoguttatus. The sequence goes on along the minus strand of NC_064752.1, from coordinate 3,153,802 downwards.
CACCAACTGCCTTGAAAGTTGAAGGTAAGGACGTTTGGTTCCACCTTAACCACTGCTGCAGAGCTAACCCACAAGGCCCAGCAGGACCCATACCCTGGTCTAGAGCCAGACAGAGAGCAGTAACCCCAGAGCCACAAGGGGACGGCGAAGCCGCCCCAAGGCCTGTAGGAGATCATCCAGAAGGGGATGGCGACGCCTCCCCACAGGAGCAGGGGACAAGGAGATCTGCACGTGTGGCACAGAGGCGCAGAGCACAGAGAACCCAGAGTGACAGCCGCGGTTCAGCCCAGAGTGAGAGCAGTGGGTCGTTACCAGAGAGGGTATCAGCAGGAGAGGAGGGCTCTTCAGAGGAGGCTCCTCCCCGGGACTAGTGGCCAACATCAGCCGCATGAGTCACCACCTGCTAGTGATAGGGCAGATAATGAGAGGACAAGTGCAGAGAGAGAGGTGGCAGCAGAGGCAGAAGGACAGGAAGGAGAGAGAACAGAGACAGAAGGAGGAGAGGAAAGTGTCAGTCCAAAAGCAGGAGAAGCTAGGGAACCAGAGGACACAGACGCAGACGCAGACTCAGACTCAGACTCAGACCCAGATTCAGGCTCAGGCCCAGGAAGCACAAGTGACAGAACCTCAGACCCCAGAGGGGAACAGTCCCCGGCCAGCTTCAGACCCGGAGAGGGAACAGCCCCGGTCAACCTAAGGGCTCAGTCAGCATGCGACTAGAAATCAAAGTAGGGGCAGTGGCTGTGCTAATACTAACCCTATTGCTCATTGCAACAAGAATACATCAGAGCGAGGGGGCAGCGCAGAATAGGAAAAGCCGGAATGAGAATAGCGAGTGTTTGTTAGCATTGGGAACTTTGGCTGCAAAACAGGGAAGATACCTTACACAGGGAGATAATGCAACTAACCTACTATAAGTCACACACTTATGATACTGTATTGATGGAAGGTTCAGGAGACCTTAGACTGCATGGACAATCCACTGGATCACGCTGTAGCATGGAGGGAATGGTGACAGCAAGAGTCCAGTGTAATATGAGAGGGTGTACAGATGTAGAGGGTGGGCTCACTATATCTTTGAAGGTGGCGCAGAAATGGTTCCAGTTGCATCCTAGAGCACCAAGAAAACCAAGAGAAGTGCTAGAGCAGAAGGTGGAGTTAATAAGGACTACCACATGGAAGTCCAATGCTTTCTATCAATGGTTAGAATATTCTGCTAAGCAAGTAACCAACACTACTTGCGTAGCTTGCCACCGGAGAAGGGGCCTGCCCAAGGTTAGACCACTCCCTGATATAGAGAGATGCTGGGAACAGGATAAGTGTTTTGCTGCATGTGTCATGTGGATGGCAGCGGTAGAAAGAGGTGGACCAACACAACTGCAATTTGTCCAGATAGTCTTAAGAATACCTCTGATCAGGTTCAACAGGAATTTCAAGTACCACCAGTGGTGCTCCTAACTCCAGACCTTATATTTCCATTTTGTATAGCACGAGGAATAAGATAGAGTATTGGTTAGATAATGACACCCAAATTGACGCTGGCCAGGAGGCAGAGAGGCGGATTCGCTGTAGGTATGAAAAGATTACAGGAAGGATATCTACGCCAGGAGGTACAGTACAGCTCTCAGAGATACGAAAGGTATGTAATACAACCCAAGAAGCCAAAATCCAATGTCACCAGGTAGTTAATGGAGGGACGACTCCATAGTTTTGGGCCAAAATTATAATGGGACCACGTGGATTTGGACAATGGACTTGACCAATGGTACCACCCCACTAGCAGACATATTTTGGATGTGTGAGCATGAACTTCAGGTAAAAGCAGTATTGCCGGCTAAGTGGGAGGGCTTTGTGCTCCAGTAATGTTAACAGGACCAATTCGATACTCAGTCTAACCAATAGCACCCCAGTAAGGAACCGTAGGTCATCTGAAACTCAGAGGCACTCCTGGGAGGAAGATGCTAGTGTGTACATTACCTGGGACCAGGTGCCTCAAGGAGTCCCTAAGGACCAGCAGGCTGTAGCAGATGAATGGATAGAGACAGGTAGAGTATTAGGATCTTGGCCAGTTTGGGGTCTACAGTGAATGCACAATATATAGCCCGTAATAGTCGGTGGATAAATTATCTGTGGTATAACCAACAAAGGTTCGTGAATTGGACTATAAGAGCCCTCGAAGGGTAAATGAACAACTACATGCCACATCCCTGATGATACAGAACAGACTTGTTATTGAGACCTTACTAGCCCATGAGGGGTCTGTGATATAATAGGGGAGCATTGCTGTACTGTCATTCCAATGCATACAGGGAGGGTGGAAATTTGACCAGAGCATTGGAAGGCATGCGGGCCTTACGTGATGAGCATGTGCAGCACTCAAACTGGAACACCAAAACCCCCTCAATGTGGGACTGGTTATCATCACTATCCCCAGAGAGGACCTTGAAGATGTTGGGAATGCTCTTGGGTGTTGTTGTGTTGGCTCTCCTCGTAATAGCCTGCTGTGTTCTTCCCTGATACGACTTGTAATCAGAAGGGCCCTGACAAGCGTCTCAGGACAGTTTGTTGTAATAGATCAAGGGCTACGACCTACCAACATTGAATCATATGAAGACATGACAGGTTCCCAGAGACAGTGCTCCAGCGACAAAAGCAGGGTGAAAGTAGACAGAGTAGAAACCAGTATGAGATAATGTTACAAAGCAGGGCATCAGGAACTGTCCAAAATAATCAGAAAGCCAAACGGGTTGAAGCAGTGTATGAGAAATTGCCTAAGGGGACCCTGATGGCCTTGCTGTCACCAAAACCATAATCACTACTTACCAGCATTTAAGTTGTAACAGATACTAATATACTAACCCTTCTTGCATGGCTTGTGTGAAGTATAAACTTAAGAGTAAATAGGAAAGGATAATCAGTAAAGGAAAGTGCACTAAAATGTCCTCTACATCTTTGAGACAATAGCAGGCTATGGCTGGGTCGTGGAGAGCACCATATCCATGTCAGCAGAACCAGGCAGACCAATCTGTGTTCTGGCAGCAACAACAGAGACCAGGCGTGATGGGGCCTCCTCAGTCTCTACTCCACCCCGGGTCCAGCCATCCATTACCAGCCCATCCTCCCGAGGTATCCCTAGATGAGCTCTATGATCAACTCCATACCCCGGCACCGGCAATCCAGATACTGAACCACCCTCCATCAACCAGCCTGATCCGCTATCTGATGTCCCGCCAACAATCCGAGCCAGTTGTGAGTTCTGGCAGTGGGGGAGCCGGCCCAGAACTATTCACACCAGCTGCACATACCTCCAGCCAGGGAAGTCAGATCCAGATGGGAACCGGGCAGGGAACTGAATGGCCAGTAGAATGGACGATTACCACTCCAGGCCCACATTACCCCCCCCCGTACCGCACGCCTGAGCAGCCCCCAGCACCCCCCACCTCACAAGCACCATCTCACACTGATGACCTCCCTAAACCTGGTGGCAGAAAAAATGATGCCAAGATGCTCCACTGCCCCGTCCAGCCCGTCAGAGGATAGTGTGACGTCATCGCCAGGTTATTCACCAACCACCACCTCCAGCAGAACCATGCCAGAGTCGCAAGCCACCACGTAACGTGGGACACCTGAGTGTGTTTGCACTGCCCCAGACGACTCGCACACTGCTACAAGATGAATATAATGTGGATCCAGACGAAGTAGAAATCAAGCTTCGATGTTTGCCAGATGGAGCACCTGCAACGCTACGACAGATGCAGTTGATGGCCGAGCTGCGTAACCAGCTGCATTATGTTCCGGCACTGATTTTTCGACGGCTGGTGCGCAGCTTTCCCCTTGACTTGCGAAGAAGACTTCGCAAAGTCCGTCATGGCACCTACGCGATAAGGAAGGGGACAGTAAGAGACTGCACAGGCTCCACCTGCGTCGGCTCGAGGGCAGGTGGTGGACTTGCGTAGCCAAGTCCATGAGTTGACACAGGCAAGGGATACCTTGCAGCAACAGCTCAACGCTTATGAGGCCACGCAGGAAGAGGTTGACGCTCTAAAGGATCAACTGGCAACATATCGACGTCTGCGGATGCCAGCCGGAGGGCTCGAGGGACAGTAAGGAGACAGTTCATGATACTTATAACTCACGCCTACTGCAACCTTTATGTGTGAAGTCACTAGTTAATCTCTCACAAATTGTATTAGTATACTGTGTGCCAATGTCATTCAATATCCTCATGCTACAGGATGACAACACTAGGCCATAGAGTATTCTCTTCAACTTATGTGTGATGATCTATGTAGCACTTACTCATAACCTATTGATATAACCACTGGAACACAATGGTGCTGGCGATTTTAAACTGATGATATGGGACTATAAAGTCCCAAAGGGGGGATATATATATTTTCATTCACCCTATGCCTATGCCTTATTTCCTGTGCTTTAAGTAATGATGTGTGGGACTGTTAAGCCCCAAAGGGGGGAATGTAGTGTAATTTTTATCCGGCTTATATTGTATCCGGTCTGAATTAATTGCATAATCATGTTTGTGTGTAAACTGCTATTAAAGTAGATATTTAGACTGTTTTAAAGAACAGATACTGCATTTAAAGGTAATGGGTAGACATAAACGTGAACTCTCAGTGACATCCTAGCTGTGAACTCTTGGTGACTTCTAAGTTGTAAACTCTCAGTGACATCTCAGCTGTGAACTAACACGGGGCCTCCTCAGATTTACTGCGAATGCATAGCAGATTTTCTCATATGGTGCTTTGAACTTTTAACAGACTTCATTATATACTGTTCTGAACTTTCAGGGAACTGTTAGACATACACATATATATGTCATATATGACGTTAAGATGTGATATACTCTACTAAGAATAATAACACGTGTGTAAGCTCAAACACCACACTAAGCACTGGATGAAGAGGAGCACATCCACTTGATTTATTGCCTACTGCACCAAAAGGGGTTCATGAACAGGAGAAGAAGACACACACACGCACATTTAAAGGATTGTATTACCTAGCACATGTGTAATGGATTATATTGTATGGAGCACACACACACACACATACTCAAATGGTTGTATTACCCAGTATATGTGTAATGGATCACTTTATATGGAAACACGAGGGATTGTAGCATGAGAGTCCCTCAGGTTCACGTGTTTTTTAAAAAATAAAATGTGAGCAGCTCCGGAGATACTGGTGGTAAATTATAGCTGAGACGGAACAAAGAGAAGAAATCTGCTACCAATAGAAACGGGTTGAAAGGGGAAGGACAATAGAAATAGGCGGAGATCTTTCCAACCTCCGACAGCATATAAGCCAGGATAGTGAAAGCAATTTTTTAGTCATACTCCGGAGCCTGACTCATGAGTTTGTCTGTGTTATTGCCTGTGAACACAATAAACTCGATTGCACCAGATCCAGCTTGTCTCCAGTGATTTCCTAAAGATCTGCCAGCCGAACCTAGACCCAGAACAGACTTCAGAAGACGCATTAGAAGAAAAAGAAGGACAAGGTCGGGAGCCATCTGGCCCAACTTCAGGCACCGATTTTTGTCACTTCAACAGATTGTTATGTGATATGGTTCACATATTCATCCTCTCAGCATATTCTCCTCTGAGATATGTTAAAGGGTTGGGGAGTAACGGGATACAAGAAATAGTGCTGTGTATCTAAAATACAAAATATAACAAAGTGTTTATTGTTACAGTTTGAAGTAGTGATGTTGTGGATACAGTTACTGTCTTTAAAAATAGATTACTTCAAGGAATGATATTGTTTGTTTTGTTTTATTTGCTCTGAACCTAGGGGTGAGCGATATATATTGTTCACAATAATATTGTCACTGTTGTTTTAACGATGTGCAAATTTACATTATCGAGTATGCAAATGACTTCACAAAAACAAATGAAAACACACGTTGAAACCAGGTTGAAACCCCACACGTTCACTGAACAAGAGTTACGTAACTTGCGTGCAGCAGCACGCCGCAGTACGCCTAGGTGGTCACATGATCTCTCATTGGCACCTACCTGGCAGGTCAGCCTGCTGCTAAACAAACATTAGCGAGACAACATGGCAACACCGCTGCTCACAGATGCTCCAGCAGCTTCGGAAGATGTGGGTCAGCTGTAACGATAGGTCCCAGCCTGTCAGGTGGGAACTTATGCTGTATTGTGTTGCAGGGGAACAATTAAAGGGTTGCTCAAGTACCTGAAGCCTGCGTGGTTCATGAGTGGTTTGCGGTTATACCAATAAATAACTGAACATGGTGTCAGAAGTAAAGTCAGACGCGAGCAACAGTACTAGTGACTTAGTCTGCATATAGCGACACGCAAAACTGTCTAGTTGTAGGTCGGGAAAGTTCGCCGTACCGGAAGACCGTCTACAGAGCTACCTAGCCTAGCCACAGTTAGCTGAACGAAGCGGCAACATGGCACAGTTTCAAGTCTCCCTGCTGGAAAAGTTCACCTTCAAGGCTGAAGACTGGCTTCGACAGATTCCACATTGCTTGTGGACTGGAGACCCAAGCAGAAGAGAATCACAGGAATGTGATCTCTGAGAGAGCAAAATTTAATCAGCGGCATCAAGAAACAGGCAAGATGGCCGACAGATTCATTAAGGCAAATCTGTCGGCCATCTCGCCCGTTTCTTGTGGTGTGGTGAGTCTGCGGGACAAACGCCTATCTGAACAGTTGCAAATGGACCTGGAATTGACGCTACAAAAGGCCGTCACCAGAGTCAAACAGAGCGAGCAGGTAAAAAAGCAGCAACAAATGTTAAGAACATTTTTCCATCAATATCAATTAATGAGCTATAACTCAGGCTGTTACAAACACATATTTAAAATAATATCGTCTAATTATCGTTATCGTCAAAATCCCCCAAAATATTGAGATATTATTTTTGTCCATGTCACACACCCCTATCTGACACCGTGTCCGAACTGAATGTGACACAAGCGAGCATCAGTTTGTTTTTTTTCATACTGGATTGTTCCAACTGGCCGTGACTGACGCAGCTTTTGAATTTCTGTTGGACGCCTTGTTTCTCTTTACTTGTCACTGGCTGTGAAAGTTCTGTGACGCAGTGGACGAAGAATGGCTGACTCATGACGCTGACATGTGGAGTTATCAACACATTCTCATCCCAGTTCCTCACATATCGCCACTCGGTCGGTGTCGTTCACATGTACATATGACACGCCAGGTATCCTCCTGTGTCTGTCGTTAACGTTCCAGCGTGGCGTGTCAATTCACGCCTGTTACATGCAGCGTGTCTTTTCATAATAAACTTTGGTTTTCACAGGAAATGTCCAGTTTCTGCTCGTTAGGTGCAGACTGTCTCTCTCAAAATAAACTTACATCAGTACAACACCTTGTTTTAACATTTGTGTCCTTGTGCAACAAAAGCACATGGTTAGGTTTGGAAAAAACATCATGCTTTGGATCTACAGCCATACAGGAAGCAAACAGCAGGATCTCAGGTGTAAGTCCGGGGTTTGTTGGACCCATCCACCTCCACTCCTGCCCGCCCTGTAGGGACTTTATAGCTCCTTATATTTCATTGTTACCGGCAGCGTTTCCAACTGACACCGTCCAGCAGCGCATCACACCGCTGCTACAGGTGGCGTCTGGCTGACTGGTGGCGTCTCAGACCACTGTGAAAGGTGGCGTCTGCCGTCTGTCTCTGTCTCTGTGACACCAGAGTCACTGACCAAGCCGCAGTATTTGATGAGTTCAAAATGAGAACATGCTGGTCAGTGTGGCAGCTCAGGCACTGTGTTTGTTGTTCGTGTTGTGGTGCATCAGAGTCATGGTGATCTTCACTCTCCTCTTCACGGAGGCTTTGGTTGAGTTCTTAATTAAAATCACTTAACTGCTAATTTAGAAGAGCTTTGTTTTTTTTAAGACAGTAGTATTTTGGGAACATTTTGGAGACTTTTCGTACACTCCTACCTTCTGTAAATAAACCTTAACTTTTGTTTATACGCCTACACGCATTTCTCTTTTTCCCAAGGTTACTTTTTTTTTTTTTTAATTGCAAGAACACTGAAAACAAAAGTGAACACAGGCTGGTAAATGAAGTGTTGTTGGGTTGTGTTTGTGCCTGTGTGTCTGTACATGACAGGTCTGACAGGTGAAAGGATGGAGGAGAGGAGAGGGAATAAAAAACAAGGAAGGAAGTATATTCAAACTAATCCTACCTTTACTGTTATTACCAATACCAATAACTAAACCTGAACCGGGACAGAATTCCGAGATAATCTTCCTGACATGACACATGAATGAAGAGTCGACTCATTTTAATGTTTCTCAAGCATCGGCAGGAGAGATGTGAGAAACGATGCAGTTGTTTCGTAGGTTGGACACACGCAGAGTTTAAAACATAAGAGACGATCTTCTCTTCAACAACTGGATGACACTTCCTGAACAGGACGGATTAAAGCAGATATAAAGCTGAGAGTATCTTCGGTGGACGTCAGCCCGTATGATAATCCCCGGGGCCGCACACCAGCTTTACTTCACTTATTTCTACATTATTTGAAGTGTTAAATGTTGCAGTCTTGGATGACCTGCTGTGACTTGTGGTTATTTAAAAGGAAACAATGAAAACAGAGTGTACATTAATTGGAGGATGTGCAGTGTTTTCCCAGCGCAGGTGAGAAATCGACCGCCTTTGTTCTTTCATTCGGGTGCTGAATAAATCTGAATAAAACACGCTTCTAACCCTGCTTCAAAGAAAAAAGAAAAAAAACAGGAACATTTGAATAATTATATTCCTTTCAGCTGGATTCCCAAGACACAACAGGGCAAGACAAACTCCTGTACGAGCGAACAACATTCCATCAGAGAGAAGTGAGACAGTATACATCACTGAAAACAGACACCAACACCAGTAAACAATTCTCACTCGATTTATCTTTGAAACAAATGCTTCCCCTGTTGTTCATATAGTTGGTATGAGAGCAGAGAGGGACTCTGTATTTACAGGCACACTGTTAACCAACGGGCCGAAAACCCGGCGAGCACAACACGACTGTTTATCAGACTTCATCTTCACACGGTGGACGTCAACGTGGAGACAAATGGTGTCAGGGCCGGAGATGGTTCCCTCAGACCTAAAGACACACAGGAGAGCTAAACAAGGCTAACACACACTGCAGCATCTGTCCATGTGACGTCCACCTGCGTCCTCACAGAGTCTCTGTCTGTCCACACTGAGACACCTGAGCTACACCAGTGGGTGAAAACTGCTCAGTTACAGTTTCACTTCTTACTACTTGTGTTTATAAAGTTGCATCAAAGTGAGATACTCACACTGCAGCTATCAGACTGCACCCATCCCTACGATTGGTTATTATGGATCCAACCACGTGCTGTGATTGGCTGGTACTCGTCACATCGATGCATCAGTGTCAGGAGCAGTTAGGATGAGAGCAAGGAGGTCATGTTGAGGGCCAGTGTTTACTGATCTCAGATGTTCTCTGAGAGTAAAGCGACAAAACTCACACATGTGCTGTCAGCTGACGTGGTATGAGGAAGGACACAGTCCATGAGGATGAAACTTTTTGCTCACTGTTTTTACGTTGCTGTGCTGTGTGTTTCTGCAGTCTTTTTTTTTTTTTTAGGGTCTCATGTACCCACACAGATCTCTGTTTATCTGCTGACAGCCTCTCACCCTCAACCAGAGCTACAGACAGCACCCTCTGCCTCAACATGGCAGCAGCTACACACTGATTACTGCAGGATACACAAACTGTAGACTGATCACACAGGAAGGTTAGGGTGACGAGGTGATGGGCTGGTTGCCTGGCAACAATTAAAAGGCAAGATCTATTTTACTGGTGGCATTCAATTAAAAAAAAGAAGACAGTGTGGTGCGTCTTGCATTTTGCAACCTGCAGAACGCTCTCTATGAGATGGGGCCTAAGACAACCAAAAGAGTTGTTTCCTGAGCAGGTTTGTTAGTAGCAGGAGGTTTCACTGACGCTAACGTGACATCAACAGACTCTTTGCTGCTCGCAGTGGCACTAATACTCACTTCCTGCTCTCAGCCTGCGTTCAGTAACGTAGGATTTGATGTCTAAAGCTCTGTTGTGTCTCACTGTGACTCTGATCACTGCTCCATCGCCAGAAGCAAATATCAACACTGCTCGTTTCTGTAAACCACGAGTACGATACATTTGTTTTATACATCGTATAAACATTTCTAAAGAAATGTGAGCTGACTTTGTTCTCAGGAGGGGGAGGGGATGGTGGCTGCTGTGACACCAAGGAGCCGAAGGTCACTGTTCAAAACCAGCAAACAACAAAACTGGGTTTTATTTAAACTGTTTCTGGCAACTTTTTAGGCACCAGACAGTGTGGGAGGTGTTCCCTGTCTGATAAAGTCACATTAAACTGGGGCTGTGACCGCATGGACTCTTTCTTCCCGGCTAAAAAGCAACATATCACTTCTGTTTGGCAGTTAGCCGCTAATGCCCGGTCCCAGTAATGGACGTCTGACTCATATAAACAGTCTAACGTGGGCTGAATGAGCATCAGCAGGTACATGTGTTACATACATCCAGCGTATGAAAGTGTATCATCACTGCGCCGTCCAGGTGCCGCCTCACGCCCTCTTCCTCTTCCTGCAATCCTCGGTCTCATAAAACTAAAGTTACATGAAGTAACTACGATACGACAGAACGTTAGCAACAGCATCAGCAGGTGTTTCTGGAACTGCAGCGTAAGACACATTGATCTCTCTTACAGATTTTACATTTGACACACAGTCTTGAGTGCGTTCGCTCACCGCAGCACCACAGCAGCCGTCAGTGATGACATGCTATCACACCTGACGTGTAACCAATCAGATGGGGCTGTGGGCGGGACTTGGAGAGAGGCTACAGAGTGAAGACTGCAGGCAGAGACAGGAAGCTGCATCAGAGCCAAAGTAGCACATTTTTCTATTAGTTTATTACATCAGTTTAAATGAAAAAGAAATAGAGTGATGATGAATAGAGTCAGTCCTGGTGGCGTAGCGTGGTCACAGCACTGATGATATAGTTATCGTCAAAACCCTGCTGTGCACCAAAGTGCTGGGACTGTGAGTACAGGACTGATTATAGCGGAGGGCAATGGGGGACATATTTTTGGGTGCACGTCATTGTTTTGTAAAAGCTCAGTTTTCCTGGAACACACTGAAACATAAAGTCGGTGTTTCAGATCGATCCTCTGTGGAGATGATGTTAGAGAACAGCTCAGTGTGGAGTCACAGAGACGTCATGACAGATTTTCTCAGCTAATCAGTGGAAAGACTTTATTAGACCTGCCGACTGATCCTGGACCTGCTCAGAGTGACGCTCAGAGTGCTCGCTCACATCTCTCCATCTGACTGATAACACAGCTGGGAGGGCTGGGAGGGATCGCTCTCACACAGATCAAGGTCAAATTTCATTACTCCTAATGAGGCTTAGCATCCATCAGAATCTCTCCATCTCTCTCTCTCTGTGGCTCTCACACATGAAAGACCAGCAGCCACAGATTTCTGAGTTGAGCCAAGAGATTTCTGAGGCCTTACAGATAACGCCGCTGCCGCCACCGCCGCCACCGCCACCGCCGCCACCGCCTCTGCTGCTGCCGGGTCACAATCACCTTTAACTGTCACATTCATCCCACTGGAGGCTCGTTTCCCTCTGAAAACAGAAGCTGCAGACGGAACACAGAGGTCGTTTTTCTGCACCAATGTCACTCAGATTGTAATTTCACGTAAATGAGGTTTTGTGTGATTTGAGGAATAATGTGTGTTCTGCTCTGTGAGAAGATGAAACGTGAAGAATTAATGTCTCAGTAAGCTGCGTCCCTTCCTCAGTCAGAACAGGAAATGCTTCTTTGGCGCTGTCATTTCATAACTCATGTGTATGCGTGTGTGTTTGCATGTCCAGGGTTGTGTGTGTGTGTGTGTGTGTGTGTGTGTGTGTGTGTGTGTAGACTGATGTGTCCGTTGGTGTTTTTCATGTCTCTCCCCGCTGAGCTCCGGCGCTCCTCTTTGATAGACACTGTAATCATCCTGTCAGATCATGTGTTTCTGAGGAGTGTGTGGAGCGTGTGTTTCCATGGCGGCCGTGCACAGTGACATCATGGAGGCTCTCAGATCATCAGACTGCGTCCTGTCTCGCAGAGAGTGTTGGTTCATAAAGTAGAGAGGACCTGTCATCCCTCCGTCATTGTCTTTACGCTCACTGTAGTGTCAGCTGACGCCTCACTGACAGTAATGTCAATACACAGCTGATACACAACCTCAGGCTGCGTTCACTCCCAACATGTTTGGTCCATCTGTTAGTACGGTTCGTTTGGGCTGGTGTGAAAGCTGTCAGTCACACCCTGGTGCGGACCAAACAACCAAAGCGAGACCGCTCAGTGGGTGTGACTCATCCAGGAGACACAGCAGCAACAGGAGCCGTGTGGAAGACTCCCCGCCTCCTCGCGCTCCTCGCTGCTCCAGACAACACATGTACAAACCCCGAATGCACAAAGTATCACGTAGCATGCATAATCACATTGGCCCTCTGAGGAGACCGACTGCCAGGCTAATACACAAGGCGTTTACTGAGGGGGAAAAGAAATTACAAGTGATAAATTGAATTAATCTCAATTGAGGCTGGAATGGGATGAAACGGGGTCTCCAGCCTGGAGAGGATTAGCAGCAGATGTCAGGAGAGAGGAGGGGAGCAGGGAGGAGATGAATGAGGCAAAACTATTGTCTGTGTCCTGCGGCGTCCTTCTCTTTAATGAAAGAAAAATAACATCGTCCGCTCTGTGAAGAGTTTAAAGACCTGAGGAGCGCTCTGACTGTGACTGACAGACTCCTCATATTATACGTCACGCTGTCTGACTGTGCAGGTCTGTGGATGTTGAACGCAGCTCCGCAGGGGTCGTGTTGTGTCGTGTCATGGCGATGTCATCGTCAGAAACATCCATTTCCTAAATGAGGCTGGTAATCCTGTATCATGGATGTGAAGTGTTTAATCCTCCTGTGTGAATCCCTCAGTGAGCCACACGACATCGTGGTGTGGCTGCGACCAGGTGATCCAACATGTCCCTCGTTTCACCGCCACTTCTGATTGGACATCATTTATTTGTTTCACTGGACTTTTACTGACATGAATAGCTTTAATATTTCTACTTTACATCTCCAACACTTGTTGTCAACTTGGCTTCACAGAAACAAACAGCTGAAATAAAGATGGAGACGTTTCAGGTCACAAACAAATCTAACCTGTGTTTTTATTTACAATATCTGACTGAGTATGGATGCATCAGATCGGTCCAATCAGCTGCAGCTCTGCGCTCTCCAATCAATAACTGATATCCAATCAGGAAATGTGTCTGTCGGTAAAAGACTTAAGTTAAGGCTGCACTTGTGTATCCTCGCTTCCTTCTCCACTGACAGCCTGCTCTCTCCTCGACTCCTCTCTCCTTGACTCCTTCGAGAGCGTTTAACACTTCCCCTGCCAAAATATTACTTTAATGTACAAGTTAAGGGCTTGTGTGGTGCAGTGCATTCTGGTAGTTGTAGGCTTTCTTCCTCCAGTAAATATGCCCTTTTCCTCTGTTTTTCTGGTCGTGTAGCGCCGACCTCAAAAGAATTTGTGTCTTTCTGCACAGTTGGAAGAAGTTTTCCTCGAGAGCTCTCTACCAACCTTAAACTTCTCTCATCTCGACTGTGAGGACAGGAACATGACGACAGGACGAACTCTCATGGCTGACGTCTGTACAGCAGAAGAAACAGGAAACACTTTCTGCAGACCTGGAGGAGGAGGAGGAGGAGGAGAACACCTGCAGGTTGAGCCTGATGCATGCATGAAGCACCAGCCAACACGCTACCATACAAACTGCCACATGGGCGTCAGTGTTGATGAGAGAGATCAGAGCTGCTCACAGGATCGACTCCTCTCAGCACCACGTCAGTGACATCACCCTGCAGCAGACCAGAAGGAGACGGACACACAGTTTGGGCTGTCCGTCACCACAGGGAGGAGACTCTCATCTATCAGCGTCCAAGAGGAAACACACAGACTGTTGCACCAGGAAACAAAGACCCTCCCAGTACAGAGGAACGCCGCCAGCTTCTCCTCTTTAACTCCGTCCAGTAGCAGCAGGATCAGATGGAAGAGGACACATCCACGTCCAAACCCAGGGGGACAACAGGGAGGACCACAGAGGAGAGTGTGGTCCTCCCTGTTGTCCCCCTGGGAGGACCACAGAGGAGAGAGTGTCGTCTCCCAACAATTAACACACCAACATCCACAAGAGGCCCGTCTGCCAGCATCATGTCAACGCTGTGCAGCGGAGCGTCCTCAGAGATCAGACTGAAGTTGACACGGCGTCCCAGAACGTCAACAACCAACACACCCAGGGTACCTTGGACGTCATGTGTGGACGTGGAAAGTCCATGACCAAACGTGGACATGTGACGAGGTCACAGTGAGGATGATGATGGATTCCCAAGTTATGAATGAGACAATCTAACTGTGTGTGTGTGTGTGTGTGTGTGTGTATTCATACATGTGATTGGTCAGCAGGAGTTTTCAGCTGCGGAGGTACAGCGGTGGTTCTGATGGACTGTGGCGGCAGAGTGACAGAGTCGTCCTGGTGCAGAGTACGGCCACATAAAGCCTGACAGAGACCCATCAGACCGAAACATAGTCTGATTGACCCATTAAGCCACAGCAAAGCCCAGTGCCAGCAGGGAGCTAAGGAGGAGCAGGAGGAGGAGCAGGAGGAGGACATGACACAGGGAGGAACATGATGATGTGTTTCTCCATCGGAAACAAATAAACCTCATCACAGGTGAACGTGCGGACATGTTCTCACCTCACAGAAGCACCTGAATATTTCCCCTCTCCTCATTTACATACATCACTGACACATGATTTAAGAGGACATGAGGGGCAGAGCACGTATGTCAGCGTGGCACATTAAGATAATTGATCCATACATAACATGGCAGACGTCCCCTTGGGGCGCGGGCTTTTCTTCTTCTGCAACTCTGCTAACAGCAGCAGGTTCAAACAAAGGTTACTAATCCTCTAAATATGCTGATTAGTCTTCTGCGCCTCAGAAAGTCACTGTACATGTACCTCGACTAAATCATATTAGGTCTGACTGTCACGCTTGAACATATAGTTTCGGTAATAGCTCCCCTCTGTAATGTGGAGAGCAGCGCAGAATACACACAGAGGAGTTGTGAGGATGGAGGGAAGGAGCAATAATGGGAGGCCTAATAGCAACAGCTCTGCCACATCTGGCTTACCGGGGGCTATCGAGGTGAATTATTTAGTGTTGTGAAGAAGCAGAGACATGGCCTTGAATGCAGAAGCAGAAGAATGCTGCGGCTCAAATCACAGCCAGAGTGGAAGGAAACATGGCTGCTTCACACCTGCTGAGGACACGAGGACAGCAGGAGCAACACAAGGAGCACGTATGATACTTCCTCCGTGACAACATGTTTCTCTACTACTGTGGTGTAGTCGTGTGTATACGCAGGAGTACAGTGTATACTGACAGTCTGTGATGTCATCTGTGGCGTTACACACACACCTGTGTTCCCTGACTGTTCCTGTAAAGCAGTGCGTCCTCTCAGGTAACATCAGGACTGCTGTGAGGCATCACTGAGCCTGGAGAGAGACGCTGCGGCTGAAGGACAAACTGTGGGAACAAATGTCTTCTGATCTGATGTCATTCAGTGAGCTGAGAGCTTCATGGAGAGGTTTGAAATAAACAGGTGTCGTTATTACCGATGCACCGATTTGGAAATTCTGTGCTGATATGTTTAAAGTAACAGTTTGGTGGACAGGGCACACTGATACAGATGTTTCTATATTGTTGTTTACTTTGTTTTTGTTATTATTTACCCTCTTGTTGCAGTGACACAGTGTCAGTGTTGACAGTGACTTTAGATTTAGTCTTAAGACGAAAATATTCATTAGTTTTTGTCACATTCTGGTCATTTTTATCCTTCATAGTTTTAGTCGACAAAAATTCAAAACATTTTCCTCTCACGCCCTCAACTTTCTTTGTTGTCCTGGCACCTTTCCCTGACACTGTCAGTCACCAATAAACAATGATGGCAACCAGCCACGTGTCATGCTGACATGAAAGGATGGCTGCTTTCGTCGGTGTTTGACTCCGGATGTCTCTGACCAAGTGCTGGCAATCAACGACTGTGAAGTGAGACCGGGTTTTGGAAACAGATGCCGATGTGGGAAATCTCTGGAGTTTAATCTGAAGTAAAAGTATTATAAATGTTTTATACTTAAAGTGCTATACTATAAAGTGCTCGTAATGCAGAGAAAATCGGCCCCACGTGAGTCTGAGACTGTATTAAATTATTAGCTTATCATTAGTGATGAATTAATATGTAAGTAGAATTTAAATATTGTAGCTGGTGGGGCTAATATCAAATATGCTGGATGATTTCATGTGTAACAGCGTGCCGTTGGGGCTCACGTACATCTACCTACCCACACCAGTGCTGTACTGGTTTGAAACCACTGTGCGATTGGTGTGAGGAGGGGGCAGCTACCAGACTCAGAGGTCTAATGTTGAGGATTGTCATGCTGTGCACAGTTTTAACATACATCCCATAATATGACCACATTCCTCTCACAGATTGATCTGCTGTGATTCAACACAGTATAAACTCTTACTGGATCAGACACACAGCAGAAACCTGTTAGATCCTCCAGCGTGTTCACGCTGAGGCATGAATGATGCGACACAGAGGCGTCATTCTCCAGAGCGGCGCGGCGACTCAGCCCAACTTTCCGGAACGCAGCGCCTGTTACTGACGGATAAGTCTGGTTAATAATTCAACATCACTTTGCTTTGCAGCGAACAGTATCTGTGGAAACAGAGCAGCAGCCTCTGAGCAGAATAATGAAAGACTATCAGCTGTGAGTACACAGAGGCTTAAAACCACAGACGTCACTCCACAGGTGAGGAAATAACAACTCAGACTTCACTCTGTTTCTTTACTGAGAAGTTCTCACCACATGTTTTATCAGAGCTCAGAAAGAATCCAAACGTTCATTTGTTCAGTTTCATTTGATTTTCTGTTCGTGCACTCAACAAATGGCTCTGCTGACGAGACTGAGGTGCTACCTCGCTGTGCGGCCGCCACACAGCAACACACGGCACAGCGGCTGGTTTCAGACAGATGCAGTTATCATCTTCACGGCCAGCAGCCACATTGTCTCACACCCATCTGTGCTCCCTGGGGTGGGTAGGTCTTAAAATGAGGTCTGGTCAGACCAACAAAAACCTGGTCTGAAAAGAAAAAAGCATAAAGCGCCCACATAGACGGGTGAGATAATGTGAATGACGTCATGTTTAACATGAATGTAGCAGAGATCAGAGCAGAGCTACAGAGACACGCTGTGCACGTTTACACGCAGCGTGACTTCACCGATTATTTCACAGGCTCAAAGTTTTGTTCTGTTTCCACTTTTAAGTTCAGACCTTCAGACCTAATGTCATTAGTTTTTCATATTTGCTGCAGTGGCCTGTGATAGTCTGGCAACCTGTCCAGGGTTACTCCGCCTCTCGCCCAGTGTCAGCTGGGATAGGCTCCACCCCCCGTGACCCCTAACAGGATAAGTAGTTATGGAAAATGAATGAATAAAATGAGAGATCCAGTGACATCACTGCTCTCACTGCATTAGAGGCCGTAAACATGCCGCATGTTTGTGCCCTCAAATTCATTATTTTCAGCGTAGCAGCAGGCGCGCTCAAATGGCAGAGCGACACCGTCATGGCGTGCATACATTCCTGAACACCTTTTTTTCAGGGCCCGACGGCTGCACCCTGAAATAAACAGAGTCCAACTTTTGGAAGGCAGCAGCACACACTGCATGTCATGTGACGAGGACCAACCAATCACAGCTGACAGATATCTTTCCTTCTTCAGTAAATATCAGTGTGTGATAAATATGGAGGAGAAGCTGATCATGTTAGTGCAGAGCTGTCAGAGCATCACATCTGTCCCACAGACAATGTTTTGGCCTAATACACAATTACAGACAGCTCCTGGAAGACAATCAGCTCTGACCTCAGGTAATTAGGCTCTGATATGGTGCTGGTTATGGTCGCTTAGCAACCTCGGACACAACCTGTCTCCGCGCCCTTGAAAGCTGGCACAGAGTAGCGCCCAGCGCCGGACCTTGTGTTTTCCAGGCAGTTAGAGACACTGCATGTGTGCGGCCTCTTCCTCTCAAAACCACTATCTTCTCTATTCTGTGCACCAGGTGCAGACACCAGAGATGGGGACTCGAGTCATTGTGACTTGGACTCGAGTCGACTCAAGTTGCTGTTTTGATGACTTGTGACTTGACTTGACAAAAAATAAAAGACTTGAGACTTGACTCGGACTTGGAAGTTAAAGACTCGGGACTTGACTTGACTTGAGACACGGTTTGGTGGAACTTGTTTTTTAATTTATTTGTTAACATTAACCCATTAACCCGAACATTCCGACCAGTTCATCACAAGACCGGCTGTATGTTTTATAAACGAGCAACACAGGGTTAAATGAGCTAAATGGGTGATTTTGACCGCTGCCTTGGTTAGTGTGTGTGTGTGTGTGTGTGTGCGCGCGTGTGTGCATGCACACGCATGGGGGTCGTGCCTGCAAAGTAAACATTGTAGCGATGAAGTCAATGTTTACTGACAGTTACTTATATCTTGTCTTTTCACTTTATTAAGATCAGATTCTGCAGGTAAAATTACAATAATAAGGTGACTTGACTTGGACTTGGACTTGACTTGACCTATTACAGGACTTGACTTGACATAACCTGTGACTTGACTTGACTTGACTTGACTTGACTTGCCCAAGAAAAAATGACTTGAGACTTACTTGAGACTTGAAGGTTAAGACTTGAGACTTACTTGAGACTTGCACATGTGTGACTTGGTCCCATCTCTGGCAGACACACACCTGTGATTAATCGGTGGACTAAATCTCTTTGCTCCTGGTCTTTTCCTTTGCACCAAAATTAAGTGACTATATAAAGTGTTCAGTGTTTCATCACACGACACTCACGGGGCAGAGCGCACTGTGGACACAGACGGAGCAGCAGAACACCAAACACAGTGAGACTGAAACTTATACGTTTGTTACTCTGGGTCTGAATGTTTGCTTTCACTCGTCTCTGCAGCAGCTGCTCCTCTCATCCATCATCTGATCTGATCTGATTCACGTTGAATCAGATCGTTCATTTTCGTCATGTTTGCTCATGGACTTTCCACGTCCACATATGACGTTCAAGGTTTCCTGGGTGTGTTGGTTGTTGATGTTCTGGGATGTCGACACACTCGTGGTTGGGTTTAGAGAAAAAGAAGAAGAGTTTGGCTTTACAGTCTTACAGGAAGTGAACACTGGCCTCCTGGGTGAAAGACAGTGGTTGTTGGACCCATCCACCATTTTAATGTGTGTGATGTCATCCTGGTGTAAAGTCTATGGACAGAGTGACAGATGCACGTGTGAGCAGTTTTTATTTAAGTAGCGTGGCAGCATGTTGGCGTCCAGTTCTGACAACACACTGACGAGCTGAACAGGAGCGCTGTCTGCGTTCAACACATTCCTGTGGTGTGGTCCATTTGGCTCTGTTGTGCCCATCCTGATCCAACAGCCTAATAAATTTGTAACCCTCTCACACTAACAGATAATCTCCTCCGACTATCTGTCCTGAACAAGCCTCTAATTAGTTGTGAGGATGGTCAGATCTGGTGTGAGCTGGCCTGATAATCTTCCAGTGTGTCCGAGCCTGGCTCACATGACAACACATCACAGGGAGGATGTGGACGTCCCCAGACTGGTCAGACACGTGATCCCTGCAACGGACAGCTCTGGCGTTCGAGCGCCTGCTGCGTGGTGACACTGAAAACAATGAATTGATGGCGAAAAAAACGTGGCGTGTTTGTGGCCCGTAAAACTGCAGTTACCACAAGATCTGATGTCACTAACAAATGTACTGATAGATGGACCAGCATGCATATTCATAAGAGTATTTAGTCTGTAGTGCAGCTGTGGGTGTTTTCCATCCTGCTAACTATCCTCAGTCTGATCAACAAGAAAACCACAAACAACTTTATTCATTCAGTGGAAAGTTTTTTTCTGTTATGTTTTTTTACTCTAACTGGCATCATCAAAAATATCACAATCAGTAAGATTCTGTCATCTTTCTGCAATAAACAAATTTACCTCTCAATCACCACCTCAGTTCAGCAGCTGAACAAGAGGCCTGGTAAAAATCATAGTTTGATGTGAGACAAAGTTTCCCTCAAACATCTGAGCGAATTCAATATCCACACACACAAAGGACGACAAGCACGACCTGTTCAATCAAATCAGTAATTCACAAACAAAACATCAAGAAATGCAGCTGCAAATAACAAATAAATTAAAACTAGAATCACTGCCCTGTGGTTGTATGACTCCGCCCACCAGTCCACCCTGTGGTTGTGTGACTCCGCCCACCAGTCCACCCTGTGGTTGTGACTCCGCCCACCAGTCCACCCTGTGGTTGTATGACTCCGCCCACCAGTCCACCCTGTGGTTGTATGACTCCGCCCACCAGTCCACCCTGTGGTTGTATGACTCCGCCCACCAGTCCAGTGTCTCTGACAGTCTCCATCCATGTCAGTGAAAACATGGATGCTTCACACACAGAAGATCTATACAATCAGCACAGTTTCAAGATTAGAGTCACCAATTCAGTATCTGACCAAATGTCTCCCCTTCTGTTCCTGAGATATGACGTTAAAACATGATGATGTCACAGTCAAGCTGACCTTTGACCTTTTGACCTTCGTTATTTTATCCTGTTAGACATTTGTGTCAAGTTTGGTCGGAATTAGTGAATGAATTCTTCAGTTATGGACACAAACATGTTTGTGAGGTCACACTGACCTTTGACCACCAAAATCTTATCAGTTCATTGTTGAGTCCAAGTTGATGTTTGTGCCAAAGTCAAAAAAATTCCCTGAAGCTGTTCTTGAGCTAAAGCGTTTACGAGACTGTGACCATCGAGGTCACAATGACCATGACGTTTCACTTCTGACCACCACATACTTATCCCTTCATCCTTGACACAAAGTGGACGTTTGTGCCAAATTTAAAGAAATTTCCTGGAGGCGTTCTTAAGATATATTCACAAGAATGAGAGGGATGGAAGGTCACTGTTACCGTGACCTTCAACCACCAAAATTGACTCAGTTCACACAGATGACGACATGCTCGACCCTGCCAAGCCCTGTAGCCACGCCCCTGCCGCTTCACAGAGCGCTGTTCACTTGTTTACTCACAGTTTATTGATATTGAAGGTGATGTCATCGGTTCATGTCGCTGCCTGTCTCCAACACCATCACACAGACGGAGAAAAACTGGCTTCACAATATTAAGAGTTCTCTCTGTGTACTTTGTTGTGTTGATACACCACTGTCCTCCTCATCCTCGCCACAAAGTCTTCGCCACAGCTGATAATAAGTTTAGTTTGTACAATCAGAGACAAACAGCAGATTCACCTGCTCATCTGATCGTATGAAGACAGGAAGTTACCCTCGGGTTTTTTAGTTCATGTACACATTAAAATAATCAAATATGAACTCACGTTGAGCTGCAGGGTCTCCGTCCATTGTCCAATCACGCGGTAGCCTGGACCTGTGATGTTGTTCCACTGGTACTGGAAGAGGTCGTAGCGTCCGGGGGCGTCGCCATTCCGGTTGAATGTCACTGAAGTACCAGCACTTCCTGTAGGGGACAAATAGCCACTGAGTCAACGAGTCAATCAACACATCAATCATCAGTCAAGTTTACGTCCAGATTTAGTTCAGATTTTAACTGATTTTCCAGAAAAACAGATCAAATAAATTATGAATGAATGATTGTTTCCATTAATAAAGACACTTAACAACTCTCCGTCCAGCCAAAGAATCAGATATTTTCTAACACAGTTGTTGTTTTGTTCCGACGTCTCCACCAGGAGAGAGTCACGTTCATCCAACCTGACAAGCTCCAGCTCTGAGTCACGTAACAGAGTCCGTGGAGAAATGACTGGGACTTCATGACTCGATGAATGAAGCACTGAGTGAATGAATAAATGAACGAGCCGTCTAATATCTGAAGCTTGTTAGCGTGACTATGGGCCTGCAGCGTGGCGCAGACCTGACAGTAAACTGATTTTGGCACTTTCTCTGAGACTCGTCTCTCAGGACGTCAGGTCGTCTCTCTGACCTTCCCGTCCTCTCCGTCTCCTTGTCTTTTGTTTTCCTCTGTTCTTTCTACTCCGCGACGCTGCGAGGGCCCCTCAAAGACACGCTGTTTATTTACTCTGGCTCGTCGGGCTTTGGTGTGGGCCAGGAGTCTCTTTCAAGTTTGTATTTAATTTAGAGTGAAAGGGAGGGAGGCAGATAGAGGGGAAAATAGAAATGTGGTGAAAAGAGAGAGTAGAAAAGGGCTGACAGGCGGAGGAGAGGGGACAGATAGTGTTGGGCTTCCTCTGTTCAAAATGAAATACAAAGAGAAATTTCCTCGGGTCACAAAGAACTGTTTTGGCAGGAAACTCTTTATTAATATGCTTTTCTCTCAGTAACTGTGACGTTTGAACTGTCGGCAGCGACACAATAACACTAACTAACTTTGGAATATTCTGCCTCTTACTTTTCAAACATTTTCATGTTTGTGTTTGCAGCTCTATGTTTAATATTTCACTTCACACACAGCTTCCATCTTCTCCTGTGTAATGATACATGCGAAGAACTGCATCTTACTTGTGTGCACGACGCATTGTTCATCTGCCAGAATACAGTGTGTGAGAGCATGCGTGCATTAGTGCAGCACGTTTATGGCTCTGTGCCTGCGTGTTTACTGGGAGGACTGTGTCATGCTAATGTGCTGAGGTCTCTGCATTAGTGGAGGCAACCTGCCATCTTCAATAATCCAAGAATGAACCCTCTCTGGGAGCACGGTGTTAACTCCAGTCTGCTCCCAGCACTGTGACCTCCAGCATGCACTGGGGCGGTTTGCAGCTGAGTGTGAAGCGGTCGGGCTGAGGGTCAACACGTCTGACGTTGTGGTTCTCGGCTGGAAAACAGAGGACTGCTTTCTCTGGGTTGGGAAGAGTTACTGTGCAATAGTTCAAGTATCTCCGGGTCTTCACGAGGATGAAATGGAGCGTGAGATGGACAGGCTGATCGGTGCGGCGTCAGCAGTGATGCCGCGTTGTGCTGTTCCATTGTGGTGAAGACGGAGCTGAGCCTGAAAGCAAAGCTCTAGATCTAGAGCCCACTGAAGAGGAGACAACTCCAGTTCATGAACCAAAAGTAAAAAGGGAAAAGGGGATTTCTTTTAAGTTCAAGTAATAATAATACATTTATTTATTTATTTATTTTGCTTGGGTGTCTGCATTTTGTTTTTCTGCATTTGAAGTGTGTGTGTGTGTGTGTGTGTGTGTGTGTCCGTGTGAGGGAGAGAATTAAAAATGAATAAGCATTAAATGAAATATTAAACTGATGCCTTTTATGAGAGCAATGTGTATTAGTTGTTTTTGTTTTTTCTTTGTACAGACAAACGTAGGACTAAATTTAAGTACACACAGAAGTGTGATAACAGAATGGAGGCTGGTAAAAAGTCTGAGTGACTAGTAGAAGGAAAAGTTAATTTCCTACACTGGTGTGTTTTCATTATTAAGTGAAACAGGAAGACTGACAGGACGGACTCAAGATGCTAGTTAGCCAGTTAGCACGTTAAACACAACCTGCTGTTGAAATAACTAATAATATTTATTAAAAACACAAAACCCAACACAATTAAGAGGCATTGCTGCTAAAGAGCTCAGTGGATAAAAACATAATCAAACCTCACATAAGTTTGGATCTACTGCCCTCATGACTTCAGTCATTTGTTTACTTTCCTCACTTCTGTTTCTCTTCTCGTGTGCTGAGCTGAACTGACAATCAGAGTGACTTCTCTTATCGATGGGCTCCACCATCGCCAACACCAACTCCACATGCCGATAGGTGCCAACGGTGCAGAGACACACTGCAAAATTGAGGGTGACAGGCGCTCACCGATGGCCTGACACTGACCAACAGCTGACAATGGGTCTGGTGCGTCAGGATCTTTAGAGACACAGTGAGGAGCTCAGACGTAAAAAAGTGAGCTCAGAATAGAGCTGCTGCTCCTTCACGTTGGGAGGAGCCAGGTGAGGTGGTTCATCTGATCAGGATGGCACCTGGGCACCTCCTGTCCAACTGGTAAGAGACCCCAGGGCAGAACATGCTGGAGGGATCTATCTCATCTGCAAACACTTGAGGTCCCTCAAGAGGAGCTGGAAGATGTTGCTGAGGAGGGTCTCCTGAACGCTTCTCTCAGCCGGCTGATCCTGCAACTAGCCACGGATAGGTGGATGGAAATGGACGGATGTCTCAGTCCAGCCACCCCAATGTCTCACTAATCTGTTTTCACTTAGTTTTTATCGATGCACCAACTTAATGCACAGCACGTCACCAGTGCCTTCCTGAAAAGTTCAGAGATTTTCAACTTAAAGTGCTCGGAGCAGCTGCACGCAATAGGTGGAGCGCTCTAGAATCTGACTCAACGCTTTTCCTCCAGGCGGCTCCATGGCGTCACATGTGCTCGCTCCTCTTTTGAGAACAATTGAAAAAGATGCCGGCACTATGTGAACGCAGGTCCTAAGCTCAGAAAATTTTTCTTTATCCACTGAGCTGTTCAGCAGAAACACTTCCTGACGGTTTGGGTTTGTTCACTGGAGCACAGTAAATATGCTCCGATTGTATTGTTAGTGTGCTAACTGGCTAACTAGCATCAAGACACTCTTCCTGTTTCACTTTTTGAATGATGAATACAGACGACAGCTGTCTGCTGTTGTGGAGAGTTATTTCCTCTCACACAGGAGCAGAACATATGTGCTGGTTGGCCGTCGGCCGTAGACTTTGCGGTGTGTCCATGGGCAACTTTCTGGCCGAGACACGGCGACATGAGGCAACGCAGCAGGGGACCTTCGTCGCCGCTAGTTCTCTGAAGCTGGTCTGGTGTGTCTGACCCGTAAAGCTTCCCAGTGTACCACTGCAGCCCTCATAGTTAGCCCTCAGGTGTGCTCTTTATGTAAAGGGGGGTGTTTTTAGGTTTGTTTTATTTTCAACTGTTTGCTAATGTTTTCTTGTGTGAGTCATGAGTTTTTAAATCATTCCTGAAGTGCATTTTGGGTCATGTCTGTTTTCAAGCATCAGTTCCTTCAATCAAAGACAGTTTTCTCCTCTGAGAAGATAAAGCAACGCTGACACTGACAGGAACAAAGGCATCGCACATGATCTTATAAACGTCCACGCGGCTGCATGAGCATGTCGTAATTTTGCAACCTGCTCTCACTCTGATCATTTGTTCCTGCTCACCGCTTTGAGGGGATTATTCACAGTTATGAAGAGATGAAGCAGCGGAGCAGCAAACAATAACTTCATCCAGTCCTCTGATGTAAAGAACATCCTCAAATCCTCAAACCTGATCTCACTCATCCAGCAATTATCCTCCCAGAAGAGGAGCACTTATCTGAGATCGCAGGTCGGCGTGAATCTGGAACCAGATCCATCTGAGTCCAACATATTTCTGCACATTCTTTCAGATGACACAGCTCCAGCTGAAGATGAAGATGATGGTTTGTATGTACGAGTGCAGAGTGAAGACACAGTTGAAGCAAAGTGTTTGTCCGTTTATCCAAAGTGGAGAGCAGTAATGGATACGCACCGGTACAGGAAGCATGAAGCTGATATGTGACATGTTTCATAAAGCTTTTAAGGCTTTTATCGGCTCTCCTCTGGCGTCAGTCGCTCCAGTAAAGATTCAAAAAAATCAAGTGATGTTGCTTTTTTTTTTTTTTTTTTATATCACAGATGTGTCAGGAATATTTCAAGGAGCAAAGACAGAAGAAAAAGGAAAAATAAAATATCTTCTATAACTTTAGAATTTATGGATAAAAAGTATTGTGGAAATGAAACGTTTTAATAACTGTTATCAATAATCAGAGTCTCATGATCAAGCTTAACATCTCCCTCCACATCTTATCTCATATCTCTGTGTTTGCAGCACAATCTGGTTCAGTTTAATGAAAAACGTGACTGCTTTTAATCAGTTGTCTTAGTTACTGTGTCAAACACACAGAGGCACAGACGGACTGACGGCTGAGATCACACAGAAAAAATAGATTCACAGTCTGAAAGAAGAGCCGAGTTTTTAAAGAGTCTGCTGTTGAGTAGCTCAATTATTAATTCCTGCCATGACCAGACAACTGGCTCGGATCAATACTGGGGTTAATAGCTACCACAGGCAACACAGACCCACCTCTTGATATAAAATGTATTTTGTTTCTCAGTCAATATTTGGCTCATGTTTGTTTCAATACAGATTCTGGGAGAAACAAAGAACTCTTCTGTCTCTGGTGGAAAACAGAGACTTTTATGTGTTTCTGCTTTCTTTCTTTACAGTGATCAATGTCTTAATTGATTGTTATGTGGCAGAGATCTCAGAAATATGATCTGTTTCTGTAGGAAGTGGAGCAGGAACACGGAGGAGGTGACGGCAGCTCTGCAGAAAACAGCTCTGAGCTGATTCTTCTTCTTTTACTGTGGAATTATTAAGCCTGTAATAAACGGTGAGTGAGCAGTTCAGCTGCCACTTTGATTTGAAATTAGCACAGTGCAGCTTTGCTAATTAGCTGATAAAAGAATCTCTCTGCAGGGGCAGATTTCAGCGGCTCCGTCTCGTGCATTAAAACTATAAAACTATGCAAATAATGGCATGAATAATAATAATACAGGTGAAACTGCAAATCACTCGCTGTGAAAATGTGCTCAACAGTTTCACTGAGTGTTAAACATGTTACACATCTCACATATTAATGACCTGGAACTTTACTCGGGATCATAACGTGTGACGTGTGTATTTATATATATATAAATATCTGGGCTGCCTGTGTTAATGCATTTGTATATTTATCACAGTGACATTAAGGTCCAAACACAACACGTGAGTATTATATTTTCTTTAAATCGCATGCTGCTATTTTGTCTCTTTAACACACCAAACATTTTTTAATCATCATCTGATAAGCTGACCCCGATGCTTTTATTCTTCTATTCATTGCGTAAATTCACTATACGTTACAAAATGAAAAGACACATTTCCTCCTCTGCCTCTCTCCACTGCAGGTACCTGTCGGACTGACATCACTCCCTCCCTCCACCACGGCTGCATGAAGGGGCAGAGCTCTCCTCCTCCTCGTCATCATCGTCCACCTGAATATTACTATCTGACCTGTTGAACATGAGCGTCTGAGTTATGAAATGACTCTGTGTGTTCCTCTGTCTTGTCCCAGCTGTGTCCCGCCTCCACGTTTTCTTCTTTTGAACGTCTCCTTTCAGTTGAAAAAACTCGGCTCAGCTGACAGTCAGCAGTAATCTGCACCTTGTGTCAAACAGTACTTTGAGTTTGAGCTCTCACCTACGAGCTGAGCACACAGGTGCTGCTAGTCAGACTGATGTCATTACAGTATTGATAAATGGCTGGAAACAGACTGCAGACCTGCTTTAAAAGTCCTGTGTGTGATTTACACTGGCTTCATATGAATAGACTGAAAACTCTGCTAGCCGCTAGGCTAATTTATGCAATGTAAAATGCCATAGGCTTGTGCTAATAATGTTAGCATGCTGTATTTGTGGGGAAAACGTGTCCTTGTGCACTTGGGACGGAGCGTTTGCTGTCATGGCTCTGGAAGAATCTGCTCGAGAAAATCAGGTTGGCCGAGTTTCTTTTCATTTCTTTTAAGTCCCTCCTTAAAGCTTACTTTTATCTGAGAATCACAGAAACTCCACTCCAAAGGTGTAACTGCAGAGCGACACAGACACACCACCACACCAGTATATTATTCATTAAGGGGACGTCCTCAGGTTGACGTGTTGTGTCTTACCATCGGAGGAACAATAGTCTGACACGCACTGTATGAATCAGAGAAAGACACCAAACTGAAACTACTGAAAAATGATGATGCTTAATCGGATGATTGGACGTCAGTGAGTCATCAAAGTTATATCAGAGTTACTGCACTTTTCTCAACTGCAAGAGAGTAATCCTCCCAAACAAACAAACAAACACTATTTGACAGAATATTTGGACCTGAAATGTCCTCATCAAATAAAAGTGCATCCCCGTCAATCAAAAATGTTTCTTGACACAAAGCCTCACTGCGTCCTCTCATCTGTCCAGCAGGTTCACGCCACACTTTGTCTCCTGACGTCTGAGACTTCACATTATTTTCCTGTTTAAGCTGA
Organism: Epinephelus fuscoguttatus; assembly: GCF_011397635.1. Classification (NCBI taxonomy): domain Eukaryota; kingdom Metazoa; phylum Chordata; class Actinopteri; order Perciformes; family Serranidae; genus Epinephelus; species Epinephelus fuscoguttatus. Next base: position 3,125,408 of record NC_064752.1, on the reverse strand, counting down.
GAAGCTGCAGCACGTCTGTGATTACACAAAAATTTTGCTGCACAGTTATGAAGAAAAGCTCGACTGCGTTCTTATGCTCCCCAGCAGCTGGCTTTGTCACACCAACTTCCTGTTAAAAACTGGATTTAAAATCCGTCTAATTAGCTTAAAAGCACGACACAATTTACCTCCAACACGTATCAGTGCTTCGTTTCCTGTTTAACAAGTCGTCCAAGTTAAACCACAGAATCCTTCTTTTGTATCCGTCCTGCACAACAACACTCTGAGTGATCTCTGACTTATCGACAGGATGATGTCATCTGTCTGCGTCTTTAAAACTGTTCTCTGTGTTGTGATGGTTTGTTGAAGGAAATATGGTTTGGGTTAAAACAGATTTGTGCCTCTGTAACTTCACAGTTTCTGTTCTTTTCCTTTGCTTCTTACACGAGTCAGAAAATAAACACAGATGATCTCACTTGTCTTTTATTTTCTCCTCGCCCTAAATCTGCTTTCTTTCCCCAGACTTCCCCTCTGATATAAAGTTAGTAATCATGAGCTTTCATCTGTATGATGGGTCATGACGTAGACAGAGGAGGACAGCATTTTCACTGATGTCTGTATCGGGGTGGCTGTAAGGAGTTCTGGCAAGATATTAACGTTTGGATTAGGGAACAGGATTAAACATGTTTATACTAACTTATCAAAGTGATGTTATTTTGACACGTTGTGAGGAGCAGGGCTTATTCTGTCCTGGCTGTGGAACACTGGACCAGGGTCTCGGGGCAGTTGAGGTGGTTCAACATTTGATCAGGATCCTCCCGGGCGCCTCCCGTTACGTTGCGTTCACTCCGGGCGCCAATAAAACAATTTGTGCAGGTTAATTAGATGTAAAGTCAAAGTAAAGACCTGATTAGATGCCAGTTCCCGCCAGGAGGCACGATGGATGCAATAGACGTGATGCAAATGATGTAGGTAGCGCAACTTTGCATCATACACGTGAGGTGAAAAATCGGAACTTCAGCGAGCAATTCGCATCGCAATAGCCAATCAGCACTGAGATCCTACAGGGACATTTAACGCTGAGGACTTACTGGCGAAAGTTCATTCATCGATTCAGCGATTTGATGCACACATGATGCGAGATATCTGCATATATGAAGCGAGTCAATACAAAATATTCTAGCATTCAACTTGATGTGAAAATCTGCATTGCGTTTGGTGCGAACATTGGAGGTGTTGCAGGGACGTCCAACTGGTAGGAGGCCCCGGGGCAGACCCAGAACACACTGCAGGGATTATAGATCTGGTCTGGGAACGCATCGGGGTCCTCCAGGAGGAGCTGGAAAGTGTTGCTGGGGAGAGAGACGTCGTTCCCGTGACCCTGCCCTGTATAAGTGGATGAAAATGGATGGATGTGAGGAGGGGGTTAAAGAACAAAATAACCCAAGGGGCGAGAAACATAAGTGTCAGCTTCACTCATCACCCCAATAACTGTCTCACAGCCTCGAGGTATCGGCAACAGAAGCACTTTGGTGAAGGTCTGTCTCAGGCTTTCATCTCTGCAGACCAAAATCTTCCTCTCGTGCTGCTGTGAGTGTTTTACCACAGTCATAAAAAAGTGTAATATGTGCAATATGTGTTAAATAATGCCTCCTAATTATGCCGATAAAAGATATAATCCAGGCGACGTTATGCTCCTTTCTAAACGTAGGAAACACAACTCTATGTAAACACACACACACACACACACACACACACACACACACACACACACCTAACACCTTCAGCTCGAGGCTGCCAGAGTAAAGACGATAATATCACGCTGCAAAACACTCTTATAATAACTCTGCATTTCATTTGCATTTTGGCTGGAGAGTGAAACGTCTCAGAAGGCCAACTGCTCGCTCATAAAGGAACTCCGTCTTCCATTATTGGACATTTGAAGAGAGACACGAGGTGATGAAGCTCCTCAGGCGGTTTATGTTCCAAAACAGTGTGCTGAATGGAAGGTAAGTTTGGAGAGACAGAAATCTTACCACCTGGCACAGTCAGCCGCCGCCTTAATGATCGACTTCACTGAGAGCAGTCATTTTGTGCTATGGGGCAATAAAAGTCTAATGATTGCCCCTTTAAGACCGAGGCTGTCCATCATCTCTCTTTACAGCACCTGTTCACCAACACGCCGTCAGAGTTCCTTCGCTGCTCTGTTGACTCTGTGCAGCTCCGCTCAGGTTGACCTCCTTGTGGTAAATCACATCCACGCACCGCTGCACCTTTAATACGCCCTCTGTTCTCCATTTCACAGCGTTAGGAACCAAACAATCTCTGAACCCATCCGCTAAGTCATCGTCTAAAGGCAACAGCCAACAGAGAACAGGATCGTGACGTGAGCGGGAGTGAGCAACACTCCATTGTGGGATTGATGGAAGCTACAGTGGTTGAGTTTATATCTTATCCAGCCTGACAACAAGGAGCACTGCTGCATTATCAACTGCCACAAACATTCTCACGACCTGCGTGTGAAACAGGTCACCAGTGGAGTGAAGATTCTTCAGGTTTCCAGTGAAACCTTAAAACATTATTAACACTGACATAAGTGTAAAATGGATGACGAAAAAACCCAATCAAATCATAGCCTCCACGTTTACAGCTAACATTAATCACTATTCAAAACTACAGAGAGAGAGATTTTAGTGTCAGAAATCTGACACCAACAGCCACCTTCGCAGCAGTATCATACGGCAACCCAGACTCACTCCAAAGTTGTCGAATATCAGCGCTTGGTCAGTGACTTCCTGTGTCAGACACCGACGAAAAAAGCCATCCTTTCACATTGGCATGTTATGTGGCCAGTTGGTGCCCAGCAGCGTCAGGGGGAAATGTGGCTGAAACCATTTCCCTCAGTGGAAACAAAGCTTTGATTTACTTTAATTTCACAGATAAGAAACAGAAAGGAAATCCCTGCGAGCTGCTAGGCTAATGTATACAATATAATATGCCATAGGCTTGTGCTAAAAACGTTAGCATGTTGTATTTGTGGGGAAAATGTGTCCTCTGCCCTGTCAGATCAGCAGATAGATCAGAGCCACCTGGTTAGATGGAGCTGTCCAGGATTTAGACAAGTTTCAGTGAATCAAAGGAAGTTACAGGTCCTTACCTGGAAATCCAGATGCCCCGCCCCTAGCAAATTCAAAGTTGCTCTGCATGGGAACGAGCAGAGCCTGTTGAATCGCCATTGGACCAATCAGATCAGTCTATCTGACAGAGGCGGGCTCTGGGCGGGCGTAACATGATGATGACAGCGCTGCGCCGTAGGAGTCTAAAGCAAACAGCCAAGATGGCAGCTGCCGAAGGATGGCGTCCATTCAGTTTAGCTTTGGAAGAAACACTGAGCCAACTACACTCATCTTTCTCCTTGAGAGGAACAGAAGACTGCCCTAGAAGCCTTCGCTTCCAGGAAGGACGTTTTTGCTGTTTTGTCGACGGGATACAGCAAAAGCAGAATATATCAGTTAGCCCCACTGGTCGGCAAACACATGGGGCTTAGTGCAATGAATACGTCACCTTGTTTTTTGCTCTGATTGGCTATCGTTAGGGTTGGGACTCGTTAGGATTTTAACGATTACGATTCCTTACTGATTCCTTCTTAACGGTCCGATTCCTCTTACCGATTCCTACATTATATTCATTATACTTGCTATACGTAAACAAGTATATAATGAACACAAATGCAATCTATTACCTCAAATTAACCACAGCAATGTAATAAAAAAAAATACTTATGCATTCATGCTTGGGCACTGTTATTTACGTGACAACACCTGAACAGAACACACACACACACTGGCTGTTTGTTTCTCCCTCTCCCCTCGCTGGAAGCATCGGACCTCCCACCGCCCACTCCCATCTCAAACACGAAGGTCTCCCTCTCCGCTGAGCACCCACGGCGCACGCCCGGCCTGTTAAATAGCCCGTAACCATAACAACTGTGTGACACAAACTCAGTGCTTTAGTAATTAAATAATGTCGGGCTCAGTCGGGTTCGGACAGAAATACGCGGCCTGTGCCGCACTCTAATGGAAATGCACGTGACGTTTTTTTTTTTACAATCTAGGAACCGTTTGCAGGGACCGTTACGCCAAATCTGATGGAACCGGTTCCGGAACCGAAACTTTGGACCCGATTCCAAAAAAGAACCAGATCCCAACCCTAGACCTTACTTTACCTTATGTGTTATTATTAGCTTATAATTTGCTTATATTTCACTTTAATCACACCAGTATTGCCCTGCGCTGGTCGGTGCAGATCGTTGTTTGTTTAATTCTGTTTAAATAAATATAAAATAAAAACTATAGCAGTTAAAACATTTGTTCTTTTGCAGCAGCAAGTTAAGGTTTCTGTCTCCTGTGTCATCATGTTATATGCTCATAATGATGTCATTGTGCTACGTTATGTGTGGTACGTGACAGTGCAGTAAGGACTGATCACAGCTTCACTGGAGGCGTTTGAGGTTTAATTTCCTGTTGGATGAAGCTATTCATGTCTTCTCTACATGTATAGAACAAACATGCCGCTGCAGACGAAGTCAGAGGCTGCAGACTGAGATTGTTTCAACCAGATGTCACATTTATTTCAGCCCCTCCCCCTCTCCTACGCACTTTGGGTAAATGGGTTATTAACACAAATAACTGCCCCAGTTGTTGCAGTGAAATCATGTTTGGAGGCATCAGTAAAAATAACAAAAAAAAAAGTTAGTGCTGCCCCTTGGGTAGGAAGGGTGTATCGGTGAGGGCCAGGATGGATTTCCAGGCTAACAGGTCCTGATATCCTGTCAGAAACTGATGCGGCACTGAGGTTGACCAGTTTCCTCTTCCCCATTATTGACTCGCAGCCACGGACTTTCACCCGGGAGGTCGATGTTCACTTCCTGTGAGACTGTAAAGCTGAACCCTGTTCTTTTTTCCTAAATGTAACCACGTGTGTGTGTTGTTGAAGGAAAAAAACATCAGTTGGTGGTGTTGTACTGATGTAGTGCTTTTATTTTGAAAGAGACTGTGTGCAAACTGTACATTTCCTGTGAAAACAGAAGTGTATTTTGAAAACAGACAATGCATGTAACAGGCTGAAGTTGACACGGCGTCCCAGAACGTCAACAACCAACACACCCAGGGTACCTTGGACGTCATATGTGGACGTGGAAAGTCCATGACCAAACGTGGACATGTGACGAGGTCACAGTGAGGATGTGAGGATATGCCACTGCACAGCGTCAGGTCAAAACGTTGTTGGTAACTACGTTATACAATACAAACGACTGGACTCCACTGAACTTTATAATGAGACGGAGCAGCTTTAATCTGTTTGTCTTGAGACCAGAGCAGATTTTCAGAGTTGTTGGGTCACACAGGAACATGTGGTTTAGTCACACAGACGTCTGTCCTTCAGTCTGGACTCTGAGTGGATCAGGAGCCTCTCTGCTCTGCACTTCTGTCTCCATGATGCTGTTTTGGTATTTTGATGTAAATACATAAAAAATAAAGAGAATAAACTTCTCTAAACAACTCCATATAAGGCGTGATGAAGAGCATGGTTATGATGGAGGATAAAAACCCTCAGGACCGTGATGCGGAGGACATTTTATGAGACAATCTAGACAATTTTTATGCACTTTTATCACCAGGAGTGTTTTTATGATCAGCGTCAGTTGGCTACTTTGGTGGATTTCGATTGTTTTCCATCTGAAGCCGCTCTCGTCTCAATGATTCACTCGTGTATCTCGGCCTTGGAGCACACAGTATATATCATTAAGGAGCGCTTTATGGCCTGTGGAAGGACAGAGCCATCCGTCCACTCACCGTTGAAGCTGACGCTGCGGATGTACTTGAGCAGTTTCTTCCCTCCAGCCAGGTCCATCTCAGGGCAGATGCCCGACATCTCCGGACACAGATCCCTCTGCATGTTGTGGAGGGCGTGGGCCATGGCGTACACCGCGTCGATCACAAACTGGACTTTACCCTCCTGCTCATACTTGGAATCAACGCCGATACGCTCCTGACCTGAGAGAGACAGACAGAGAGCTGACAGTCAGACTTAATATTTACAGGAGTGTGCAGCTTACAGTCACAAATCCACAGACGTCTCCCACTGAAGAACACTGACAGTGAGTCAGCACTGAAAATAATAATAATATTTGCTGTGGGCGTTCCAGGTGAACTCATGGGGACATTATTATTTCTAAAAATGGCCTAAAAACCAATCTTAAAGTGTGTGTGAAAATGTTTCTATTCAAATTAAACAGATTATTTTTTTATATTTAGTGTAAAGCTGAAAGAAATTCACAAGCTTGACAAAAAAAACATAAAACTAATTTGAGGTAAAACAAACACATGAAGGAGTCACTCTGAACTCAACCAAACAATGGATTGTTGACAGTAGTTGTTTGTTTCAACTAGTCTCATCATGGATCTCTGGTCTGAACTGGACGTTACATTATGCTGCCGGCCATTTGACCAGCTGAGTGTCAGGTGACATCATCAGCCGGCTTGAGTCCAGCTCAGACCGGCCAGTTCACACCGCTGACACTTTTCTCTGCAACGTTCTAAAACCATTTTGTCTAGTCAAGAGTCTTTGGTCCGAACTGGACTTAAGTCTGTTTTACTGAACACTGTTCACACTACAGGACACAATGAGTCCTCACACAGAGTGGGGAAAACCACTGCTGTACACTGGTTTAACTGGGTGCACAATCAAAACAGGTGAGTGAACTTTATTTAATCACGTTTCTGGAGCGAACACTCGGAACCTGCTGAGAATGACTGTAGCTGTGTCTCAGATTGACAAACAGCTGAGGATGACAGAAACTAGACGTATCTGGTCACAAACCAGAGTCATCACAGTTCATCCTGACGGGATCATAAATGTCTGGACAGGAGTAAATGTATATTTATTAAACAGTTGATGAGATATTTCAGTCTGGAACAAACGGACTGACTGACAGACTGACGTCATACAGAGTTTTGGCTTTGAAACCAACAAACACTGAAAGAGTTACACCAAATATAAAACACAGGCATTCAAAATTATTGTTATCATTATTTTTAAATATAGTTTTTTGCATTCTGGCGTGTTTCTCACTTCAGTTCAGATCTTTATCGTCCCTCGAGGAGAAATCTGATTTACAGTGAAAAACAAAAAGACAACATGCCAGAAGACACGGGACATTAATCAGCACAGTTACAGCAAACAACCAAATAAAAAAGATGCATCTGTTGGTTAAAGTATCAAAGCAGTGGGACGGTCTGTGATAAAGTGCTGCTGAGCGCTGCAGTCAAGGTTTAGTGCAAATTAAGTGCATTTACTGCACAACAAATTTAAACCTATTGGTTTTTACCCTGAGGGACCTGAATCTCCGCCAAGAAGGGAGAAGAACAAACTCCCTCTCTGAGAGTGGGAGGTCCGAGCGGGCCAAGATCGACCGTCTCTGCGGGCTGAGTGTGCAGATGTGTTGAGGTCAGGGTTCATGTTGTCCATCACTGTTCTCAGGTAGCTGCAGCACTCGGCTGTCTCAACAAGTGAGCCCTTCGTTACAGAGGGGAAGGTTGAGTCGAAGTCGATGACAATCTCCTGACCTTTTCTTCATGTCACTATTTTTACACAGTAAGTTTTTCTTTTATTATGCTGACAGTTTCTTCTTTTTTGGTTTGTTTAAAAATTGTTTTCCAGGCCTGAGAATGATGTGGAACTGATAAAATCCTTCAAAGCTTTGTAAAAGTCATGAAATTTTGTTGATGGCAATGACATGAACTGTTACAATAATCCTTTTTGGATAACCTTTCCTGTAATGTAACATGAAATTTCTTTTCTGTAGCCTTTGACGTAATGTTGCTCTAATTAGCGTCAGAGCGTGACAACGTTTTGTTAACCATCACGTGTTTCTTTATTTTCTCCTCATGTTCTGTCCATTCATGTATGACTGAGCTGGAATTCTGTTTGAATCTGACATGTTTGAATAAACGCCTTTGCACACCACGTCAGCTCTTTTTGTCCAAAATTGTCGCATTTCTGAAAAATAAATTCAACCTCACGTTGTGTCAATCATCTCTGCACACTGACTCTGATATTTTCATCCATCATTAAAGTGTTTCAGGTTCGATCCGTCGGAGCCTTTAGAGACGACTGATGGAGCAGGGCAGAGGAACGAGGTGTGCAGCATCCTTTCATAACTCAGACAGCTCACATTCAACAGGTCAGGTAGTAAGATTCAGGGCATGATGAAGAAGAGGAGGAGGATGTGGGGACAGAGAGGAAGTGATGTCAGTCAGATAGGTAACTCCAGTGGAGAGAGGTGAAGGAGGAAATGTGTTTGTTCATTTTGTCACGTGTTGCAAATTTTGACACCAAATAGAGCAATAAAACAGATCAAGTCAGTGTGAAAGGTTTCTGTGCATAACGATGTTTTTGAAAAATCACAACTGAAAGGAACAAAAACCACAGTGCTGCACACATCGTCTGACAGGTCTGATTGTAGAGACAACCGGTGGCTGAATCACAACATTAACGTTAATGAGCTACAGCCGATAACATCAGTCAGCTGATGACTGTTGTACTTTGTCATGCACACTGACTCCACTTATATCTCACACAAACCAGATTCACTGTTCGTCACAGAGAAGCTTTCAGTGTTTCTGCACGCTCTCATCCATGGAAATGACAGAAGTGTAAGAGTGACTTCTCTGTCCTCAGATTAATGACGCTGATTCCTTCTTCTGTGATTGTGTGAGCACAAAGTGTAAAAGTGAGACATTTTGAAATCCTGTATGTGAAACAGAGCATGCAGAGAAGTGCTGAGCGGCCCAGTGATACAACGACCGGCGCCGGTTCCCATTAAAGCTCTCATATCTGAGCGCTGTTCTCCTGGTTGGTGGTGAAGCCTGAGGGAGTGAAACCTGAGCCTGTCTCAGCAGAAAAGACGAGCGTGTCCAAAGTTACATGCTCCCAAAACAGCAGCAGTTTGCATCCATGTAGAGCCTGATAAGAGGATTATGATGTTTGCTGTGTCAGTCGGCCAATGAAAAAGGAGGATATTGGCCTTTCATTAAGTGCTGGCTGGACATGTGGTCCATGCTGATGCAGTGGAGACTCTCAGACACTCACTGTTATATATGGTTTTAAGTGACCTGTTTCACCAACCACTGAACATGGAGGTCACACCTGAGAAAAGTTCAGTTTCTCCACAACATTCCTACAACATGAAGTAAAGTAACAGCTTGTTGAGGGTCTCCTATCCACCTTATTTTTCACGGAAACACGGAGGCAAAACAGAACGCAGCCAACTTCCCTTTTTTTGTGCGACACTTCTGGTCCAGCACTCTTGACCACTGTGTAAATGGGAATCGCCTTGTTGTTTACCTGCTGAGTTTAGCTATATATATATGTATATATCACATTTTTCACGTCACTATATCACCGTTTAGACTAATCTGATGTTTGTAAAGTCTATAAACACAATGACTGAACAAACATTACTATTTCTGTGTGCACGTTTTATAATAAACCGTTAGCTGTTAGCGGTGTCTGTAATAACTCAATAAACGGTCCATGAAAAAAATATTCTTTCCAGCGGATGTCTTAGTTACAACATGATTGAGCTAACTGGAGTAGTTTCATGTCGTATCCGACAACGGGAGGCTTTTAACAGATGACGTCCTGATGTTAGCTTAGCTGCTAGTGTTAGCTGTCCCTGTCAGCTGCAGCCACTGATGCTTTCTAGACATCGTGATTTCCCAAAACTGAATAAATACCACACATAGCAACACAAAACTGCTTTGCTAGCTCAATCATGTTGTAACGGCTGGATGGTTGATGCGTACATGCTGATTCAGGTGCTATCAGAGCCGATCCGCTCATCACTATGGCTTAATAATAAACTCAGTCAATAAAAACAACCCGTCCTGTGTTAGGAGTGTATGTCGTTGACAGAAAGAAAGAAAGAAAGAAAGAAAGAAAGAAAGAAAAATAGAAAAGCAGCGTACACCATTTATTTCTCACAGTTGAGCACACGTGTAGCTGGCATGCAGAAGCACCGTCTGTGTGTCTGTGTGTCGAGGGTGCGAGCCGCAGCTTCAGCTGCTCAGGTAGGGAGGCTGTGTAGCCCGGTGTGTTTTTTGGTTCTGCAGGTTCTCTGCTGGTACACATCAAGCAGTTTGTCTCACTCGGGATAGATTGTGCTTTTTTGGTTCATAGTTTTCGACTGACGTGCGATTTATTCGCATTTAGAGGGAATACATTTCCGTCATAACAGAAACGTGGGCACAGTTATCTATATAAAATACACAGACTAACTAACTAACTAACTGATTGACTAACATAAACAACTGAAAATTGAAAAAAATTAGCCTGCACCGTTAGCTCCGGTAAGGGAAAGCATGAGGGAAAGCGACTGACCGGAAGTCACACACAAAAAAACGGAAGTTGATCACTATTTACTTACGTGTTTGAAAATAAGGTGGATAGGCTACAGAAGCTTCCTGCAAAGGAAGAGAAAGTTGTGCTTTTCTTGCAGCAGCTGGTCGAGTGAGGATAAATAATGTAGGCCCTCTGGTGTGAAACACACTTAATGATTCAAACACACGCATAAACGGTAACAATCACATTTTTTGTGTAAATAAATTTAGTACTGGTGAAACACAGAGGGGCCGAGGAACAAACATTTATCTGTCTAAATAAACTACAGACAGATCAGACTACAAACTACACTGCCCACATCGGAACAAAAAGGGAACAGACAGGAACCACAGGAAATGTCTAAAAAAAGTCTTATCTTTTGTGACAAAATGTTCGAGTCAGGAGTCCTGTCCAGACGACACTTAACTGCTAACATTGCTAACGGTCAGTGAACACCACAACCAGCTAAAGGTGTGTTCACACCGGACCTGTTTTTTTCCCCGCCAGAGACGAGTTAACATATAAAATCAATGCAAACGGGCAACTGAGCATATATTCGCCTGGGAGAAAAATCGCTCGGGCTCCGAGTGACAGCAACAGAGTGAGAGAGCGTAATTTCGCTCATCGCTTGAGACGCTGGGTCCTATCGCTTGCAGCTCAACGCTGACTGGCTGCCGTAATCTAATGCAAATAATGCAAATAACTCTGTTTAGATAAAACCTACAAGCTTCTCTTCCTGTGACTTTTACTAAAATGTGTACTGCTTCCAGTGTTCATTCATTCATTCAATCGCGTGTTCAATGTGTGTTTGTGTGTGTGTCAGAGAGGAGTTCTCCTCCGGCATGGCATTCTGCTCCAGCCCGTGTTGCTTGCTTCACACGAGGGTGAAAAATGCGTTCTCTACGTCTTCTTTCATCATTTCGATGTCTCCTTCTTGCAACAATAACTGCAGCCATGTGTGTGCAATTACGCATACAAACCGTTTGCACCTCTCTTTGGCATGTGTTAAATATAGACGCAGTTTCTATGAGCAAAATTGCTTTCAGGTTTGATAAATCACTTTGCGTGTGCTAAATTAATATATTTACATTTTCTCCTCCCAGCACACGCACAATTGTGTGTAAACGTCCCATATTGCATATTCATTGCAGCAAACATACTAACTGGATGCAGACACACTATTTTGCACCTTTGAAAGACACAACCCTTAGTACACACTGTTAGTATATCAGTTTGTACGTTTTTTTGCGCGTGCAATGAGTTTGCATATGTTTTTATACAGATCTGGCCCATAGTGTACAGGAACATCTGCACTGAGTATCTGTCTGTCTGTCCGTCTGTCTAAATAAAAACATGTTGCAAATTTTGGAACTAATTACATCCATCCTTTTTTTTAACCTAAATTTTGAAGTTTGGACTTTACAATACTCTTGACTTAAATGTTATTGGAAATGTCTGGAAACAAGCATGTTTGGAATTAAAACCTATCAGAGATCAATAAAGTAGACAGACAACTCAGATACGTTTTTAGGAGAGACTTTAACAACAACAGTGACTCAGACAGATGAATATATGACATACTTACCAACTCTCCCGATTCACGTGGGAGACTCACGATTTTTAACCCTATCTCCCACGATGCTCCTGTCAGTAATTTCTCCCGCTAATCTCCTGATTTTACGGTGAAGGAAACAAGTAATATTGTGGGGGATATTTGTCACAGTATCTGGCAACCCTGGCCTGCCTGCGTGTATCACTCGCTGGAGGCAGTGATACACCAAGTAACGTTGATACTGCTGGAAAGAGGGAACAAGGATTAAGGCTTTGACATTCATGTACCACTGAGCGCCACAGGAAATCATTCCTGCCTGTGGCCATCAAACTGTACAACTCCTCCCTCTGAGTGGCCCTGAGACTATTTCACACACTGCAATAATTTAATTTAACCTGTGCAATAACCCCATTCACCCTGACTGTATATATTCTGTTTGTGTAAATAATCTTGTTCAGTTTACAATATATATATGTATATATATATATATTTATTAGGGACCGAGCCCTAAGGCAGAGGACTGCTCGCCAAAGGCGAGGACCCTCCCTATAGTTTTTGCTGCATTTATTCTCACAGACCAGTCCTCACTGACACTATTGTTTTTGCTCCGTTTATTATTATTCTTTATTCTTTCTCCCGCTGCCTCTTTGAACTGGAATTTGACCCCCTAAACATGCTCAAAAACTCACCAAAATTGGCACGCACATCACAACCGGTGAAAAATTTTAGAAAATCATGACATTAACCCCTAAACACCCCTAGGAACATCGTAGAAACATGAAACCAAAAGTGGCGTCTTCGTCTCATGAAGGCCTAAAAATCACGCGCTGACACCCCTGACCTAAATCCAACAGGAAGTGAGATATTTGCCCTTTCAAAGTAAGATTTTGCCTTAAAACTGCCTTTCCTAAAAAATCTTCTTCTCATACACCGCTTATCCTATCGGGTTCAAACTTGCACAGATGACAGATCAACTCCTTCTAATCAGATCTTATTTATAACTTTTTCATTACTCGCTGCGTTTGGATTTTGTGGCCTCCATAAGGTGAGATGTCAGAAAAACGTCCTGACGATCTTCCAAAGCTGTCCCATAGGAAATGAATGGCAGCAGGGGGGAGAAAGAGACCAATCTTAGGGCTTTTTCTAGCATTTACAGCGTCTCCATACTTTGTGCTACAGACTCCATTCCAACTCTCAAATGTTGCCACAGGTCTCATCTATTCACTCATGTTTTCATCTTCTTCATATCTTTTACCGTTTTTGATCGGTGCCTCTCAAAGTACCATGAGCAAAAGTGGAGAAATTCTCACTTTACAATGGGTGTGTATTGCACGGAATGCTGTGAGCTAGAGTGGAGAGGGCTCTAAAAATCGTCTAAAACTTTTGTCTTTAACTCGCTGCCATGGCCACAATTTTCACTGTACAGACACAATTTATACCACAAAATGTAGGAAAATTTGTCCTGCTCACAGATATGTTGACATGGAATCTCTCACACGTACACATTTTTGCTGAGTGGCTCCAAAGTGAAGGGAGCGCCCATTTTTTTCTCATTCACTCCCATGTAAACTCAGAGGAGAAATTTCTGGAAACAGCTTAGGTGCAACACATTTTAAACTCGCTCCCCTGACCACATTTTTGACTCTAGAAATATAAAACACGACACGTGCGTTCACGAGAAGTGGCTGTCTCTCAAAATCACTTTATTTTCTTGCTTGGACCAACGGTTTGGGTATGGGAAGGACTTGTTCAAGGAGTTCAAACCCATTATAAACAGCCTTTGGTGAGCTGCTCTCCTGAGCTGTCTGTGTGTGCCACAGGTGCTGACAAGTCATTAATCGCCATGACAACGGCTGCACACACACACACACACACACACACACACACACACACAGCTCTCTCTGTCTGTGTGTCTCACAATCTATAAAGGACAGATTACAGCAGCAGAAACTTCATTTGAAACAGCAAATACACATTATTAACCCCTACAGTGCCAAAATGGGCTCTCTAGCGCCACCTAGACGCACTAAAGTGGCCACTGCAGCCCGTAGGGATGTCGTATCAAGATCAAACCAAAACTGGTGTGTTTGACTTACAAATCACGCATTGACACCCATGACCTGATTCCAACAGGAAGTGAGCTATTTGACCTTTCAAAGCAAGATTTTGCCTCAAACATGCTCTAAAAAAAACACATCTCCTCCTACACTGTTTATTGTATCGGCTTTAAAGACACACACATGCCAGCTCAACTGATCAGATCTTCTGTATAACTTAATCAACGGTTTGGGAATGGGAAGAACTTGTTCGAGGAGTTAAGTCTCCACTAAAACAGGTCTCTTCTCTGTGTTCTGTCTCTGTCTGTCTCTGCTCTTCTGCCAGGTGCACATGGCACAGAGTTAATTGAGGAAAATATTCCATTTTCATTTCAACATTTCAAAAGGCTGTGGCTTGAAAGTGGTGACAGATAAAGGCATACTGTAAATGAGAAAACTATTCATCATGACCCAAAGTTTGTGATAGGAGTAAATTAACTCATCTAATTTGCATATTGTGGCATCACCAGCAGGCAGCCATATTGGATTTCATAAATCTCAGTCAAAAAACATTTTGAACAGATTTACACAGTAGATTTATTTTGTTTTGTGTTGTTTTTGTCATCTCTTCCTCAAAATAAAGGAAGAGGAATCTGATGGGAAGAAATTCGCCCATCTAATTTGCATAATGTGACATCACTTGTACATACCTACAGCTACAGAAAGCATTCAAACATCAAAACGTTCAACTCTGTAAGGATTTTCTGATGTTTGTGGCAACATGTTTGATATTTCTAAATAATTCACAGTGACGACATAAGCTGGGGGCGGAAACGGGCGCAAGTGCGAGGTCCCGCCAAACGCTGCTTGCAGCTTTAATTTACGTTTATGTTTGTTAATAATTCCTGTTTATTTAACTATATATTTTTAAATACTACTGTTTAAATTTCTTATATTTTCACGTATCTTTCCTCTCTTGCAAGGAGCACCTGTAACATAAATAATTTCCCCTCGGGGACCAATAAAGTATTTCTGATTCTGGTTCTGATTCACACACTCAGATGCACACAATTCAGTGTCCAGTTAAGGCCCCTACACATGATCAGCTGTAAAACTGCTTTGCGCTGGCTGTCCCATTGTTTGTGTATGGAGAGGGTGGCAATGCCTGACAAAGCGGCACCGCTACCCTTGGTGTCGCGCACCACTGGGATTTTCCGCCCAAGCGCTGCACTCAGAGTTGAAATAATTTGAACTTTGACCGCGCCGCTGCTCCGCACCTGGGGTGAGCAAAGCGCATTGTTCTTATCATGTGAAGGCCGCTTTAGTGTTGTTTTGTAAGGCAACTCTTTTGCACATTGTGTACAATATTGTATTTCTATTGTATTTCATTCTTTTTCAGTGAGATGGTGGCACAGTCAGTGGCACACACTTTGTAATTTGATGTGCAATAAATACTGCATACTAAATGCATTGCAGTGCAACCGCCTTATTATTTAGCCTTCTGGTGCTCATTTCAACAATTAAAACTGCTCATTTTTTCATTGTCCTCAATGGTAAACAGAATCATTTATTGAATATCAAAGAAACAACATTTTCAGAACAAGTTTCCTTCATCAGGTTTAAAATACAAGGCAAGAAATGACAACAATTATATGCACACCTGGCGAAGGAACCTTGTTCCTTGGGCTGATAAACCAATGAAAAAAATCTCCCTATTTTTCACAACCCAGTGTTGGCAAGTATGATATGATGAACTTTTCATTGTAAGTTTTTGGTCTGGCTACATTCCTGTTCCCTACAGAACCAGCTCCTGTTGTTAACCAGCACCTTAAATACCATTTGGAACATCTTTTATTACACTGATCGTTTTGTCATTGATCAGTTTCAGAGGTGTTTAAACCATAACTTCAACAGATACCAGTTCTTACACTTTTTACCTTCCACAATGTCATAACATTGTATTTATGCTGTTTGTTTTCATTCAAAGACACAGAAACATTGAACTCCAATTTGATGTCATTTTATTATGACTAATGATGGTATAGTCTAATATGATTGACATTGGCGGGAAAAACCTGAGTACCAGGAGAAAACCCGTGAGTAGATAATAATAATCTACAGAAGCTGTCAGTGCTATATCGTAGGCAAATGGATTTGCCTGTGTCCCTTTGCCTACGATATAGCACTTATGAGTACCATGACCTGGAGGACACAGACACAGACATCTCTGGGAGGCAATTGTTGCCCAGCCTGAGCTGAGCAATAATTGCCTCCTCCTCTACCTCCTTCTTCTCGTCTGCTCTAGTTTGTTCTTCCTTCTAGAGCTTTTTTTTTTTTTAAATGTCATTGACATTAACGGGCGAACCTGAGCACCAGGAGAAAACCCTCTGTGGAAGCAGTCAGTGCTATATCGTAGGCAAATGGATTTGCCTGTGTCCCTTTGCCTACGATATAGCACTTATGAGTACCATGACCTGGATGACTGGGACACAGGCATGTCTGGGAGGCAATTGTTGCCCAGCCTGAGCTGAGCAACAACTGCCTCCTCCTCTACCCCCTTTTTTTAAATGTGACCGACACTGACAGGTGAACCTGAGCACCACGAGAGGACCGCACATAAATTGAGAAAGCTATGGGAGCTAATGATGCCCAGCCTGAGCTTAATAATCATCATCCTCCATTTCTTCCTCCTCCTTCTTGTCTCCTCTTGTTTGCGCTGCCTTCTGCTGCATTTTGATCTTCATCTTCAGCAGCTGGGTCTGTCTGTCATCGGAAGACCTCCTTGGAAACAACAAGAAGCGTTTCCTCTTCTTGTTTATGTACAAACAGAGGTCCTCCAGTTCTGTCTTGTCGGTGACCAGCTGCATTACCTCTGCTTCCAGGCTCTGCTGTTTCTCAGTCAGGTACTCTACAACCTTCTCCAGAGCGGTGTATTTAGCTTGCCAGGCTGTCTGGCTCTGGAGGAGCTCAGCATCTCTTGAGGTCACCTCTTGTGTTGTCTCGGCAAGTTTTTTGACGAGACAGTTGTTGTCCTCGGTGAGACGGAGGATCTCAGCGTCTCTCTGGCTGAGTTTGGCCTCCACTTTGACGATATGTTTGGTCTGCTGTGCCATCATGCTCCGTTGACTTTCTCCCAGCTTGTAGAAGTTGTCTGTCATAGTCTGGAATTTAGCCTCCCAGGCTGTCTGACTCTGGAGGAGCTCAGTATCTTTAACGTTCAGCTCTTCTACTATTTCGAGCTTGTGAATGAGGCTGTTGGTGTTGTCTGTGAGATGGATGATCTCAAGGTCTCTCTGGTGGAGTTGCTCCTCCATCAGAGAGACCTTGCTGGTCAATTCCTTCTCCCGCATCTCCCATTTCTTGTTATTTGCCTCAATGTCTGTTGCAGACTTCTGACTCAGAGCCTCGTATTTCGCCTGCCAGACGTCCTCGCTCTGCTGGAGGGCAGCATCTTTGCTGCTTATCACTGTGTGTGCCTCTGCTAGCATCAGAAGGAGACTCTGTTTCTCGTTGTGGAGTTTCAGGAGGTCAGCACTCATCTGATTCATCTGTTGTCTCATCTGGGCTTCCCTCTCCTGGTACTCCCTCAGTACCTGGCTCTCAACCTCCTCCCTCAAAACCAGCTTGCTCTGGTTTGAGGCAGGTTGTTTCAGGGCCTCATACCTTGCAACTGTCTTCTTGACACTGTTGAACATCTTTTGGTGTTCCTTGTCCTTCTGGTTTCCGCAAGAGGTTTCAGCTGGTCTTTGTCTGTTGTGGGGTCTTCTTTCCATCTTTCTTTGCAGTGATGGCCAACAGACTCTGCTAATCCTAAGAATACTCACTGTGTGTGTTCTATCGTCTGTGTAAAAGACTCAGTACGCTACACCAGTGTCTGACTGAATTTATGTGATATCGGGGTCTATTTACCAATTTCAATTTTGATGTGTTCCGTGCGACGAATTGTCATAAAGGTTTAGAACACTGATGGCGTTCTAACTCCTCCTCTAACTCCGCCTCTAACTCCACCCATCCACATAGAATTTAAAAGTGGGCGGGGCTATTCCAGAGAGGGTTCCCACTGGTCCTGACAGTTCTTTCATGTTATTTAATTTGTTAATTCATTATACAAATTCCGAGATGTTGTTTTTGAGGCAAAATGGCAACAAAATTGTCTGAAGCTGAATATTTTGCTAAATAAAAACATTACATCCGTCTTCTTGTTATTAGGGACCGAGCCCGGAGGCAGAGGACTGTTTTTGGTGCGTTTATTATTCTTTCTCCCGCTGCCTCTTTGAACTGGAATTTGACCCCCTAAACATGCTCAAAAACTCACCAAAATTGGCACGCACATCAGAACCGGTGAAAAATTTTACAAAATCATGACATTAACCCCTAAAGTGCCAAAATGGCCTCTCTAGTGCCACCTAGGCACACAAAAATGGCCGCCACGGTCTGTAGGAACGTCATAGAAACATGAAACCAAAACTGCTATGTTCGTTTCATGAAACCTAAAAATCACGCGCTGACACCCCTGACCTAAACCCAACAGGAAGTGAGATATTTGCCCTTTCAAAGTAAGATTTTGCCTTAAAACTGCCTTTCCTAAAAAATCTTCTTCTCATACACAGTTTATCCTATCGGGTTCAAACTTGCACAGATTACAGATCAACTCCTTCTAATCAAAAGTTATTCGTAACTTTTTCATTACTCACTGCGTTTGGATTTTGTGGCCTCCATAAGGTGAGATGTCAGAAAAACGTCCTGACGATCTTCCAAAGCTGTCCCATAGGAAATGAATGGCAGCAGGGGGGAGAAAGAGACCAATCTTAGGGCTTTTTCTAGCATTTACAGCGTCTCCATACTTTGTGCTACAGACTCCATTCCAACTCTCAAATGTTGCCACAGGTCTCATCTATTCACTCATGTTTTCATCTTTTTCATATCTTTTACCGTTTTTGATCGGTGCCTCTCAAAGTACCATGAGCAAAAGTGGAGAAATTCTCAGTTTACAATGGGTGTGTATTGCATGGAATGCTGTGAGCTAGAGTGGAGAGGGCTCTAAAAATCGTCTAAAACTTTTGTCTTTAACTCGCTGCCATGGCCACAATTTTCACTGTACAGACACAATTTATACCACAAAACGTAGGAAAATTTGTCCTGCTCAGATATGTTGACATGGAATCTCTCACATGTACACATTTTTGCTGAGTGGCTCCAAAGTGAAGGGAGCGCCCATTTTTTTCTCATTCACTCCCATGTAAACTCAGAGGAGAAATTTCTGGAAACAGCTTAGGTGCAACACATTTTAAACTCGCTCCCCTGACCACATTTTTGACTCTAGAAATATAAAACACGACACGTGCGTTCACAAGAAGTGGCTGTCTCTCAAAATCACTTTATTTTCTTGCTTGGACCAACGGTTTGGGTATGGGAAGGACTTGTTTGAGGAGTTCAAACCCATTATAAACAGCCTTTGGTGAGCTGCTCTCCTGAGCTGTCTGTGTGTGCCACAGGTGCTGACAAGTCATTAATCGCCATGACAACGGCTGCACACACACACACACACACACACACACACACACACAGCTCTCTCTGTGTGTCTCACAATCTATAAAGGACAGATTACAGCAGCAGAAACTTCATTTGAAACAGCAAATACACATTATTAACCCCTACAGTGCCAAAATGGGCTCTCTAGCGCCACCTAGACGCACTAAAATGGCCACTGCAGCCCATAGGAATGTCGTATCAAGATCAAACCAAAACTGGTGTGTCTGACTTACAAATCACGCGGTCACCCAGGACCTGATTCCAACAGGAAGTGAGCTATTTGACCTTTCAAAGTAAGATTTTGCCTCAAACATGCTCTAAAAAAAACACATCTCCTCCTACACTGTTTATTGTATCGGCTTTAAAGACACACACATGCCAGCTCAACTGATCAGATCTTCTGTATAACTTAACCAACGGTTTGGGAATGGGAAGAACTTGTTCGAGGAGTTAAATCTCCACTAAAACAGGTCTCTTCTCTGTGTTCTGTCTCTGTCTGTCTCTGCTCTTCTGCCAGGTGCGCCTACTTAATTACCATGGCAACCGCTGTCACACACAAACTCACAGAAACATGATGTCTGTGTGTGTGTCTCCATCTTACATTCAGACATGACAGGGGCAGCATCTCCATTTTAACCCTTTAGGTGAGTTTATTGAGGAAAATATTCCATTTTCATTTCAACATTTCAAAAGGCTGTGGCTTGAAAGTGGTGACAGATAAAGGCATACTGTAAATGAGAAAACTATTCATCATGACCCAAAGTTTGTCATGGGAGTAAATTAACTCATCTAATTTGCATATTGTGGCATCACCAGCAGGCAGCCATATTGGATTTCATAAATCTCAGTAAAAGAACATTTTGAACATATTTACACAGTAGATTTCTTTTGTTTTGTGTTGTTTTTGTTGTCTCATCCTCAAAATAAAGGAAGAGGAATCTGATGGGAAGAAATTCACTCATCTGATTTGCATACTGTGACATCACTTATACACACCTGCAGCTACAGAAAGCATTCAAACATCAAAACGTTCAACTCTGTAAGGATTTTCTGATGTTTGTGGCAACATGTTTGATATTTCTAAATAATTCACAGTGACGACATAAGCTGGGGGCCGAAACGGGCGCGAGTGCGAGGTCCCGCCAAACGCTGCTTGCACCTTTAATTTAATTTGTGACACATTGATAATCGTTGTCTGTGAGCTCCTGTAAAGCTGCTGCTAGTCCTCATTATACAAATTCCCAGATGTTGTTTTTGAGGCAAAATGGCATCAAAATTGTCTGAAGCTGAATATTTTGCTAAACAAAAACATTACATCCATCTTCTTCTTTTTTTTTTAAAATAACTTTCGAATTGTGGACTTCACAATACTCTGGAGTTAAAATGTTATTAGAAATGTTCGGAAAGAAAAATAAATATATTCAGTGTTTAAACTCCGACTCTGACGTGTTAAATGCTCATATACTCCACTATTTGTCGAAAATCATTAACAAATCACTGAATTCTGATTTTGTGCTTGTTTTAAACTAAAATGTATTAATAATTATTGGTGTGCCACGGTCTTTATCTGCAACTGTGCAGAAATACTGGGTTTAAACAGCATCATGAACAGGCATGCAAAAAAAGAAAAACGCTGTGCAGGGTCTGAATGCTGATTTACAATTCAAATGTCAATGGTATGAATGAAGTTTCAAAGCCTCTAACTGTTCACCACTGCCCTGAAATGTTGCAGATCTGTTGTTTTTCTATTATTTATTATTACTGCATTACTCATGTTGGCGCGGTCACTGTTGAGATTCGTTTTTTATTATTAACAAAATATTTTTTTATTGACTGTATGAATGGTTTTGTTTTCAAATAAATATTTGGAAACGAAATGCTTTGGTGTACCTTTACAGAGTTTTGCAATATGTATTATAAAATATATATGTATTATAAAAACCATCATGGCGGCTCTAGGACAAGTGCACTTACATTGATCACTTCCATAAAATAAAACGAGAAATTGGAGAAGATTGAAAAAATGATTAATATTAAATTAGGGGACTGATCACAGATGCATTGTCTCTATGTGTTTTTACATCTATTGTTGCTTTTAATTTGCAGCTATACTTTTAATGAAGCTGACATGTCATGACAGTCAAGCACCCCTTTTCTTCAGTTTCTGGTTCCTGTTGAAGGTTGTCTGATGGTGAAACGATGCATTTTAAGCTAACTGAATATCACTTCCTCAAGTTATTTTCTCGTATAACGTGAGCTATGTGAACTTGGTGTGATTCCAGTGTGTAAAGTCCGGTGTGATTGCACCAAATCCAAGTGTAACCACAGCCAGATTAAGGAAATCAGACAGGACACATCAACGTCTGGTCATTTCTTCGTGGAGCTCTACAGCCTCACCTTAGCACTATGCACATGAAAAGCCTGATTAGAACCTCCAGGTCATCCTGATTTGGTGTCTCTAATACTGCAGCAGCAGAAATCTTATGACGAGGCTGGAAATGTTGATTTACCTTCAGCTGTTAATCCACCTGATCACAACCACTTTGTTTACAACCTCACAATTTGCTATGCGTCAGACATAGCCTGTGATAATCTTTGCATAAGATACATAATTAAAAAGAAAACAGAGAGGCTTCTGTGATGATTAAGTTGCCTCAATATAAGAAATGACAATGAGAGGGGGAGATGCAAATAAATTCAGACAATCACAAAGACAGTGGGGTAGATTGTAGCTCAGTGAAACTGTATCACTGTGATGCACAATTACTTAGAATTGTTCTCGTGGTGTTTCATGAGACCGGCGGAAACATTACGCTGCAAAATGCTAAATAACTAAAGCAGTTTAAATGGCAGCAGCTGCAGGGCCTCGGCTTTCACGAAATGTTTGGCTGCTAAAAAAAGAAAAAAGACTCAAAGAGACTTTGATATCTCCCAGAGTTCCTTGTGCGGCCTCATTGTGCTCCCAGACTCCTCTACAAATCTGAATTAATTTCATCACAGGGTGCATAAATGCAGATTTTTCTTACTTCTGAAAAAAGTGTTAGCCTAGTTGATTTTATTTTGTCATTTACTGAGAGAGTGGAGCTGAGGTGTGGTTTACCTGAGCGGTTAGGGAGTAATATTCTTTGCTTTGGATATCGAGACTCTTTTCCTCTCTGTGTTTCCCTCTGGATATATACAGTATGTCTCAAATGACTAAAACTGCTGATGAAAGCTTTGTTTCTATGCTGCACATAAAAATCCTCAGTCCTTCTGAAGTGCATTCGTCAATAATCATTTGGCCTGAATAAAACTTCCAAACTTGTAAAGCTGTGTTTGGGGAGTTTGTCCTCTGGGAAACAGCATGCACAGTTTGTTTAAAGGTTTGAAACAAACAACAGCTGTCATGGGAACACTGACTTTCCTCTGTACGTAACATTAAACTGTTATTTGGACTGGTTGGATATAAAAAGTACAGTACATGACGCTCTGGCTATAAAAGTTTTAAGATTTCTGATGCTGTTAATGGTCAATGTTTTCTTCAGTAAAAGCATTGTAACTTATTTAATTGCCTGCAATTATCTCTCTAGTAGTTTTCATTGTTAGTGGAGGGGTCCGCCATTCCTGCGCTGGAGTCAAATCGCCTTCACACACACAAGAGATTTACAGGAAACGGTGCAGAACGTAATTCAATGTTACTGTCAGTGACTTGATCTGACTGATAAAAGATCACTCTCCTGCAGACGGATCAGAGCTGGATAAGCCCCAGTCTCATTTTGTATTTTGACCCAACCCCTCGTTTTCCAGGCGACACGTGTTGCTGGATTGCAGAAACACCGCCATCTGTAGTGATGATTTTTCTTGTGTTGGCTACAGACAACCTTTGGTGGTTGTCAGGATGCTCGCAATTTGTTTACCGTGTGAGCTTTACATTATCAGTCAATCAAATAAGTCGACTACATGGTGCTCTGTAGGCTAACCTTAGCAACCGGTGCTCCTAGCCTGCACTGATATTAGAGCAGCGATAACAAGTGCAGCAACTCCACTGCTCGAATATTATATTGGTATAAGTTTGAGCAGAAAGTTTGTAATACAGTTTTTAACACTACTTTCATAACTTTCAGGGCCAAAGAAGCACATCTTGAACATGGACGAAACATTTTCTGTAATACCTTGGGCTGTGGAAAATGTTAAGAACACTAAAAACAGACCAGACGTTCCATGAGGTCAGCCTGTGCTTGTTAAGATAATGTGGTCTCATAATACGGTCTGATATCTGGTTGAAATTCAGATCCTGACATGAAACTCAGGTCATGACGTGGTTTGTCCTGGTGGCGTCCAAGATGGCGGACCTTTTCACACATGTGGGACTGACATCAACAAACAAGTCACATCGTGCATTGACACTGACACTGAGCATGTCAGAGGGCTGTGATTGGTTGATCGCAATGTTGGTGCAGGAATGCACAGTGGGATGATGATGATGCAGGAACACGCCCGACTTGACCAAATCACGTTGTGTCTTTGTTGCTGTGAGGGTCCTAAGGACAGAGGGAGGCCGTATGCTGTAAAGCCACTGAGGCAAATTGTGATTTGTGATAGTGGGCTTTATAAATAAAAGTGATTGATTGGAGGGCGATGAGGCATAAATATCCCAACAAGAATCAGGACACCCTGCCCAGGACGTAAACACACAAACAAGTTACCATGGCGACCAAATGATTACATAACTATATTTTGCTGACACGGATCACTTTCTGAGCAGATCAGAAACAATCACCTGATGGATTTAATATTAAGCATATTATGGTCTGTCTGTTTCCATCTGAAGGTGAAGTGAAGCTTCCTATTTGTCTTCAGTCTGGTTGTTTAGTTTGGAGTTTGATTGACAGCTTTCACACCTGAACAAACAAACCCAACTAAACATGCAAACACACTGAAACCAAACCTTCACCACAGACATCAGAAAACACTCATGAGTTGTTTATGAGCAATATTTGAGCCACATCACAGTACAAATAGTATAGTGAATTTCTTGTGCAGATTCTGTGAAAGGCGCTCGTACTTCACCCTTTTCAAACATGCAACAGAACAAACCCTTTAGACACGATGTGTCTCCAAGTCACCCGTCCACAGTGCACAGCACCTGTGTGATAACTGACACTTTTTATATAAAAACAAATTACACCCAGAAAAGGTCATATTTATTTGAAATTGGTGTCTAAAGCCCGTCCACATCTCCATGACAACATGTCCCCACCCCAGCTCTCCCTTTGGTCCTCTAAATCCCCACCAGGCCTTTCAAAGTTAATTACAGAGTGTTGTTGGTGTCACAGGGAGAGAGTGAAGAAGACAAAGGAACGAGCAGCTGAGCAGAACGCCAACGTTTCTGAGTCAACCACTGCTCGGTGGCTGCTGTTTGGTGGCGTGCAGGGCGGCAGCAGCAGCAGTGGAGCAAATATATGAGTTCATTATAATCATGTGTGCATGTGAAAGAGAGAGCAGCAAAGGCTGCTGGGAGTTTTTGATCCACTCCATTAACTTCCTTGTGCGTCTCTGTCCTTTTCTGCAGTCGTCATTTGCTTTCATGCTACAGTATCTCTTCATCGCTCTGACTCTGCTCCCGTCGCTCTCATGCAATATCTTTTCATTGTGTCTGCCGTCCTCCTCTTTAACATGCTCTCTCCTTCACACACACACACACACACACACACACACACACACACACACACACACACACACACAGGTTCAGTGACTCCTGTAGACTCTCTGATGTCACTCAGTGAAGCTGAATATTTCCCATATTGTGTTGCTGAAATAAAAATCAGAACTTTGAGTCGACACTCGGTGAAACAAACGGCTCCTCATTGTTTTCCTGCTCCAAATGACTGACAGTCACCAGTCACCGCCCACTCAGCCTGTTTCAGCTCACGGTGACATGAGTGATGTGTCACTCTCACAGACTTCATCAGTCTGTATGAGGTGAGCTAAACTAAGAATGAGTGGGACGTCTTTGTTTTTTAATATCGCTAACCTGGATCATCTCTCTCTGTTTCTCATGAAGAACTGACAACTTGTTCCATCAATAATTTCCCCACTGGACTCCATGCACAAGTTTCCTCCCTTCTCTCAACAAGTCAGTCACGACACTTTTCACACTTTTGAAAGGAAGAAGTTGTGTAAGCACTCCATAAAAAACAAACCTTGACCCTTCACCTCGTAGGATTTTTGTATTTTGACAAATCTCAAAACCACTTGAAGCAAAAGTCCTTGAGCGGTTTGGTTTCCCTCAGCTGCTCCCCCTTTCATTTATAAAGTTATCTTTTTTTTAAATAAATGAACCTGAGGTTTTAAATGACCTACACGGGACCATGACACACATTTACTCAAATGAAAGTTGGATGAACTTTATTCTCTGGGTTATCTTCTCTCTTGCCAACACAACATTTTTAATCAATGTGTGTAATTTCTCATTCTCTGGATCTAAAATCTCCTGCGGGGTTCCTCAGGGCTCCGTCTCAGGACCGTTCCTTTTCTTTCTTGCTCTTAGTCAAATCAGTCAAAAACAGACACATTTCCTTTCCTGTGAAGACACTCAAGCTTATTTAACCCTGGAAAATCAAACTTCTGTCTTGAATCTTCGCTAATGCCAGACAAGCAGGAGGGAAGTGCTTTTTGTTACTGTACCGGACAGCACCTATAGCGCATGAGCACCCGTGCACAGTGAAGTAACCACTGTTCCTACTGTGGTGAGTTTCCTATTCTTTTAACTATAAAATAAAAGGATGCTTTGCTGCCTTTTGGTTTTTGCTAGTTCATTGTTAGCAGCCATAGACTGACAAAAGGTTCAAAGGCACCTCCGGCAGCTACAGCTACTTTAAGGGTGGAATGATTTCTTGCATGTTACTCAATGCATCAATTGATGTAAATCTATCAATCAGTCAACATGCCTTAAATGTCAATATGACAATTTTTGGGAAGCTGTGGCTCAGCGGTTCTATCACTGGCTCCTACAGTCTGTGCGCTGAAATATCCTTGGGCAAGATACTGAACCCCAGTTTGATCCTGATGGCTGATCCATCGGTGTGTGTGTGTGTGTGTGTGTGTGAATGATTATTGAGTAGCAAAAACAAAAGACATTTTTTTCACTGTTTGCGCCCAGTGAGCAACTTTCATAGCAGTAAATCGTGCGCCATCTTTGGACGGGACGCAGCATCCAGCTCTCATTTAAACATCCACTTTGTCTACATGTAGAAGACACTACTTAATTTGCATCAACTGTTCTCACTGAAACACAGAATCAACCAATATGACAGAAACTCTGAGGGATACTGGGCTGATTTATTTTTCATTTTAATGTATTTTATATTCAGTTTTCTTCAGCTGAGGATATGACTCCAGTCTTCGCTCTCACTCCATGGTCTAAAAAATGTACTTCATCCCATTCCTGCAGGTCTGCTGACACTTTACATGTACAGTAGATAACAGTCAGTGTTGTGTGTACTGACACCAGTCACACAGGCCAATGAGCTGCTCCTCTGTCAGTTGAGAGAACATCAGGGACAGCGAATCTTCAACTCGTGTTAAGCTTTTAACTAAAACTAAATATGTGACAAAATAAAGATAATTATGTGGGCGGGTGTGTGTGCAGACAAATATGTGGTGTTGTAGAGAGTTCAGCCTCAGCTGGGATCTCATTAACTGACACTGTCAACTATGCATCTCACTGTCTCACTGAATAAACTATGGATATTTCTGGAATAAACACATATGAGCTGAATTATGGATGTGACCCCCCCCCCCCACACACACACACATACCCACACACACCCGACTCCTCCAAACAAACAAATCCCAGTTTAACCTCTGCTCATCTCATAAACACAGAGAAGGAGACACTCTCCTCCAGAATATTCTGAGTCGTCTGAGGTGGAACAATATAAATATTTCTGAGGGACGGACGTCAGCGTCGTCACATTAAGTGACAAAACTGGATTCTGTCAGTAACTCTGTCAAGACAACACATGAACTGATCCCGACGCCGACTGTCTGAACAGACCGAGGGTCTAGGTACCATGTCTGAAGGTCACTGTTGGTTCCAAAGGTGTTGGACTGAAAGGGTTTGGAGGAGACGGGATTAATGGAATCATAGTTATGAATACTATTATATTCCATATCTGTCTGTATATCCTTTAAGTCCCTCACAATGGACCTGTAAGTGAGTTGATAAAGAAAACGTTTCTGCAGCTGTAACAGCTGAGCTGCTGCTAATGTGTCATTAAACCTCACACAGATGGATAGAAACCAAACTGTGACAGCCTGTACCAAACAAATCCAAATGATTCAGCCGCTGCTCATTCTGTGTGCATTATCAAACATCACTACATTAGTATTAATCAGCACTTCATTGAGGCTTAAACTGAATTAATTATGGTTTAATGAATAATTCTGACAGACTGTTTAAATCCTTTAAGTGCTGCAAACTGCATTTGTCCAGAGTCACAGAGTCGTGCAGAGACGCACAAACTGTGATCTCTGGTGTGACTGGATACGACACGTAGCGCTTATTAATTCGCTGCCATCAAAAATGTATGCTTTTTAAATCTAATTTTCATTGTTATCTTGCAGATGGCTGACACTGAGAGGCTCCTCACCTGCAGCAGCCGACTGACTGTGAGCAGCTCTCAGTGACTTCAGAGTCCTCTGGACCTCCAACTGCTCTCACACTGACAATGTATATCTATATATATGAACACATTAGATATCAACCCATCAGGCGCCAGGTGAGCTGACTGTGATAAAATGCTAGTAAAGGCTCACTATTTCAGCAAAATGCCTAAATCTTTCACTAACCATGTACTGTGAGCGTCGTGTAATGAAGCGCCGTCTCTCCGCCTGTCGCCGTCATGCATCCTGAGTAAATTATATATAAACTGCATTATTTGTCCTCATGTAGTTTCATGTGCCGGCAGATGCAGCCATGTAAATCAAGGCTGCACAGAATTTACTTCCCAATTATTGTGTCTCAGACAGAATGTTGTTATTCAGATTAGTTCTCTGCAGCAATCAGGGGAGAGTTTCCATCCCAGAATCTAAGGTCAGAGAAAGCTCCAATTATAGCGGATTAATCTTACAGACACCATTTATTCCCTCAGCTGGTGGTGACGGAGTTATTTTACTTGTGTGGTGTATTTTCAGAGCTTGTTTGCACCACAACAAGAAAAAGACTCTGTAGCTCCAAACTGCAAACTAAAGGCAGGAAGAAGCAGATTAGCCTCCAGAACAATCGCACTATATGTTTATTTCAGTGTTTCTCTGTTTACAGTCTCTCTTTTAATGCAAGTGCACAAAATCCCACGAGGGAGGAACATTTCTGAGACGCAGGGAACACTTCGATCAGTCATCACGTTACAACTTCATGTTGAAACCAACAAACTGTAAAACAAAACAAAAAACAGCAGTGTATCTGAGCGTTTACTTGGTGTGCTACCAACAGACTGAAGCTCTTATGTTTGTATCATTTGAACAGATGCTTGACCTGCATCACATGTGTATCTCACACACACACACACACACACACTGTCTCTCACTGTCACAGCTGCAGGTTCTCCAGGATTCGCTCTGAAATGAAGCCCACTGTGAAGGACTCAGGAACATACTGTAGCACCGTCACATGGCTCTGTTAACGCTCCTAACAATGGCAGCATTGTGTGAGAGAGTGGGATCTGTTCGCCTGAGCAGCAGAGATATACATGGCAGCACGGCGTGTGCAGAGACACGTGAAGGCTGGTATAAATGGAATGAGGTCAAACACACAGCCGAGCAGATTCTCTGCAGCTTCTGTTCTTCAGGTGCAGATGTGACGTGAAAACATGTTCACTGCACAGCAGGTTCAATGTGATGTTTGTGACAGATGTGAGTTTAACAGCTTTTATCCAGAGGAACTATTGTGCATTATGTAAAGGATGCACAGGAATGAAGAGAGGATAAAATCCACATTCTGAGAATCAAACAACCCAGTCGGCAGGAGAAATGGTGGTATTGTACATTTCTACATGGACACGTTACATTTGGATGTTAGTATAAGATTATGCAGGGTCTGTTCGCTTGCATCCATTTAAATCTACAGTGAACAGAGTTGCAAGAGTTGCAGCTCGGGGTGAGTGCACAGTCTCACTCAGATAATCTGCATCTAGCAAAGATGTGTTTTCTTTAGAGCATCTCACCAGTGAAAATCAGAGCCACCATCAGTTACAGAGTCCTCTTAAAAAACTTGCTTCTTCTGCTAACTCGGGCACATTTACATTTATTTGAATGTGGATTCATGTCCACTAGGGATGGGCAAACAATCAAAATTCATTATTTGATCATCAAAAAAAATTAACAATCAATTATCGGTTAATTGATAAGTGAGTATTTCAAAAGAGAGAAAACAAAAGAGTGCAGTGCAGACTGTCGCCGCAAGAGAGCGCAGCTGCCCCAGTTTTGAGCCTCAACCCCCCAGGCCAAAGAGGAAGAATGGCACGCGTGTGCAGTTCACCTCTGGGTGTTTACAACCGTTGCCAGCCAGAGTTACAGGCTTCAGTTTTCAGCAAAACCTCCGTCTTTCAATGGCGTAGTGTTTTCCTCAAGGGAAGCTTCCGAGGCTTTGGAGAGCGATGAGAGCCTCCGTCTGTTTCTGATTTTTCACCTGGCATAGGTCCGGCGGGGGTCTCGTAGGCCTGTCGAGCCACCGTGCTCGCCGGGCGGAAGGGTCTCGTTGGCACGGCGGCTCGCCAGACCTATGCCAGGCATTGTAGGGGAAACACTGCGACTATCGATCAAAATTATTTGTGACTGATCAAAAGCCTTAACAATCAATCATCGATAATCGAAAATTGATGCCCATCCCTAATGTCCACTGTCACTTCTTAAATAAAACATTATTCAAATTAAATGTAGCAGATACCTTGAAACTTAACAAACCAGTGGTTAATAAGTGTTTATGTTCAGGCACAAACTAAGTCACTAACTACTAGGGTTGGGATCTGGATCTGGTTCTTTTTTGGAACCGGGTCCAAAATTCCGGTTCCAGAACCGGTTCCATCACATTTGGAGTAACGGTTCCTGCAAACGGTTCCTAGATTGTAAAAAAAAAAACCCAACATCACGTGCATTTCCATTAGAGTGCGGCACGGGCCGCATATTTCTGTCCGAACCCGACCGAGCCCGATATTATTTAATTACTAAAGCACTGAGTTTGTGTCTCACAGTTGTCATGGTTACAGGCTATTTAACAGGCCGGGCGTGCTCAGCGGAGAGGGAGACCTTCGTGTTTGAGACGGGAGCGGGCGGCAGGAGGTCCGACGCTTCCAGTGAGGGGAGAGATAGAAAAAAACAGCCAGTGTGTGTGTGTGTGTGTGTGTGTGTTCTGTTCAGGTGTTGTCACGTAAATAACAGTGCCCAAGCATGAATGCATATAAGTATTTTTTATTACATTGCTGTGGTTAATTTGAGGTAATAGTGTTACTGTAGAAATCAGGGAATCACCTTCTGTTGTTATATATTCTCAGGGAGATGATACAAGCTCTAAATCTGAAATACACACCACACACAAATGTGTGTTTTCATCTAATTGTACTGTGCAACAGTTAGAATAAAGTTTTTGTATTTGTATGATTGCATTTGTGTTTATTCTATACTTGTTTAAGTATAGCAAGTATAATGAATATAATGTAGGAACTGGTAAGAGGAATCGGAATCGTTAAATTCCTAATGAGTCCCAACCCTAGTAACTACAAAGATCATGTTTTGGCATAAAATACCCACTGCTGGGGGCTGAACAGCCGCTGGAATGTAACACTGTAAAAACTGCTGCTTTCTGGAGCTTAAAAGCTGCTTGAAAAACAGCAATGATTCCCAAACAAATATGCACGTTTGGGCGCCAAAAAGCTGCTGGAAACACAGTGACAAATGCGCATCTTTGGAACTAGTAAGTCGCTGGAAAAACAGCAACTGGGCTTTAAAACAAGCACAACTAGGTGCTTCAAAGCTGCTAGAAAACGGCATCAGGTCCCTAAAAATGAACATTTAGGTACTAAAAAGCCACTGGATAAACTGCAGCTGGTCTCTAAAAAACAACAGTGCTTGGGCAGTAGGAAGTCGCTGAAAAAACAGCGACAGATCTTTAAAAAATACGTACACTTGGGTGCCAAAAAGCTGCTGGAAAAACAGCGACAGGTCCCTAAAAACGCGCACGTTTGGAACTAGAAAGCTGCTGGAAAAACAGTGATGTCTGACTAAAAAACAGCAGGTTTTGTTTGTTGGTGTTGAACAGCGTGCAGCTTGGCAGGTGTCACGCCAGCCACTGTCCCCTCCACCTCCTGATTACATGTGTATAAAACATGCAAATGCAACAGAAAATAAAAATGCCTCCGTTTCCTTCTGGTGACTGAGCTGCTGCTTAATAAATCATTTTCCTTGGTGTAGTTTGACTCTGAGCTCATCCTCAGCTGTTGGAGCCGCAGTAGCCAGAGAAGTAGAAATACTTTATTTACTGCATGCATAAAATATGACCGAAAATAACCTGCTCACAGTCAAAGCGTGAGGCATTTTTAAGTGCAGGGTGCAGGCAGAGAGCAGTGGATAGAAGGAACATCACAAAATAACCTGCCTGAAAGTTTCTGATCATTTCTACTGAATAAACCCAGATGACTGTTTTGATAGTGAATTGTTTGCTGTAGAAAAACTTCACATTGAAGGAGGCTGGGATGATGTGGCAGTGAAACAACCTGCATTTACATTCAATTCAACTTCACTCAAAACTTTCACCCTCCATCACACAGGTGGAATGAAAATGACCTCTGGAGGAGCGCAGGATGAGCCGCACACCAAATGAAAAACAAAAAAAAGAAATAAATCAGGAGGCAGAGTCGAAGCGCCGCTCAGCGTTTGTTGTGTTCTTTATTTGTCTTTGGTGTGCTGTCTCATACATAAATAATGAGAGGAAATAAAATGGAAGAGGCAGTTTGGCTGAGGATGAGTGAAACACAGAAGGAGACATGCTATCAATACCGCTCCCAAATAATCTCATTACAGGCGGAGGAGCAGCAGAGCTAGCCAGGCAGCTAATAGCACGACATCAGGAGCCCGTTAGCGCTACAAATCACAGCTCCAACAGGGAGCACCAGCTGACTCACTCCAACACTGAATATTATCAGTGTGCTCATGTTTTATCACAAAGTATTTATACTCCTGTCCTCCTGTAATATCTTCATCTGCTCTGTGAGCTTCACGTCCCGCCATCACAGGAACCTCTTTATGAACCAACACAAACAAACAGTCATCAAACCTTCACGCGCTCAGTCAGTCATATAAACCTGGATATAAGACAATATGTTTATGTCTCATATTAAAGATGATTTAGGTCGTAAACAAGCCACCTCACTGCAGTGGTGCCTCACATGTGAGTCAGCATTTAACACTGGAGAAAATGTGTCCAGAAAATCCTGCAGAGGCAGTTACTGATCAATCAATCAATCATTTATTATCTGAAGATACACAAGGATCAACTCAGTGAAAAGTGATGCTGTCAGTCTTCTCAACTTGTTCACTGTCATTTAGTCCTTTTGCCTCTGCAGACACTGTAGGCTGCTGCTCTGTAATGTTTCATGTTTACAGATGGTTCAGCAGGATTATATTTCTGTATCAAATCCATGGAGAGACTACGCCGTACCCTGCGCTGTAGCCTGACGTGCACCTCCCCGGAGATGTAACTCCACGTCACAGTGACGCAGACCTCCTGTCTGTCTCTGTGAGCTGAAACCATTTCCCTCAGTGGAAACAAATGCCTCGGTTAATGCCACCCCTTGGGTAGGAAGGGGGTATCGGTGAGGGTCAGACTGTAAATCTTTCTAGATTTCAGTCTGGATTTCCAGGCTAACAGGTCCTGATAACCTGTCAGAAACTGATGCGGCATGCAGGTCGACCAGCTTCCTCTTCGCCATTAGTGACTCGCAGCCACTGACTTTCCCCCAGGAGGCAGGTGTTCACTTCCTGAGACTGTAAAGCTGAACACTGTTCTTTTTTCCTAAACCCAACCATGTGTGTGTGTGTTGAAGGAAAAAAACATCAGTTGGTGGTGTTGTACTGACACAGTGCTTTTATTTTGAAAGAGTCTGTATGCAAACTGTACATTTCCTGTGAAAACAGAAGTGTATTTTGAAAACAGACAATGCATGTAACAGGCTGAAGTTGACACGGCGTCCCAGAACGTCAACAACCAACACACCCAGGGTACCTTGGACGCCATATGTGGAAAGTCCATGACCAAACGTGGACATGTGACGAGGTCACAGTGAGGACGATGTTGTCCAACGTCAACCACAAAAAGCACCACTCAGACTTAAAAACAAATTTAGCAGAGCTGGTGGAGAGGTGACTGGCAATGCCGTGCGTCCCTGGTAAAATCCAGCCGGGGTGGCTGTGGCTCAAAAGGTCGAGCGGATCGTCCACTAATTGAAAGACCAACGGTTCAAAGTTCAGTCCACATGTGAAAGTGTCCTTGAGCAAGACACTGAAGCCCAAATTGCTCCATATGGCTGTTCCATTGCTGTGTTAAAAAAGTGAGCAGCAGGTGGCACCTTGTGTGGTCGCCTCGGCCACCAGTGTGTCAATGTGTGTGTGTGACTCGTAGTGTAAGAAGCGCTTTGAGTGGTCAGATGACTAGAAAGGATCTATACAAGTGCAGGTCCATTTGCCAACATTTACTGCATCATGACACCAGTTTCACAAGCTGTTGGTCAGAGGCCAATCAGGGGCCAATCAGGGGCCGATCAGGGGCCGATCAGGGGCCACTAATGGCCTTAATGCGGCCCTGACATCACCACACATGACTTCTTTAAATGCTGTGCAGCAGTGTCCCAGGTAACTCTATATATCCCACCGTGACTTCACATCAGCTCAGGATGATGCACTTCATATGTTCCTGAGCCTCGGAGCAGCAGCGTAACCTGAATACTCTCCTGTAATCCAATAATATGATTCTCCTCTTAACACACGCCTGTGGTGAAAACAGATCAAATCAAACTCTTCCTCGTGACTGACAAAGCCAAGAATAAATAACCTGGACGTCCTATAAATATCCAGAGATGTGCAGCAGCAGCAGCAGCAGCAGCAGATGTTCTGCTCTCAGCACTAAGTGTTATCCTTAATAACAGCCACACCATCTGCTTAGAAGATCAGCTCCTCCTGACCTGTGAGCGCCGCGCGCCGTGACATTGTTAGGAGCAGTTTTAGTTAAAGTGTGAGGGGAGCAGGCTGTTCTCAGCTCAGCTCTGCGCTGACAGCAGTAATTATTACTCTGCTATCTGCTGCCACATGCTGATCGCAGTCTTCCTATCTGTCTTTAGGAGGCCTCCGGAGGCCCCTGCTATAGTCTCTGAGCCCTCTCTGTTTCCTGGCCTGCGGCAAAGGGACCCAGAGCTTTATGTTATCTCATAAACAGGAGTCCCTCAGTCCCTCTCTGCTCTCTGTGACCTGCTCATATCTGGCTCTCACTCACACTAAACAGGACGCCCATCGGACCCCGTTGGCATCATTTAATCTGGGCTGCAGCCTTCAAAGGCTCACGGAGCATAATGTTATCCTGACAGCTTGTTGCTGCCCCCGGATGCTGTTGTGTGGAAACTGTCCTCACACACTGACTGCAGGCGCTTAGGCCTCCTCTACTGCAGGAGCTGAACCACCTGCGACTTCAGCTGGATCCTCGCTCTCTGCTTCGGCTTTTGTTTCCTCTGTTTCCCCGCTCTGAAGTAGAGATGCACCGATGTGATATCTGGATCCAATATCATCAAACAGACGGATCAGGTATCAGAAAATGCAAGCTATACCTGAGACGATCCTTTTCTTTTAAATCTATTGCTACGTGAGCTACGTCACACGTCATGGAGCGAAGGAGAGAATCTGCTGTGTGGAGGTATTTCACACTATTTCAACTGCTGTTGCACAGTTGTTTATTTTTGTTCATCATTGAATTAATCTGTTTGATCTGGTTTCATTTTATCTTAGGAAAGAACTGTGTCATCATCGATGCCTGATGCCTCTAGTCTTTTCTGTTCTACATGTCAAGGTATATAGCTTTTAGCTCAACCATGGTATCAGATCTGTATCGGGTATCAGCTGATACTCAAAGCCACAGCATCGGGATCAGAACTGAAAAAGCTGGATCGGTGCATCTGTACTCTGAAGACGAGTTCCTGAACCTGGTCTCTGATCAGGAGCTGATACCAAAGCCGCGTTCAGGTTCTCTCTCAGGGAAGAAATGCAACGTCTGGTTACCAGCACAGCTCAGATGAAGACAGTGAGGAAGAGCATCTGATGGTTTGCTCTGTTAACTGTGTTCACAGTGTGGAGGAGCACATTAACCCTTTAACAACAGACCACCTGCAGACGGCTGCTGAAGATCATTGTTTGCATGATTCTGTTTAAACTGATCTAAAATCAGTGTCAAACTAAAGCTCTGGTGTTTGGACATTTCTAATCAATAACCTGCTTTATGTCACTGCCCACTGCCAGGCACTCAGCTCTGCACGTGCATCTATCAAATATCTATTTTATTAGCCGCATGGCCGACTGTCAGTCACATGGCTTGTGTTTTAATACATCTGACTGAACATAATGACTGCTGTGTTTTATCTGTTTTCACTTTCTGCTGACATGCAGTTTGTTGTTGTTGTTGTTGTTGTTGTTTTGTGTTACTGTATTGTTCTGATGCTCAGCTGTTGCTTGCTGACTTTCATGGCTCCTGCTCCATCTCTATGTCTCCATGCCGTCTCTGTCCTCTGATATTTTTATCCATTTGCTGGTTTCAAATCTGGCCATAGGACTGCAGTTGAAAATGAGCCAGCTGGCTAACACCGGCACATTCACAGAAATGTTGATTAACGTGTGTGTTGTTATAAATAAAATAAATCTAAATAAACAATAAGAACCACGATAGCTGTAACACGTCTTCTTTGAGCAGCAGAAAGAAAAGGCTTCTGTCCTCATCGTGTCATCATCTTATGTGCCGTGCTCTTGGAACATTCTGCCGTAATAATCAAAGTATTTCCCTGATAATTTCCTCATCGTGGCTGCAGGAGATTGCTGTTCACATAATCCTGTATGTATCCATGTAAAATAAGAAATAAGCTGCAGACAGCTAAGGCGTCTGTGTTCTTCATCATCACATCATGACCTTACTTTACCTTATGTGCTGTGCAAATGTCATATTTCACTTTAATCACACCAGTATTGCCCTGCGCTGGTCGGTGCAGATCGTTGTTTGTTTAATTCTGTTTAAATAAATATAAAATAAAAACTACAGCAGTTAAAACATTTGTTCTTTTGCAGCAGCAAGTTAAGGTTTCTGTCTCCTGTGTCATCATGTTATATGCTCATAATGACGTCATTGTGCTACGTTATGTGTGGTACGTGATTCTTGTTGAGGCGTCACAGAGTTACTGTGCTCACCAGCAAATGTACACATCAGGGAGAGAAATGAGATCAAGTTGAATTCAGCCTCATATTCAGAGACTGTATCAGCATACAGTGCAGTAAGGACTGATCACAGCTTCACTGGAGGCGTTTGAGGTTTAATTTCCTGTTGGATGAAGCTATTCATGTCTTCTCTACATGTATAGAACAAACATGCCGCTGCAGACGAAGTCAGAGGCTGCAGACTGAGAATGTTTCAACCAGATGTCACATTTATTTCAGCCCCTCCCCCTCTCCTACGCACTTTGGGTAAATGGGTTATTAACACAAATAACTGCCCCAGTTGTTGCAGTGAAATCATGTTTGGAGGCATCAGTAAAAATAACAAAAAAAAAAATAAAAAAACAGGTCACCATGGAGACTGGATGCTGCTGCCTGCAGTGCCGGAGGGGCGACCACCCTGCTGTGCATCGTCTCCATTTAGAGCTGCACACCAAGATTAATTGGCTTTTAGATACTGAAATGACACATTAACTCTGATTGTCTTTGACTTTCTACATCGTAGTTATTTTCAGCCTGACGGAGTTCGTTTACTGAACTTAAACACGACATGACCGTTTGTGTTTCTGTTACTCACCGTGTGAAACACTGACTTCATTAAGAAAACTCTGTTTAACTCTCGAGTCTCCGCGTTCACGAAAAATCCAAATACGGCAAAGCATCATCATCCTCACTGTGACCTCGTCACATGTCCACGTTTGGTCATGGACTTTCCACGTCCACATATGACGTCCAAGGTACCCTGGGTGTGTTGGTTGTTGACGTTCTGGGACGCCGTGTCAACTTCAGCCTGTTACATGCATTGTCTGTTTTCAAAATACACTTCTGTTTTCACAGGAAATGTACAGTTTGATACAGTCTCTTTCAAAATAAAAGCACTACGTCGGTACAACACCACCCACTGATGTTTTTTTCCTTCAACAACACGTGGTTGGGTTTAGGAAAGGGTTCGGCTTTACAGTCTCACAGGAAGTGAACAGTTGGTGGTTGTTGAACCCATCCACCACCCCTCCAGTCCGCCCTACCTGGACTTCTGCCACCTTAACTTTTGTAGTTGTCCCAGTGTGTTTCCCCCCTGACGCTGCCGGGTGCTGTTGAACAATAATGGCGACCGGCTGCGTGTCATGCTGACGTGACTCGTTGATGTCTGACGCTGGAAGTCGCTGACCAAGCATTATTCGCAGTAGTATTCGACGGTATTTGTCAACGACTTCGGAGAGAGACCTGGTTTTGGCAAACATTCTTCATAAATTGAAGTATCTTGCAAAAAAAAAAAACACTTCCAACTATGACTAGAGCACACTGAGCACGCTCAAGCTCATGAGCTTCAAATGTCTGAGGCAGGTTACTCAGCTGTGCCTGAGACAGTTTGTACTGACGGGTTTTAATTTCTAATGTTTTACATTAAAGTCACGTGTCTGAAGTCGTGATCATGTGACTGGATGAATGAGATTGGATTATGCTGCATGAGTTGTGTGAGAGTTCGTAAACTGATGTTTTGATATAGTTTTGCTGCTGTTGCACGTCGTCTCTGTTAACTTTAATTCTTCAAAAGTTTTGCTTGTTTTTCTGCACAAACTGCATAAAATCCAAATAGTAATGAATAAGAACTTAGAAATGTGTCAGGAGAGGTCCAGAAGCCTCAGGCGGACACAAACAGACCTCTCCTCAACTTCAGGAGAAAAACAGACAATGACAAACAAAAAGGAAAAAAGCAGATGAAAGAACTAAACTAACATTATACAGAAAATAACAGTAAACGATAAATGACAACATCATGAGTTAAACGTAAAGATAATTTCCTGATTAGCTCTTTACAACATGTCCCATGTGTGTAAGTAATTAACTAATAAGCATTTAAAAACTTGATTCAAAAAGTACTTTGGTGAGAATTTCCAGTGATTTAGCAATTTTCTATTTATTTATTTTTTCATCAACCAAAAAACGAGTTTAACAAACTCCAGAAATTTATTTTCCATCTACTGACACTGGAGCATAGTCCATCATCGTCCCTCCTGCTACTTGATGCAAATATGATGAAATTTAATTTTTAAACATTTAATTAGAGCTTATTGACTTTGGATTCTTTGTTTATTTGGAGCCACGAGAGAGAGAGGTGGTGAGTAACTGACAAACAAATGATGAGGCTGCAGGTGAAGTGCTCCTGTCACTGCAGATTTGACGAACTTGTAATTTACTTGATTATTTTAATTTCTTGCTAATTTGTGTTTTTACCTCACTACATGTTTCAACACCTTTAGCTAGTAATTCATATTTACATGAGCAGTATGCACAGAGTCTATAAGCACATGCTCGTATGGTATGATGCAGTATTACACTACTCATCCACCAAGCAGGAAACAAAGTGTCTCACATTGGCTCTGAACTGAAGAAATACAACATTAAAATGCTCTTACACATGTTGTGTACATGTGTTGGTGAAATCAGATATTACACTGTGAGTAGAGAAGGACTCTGCATAATGAGCACATTTATAGGTACATTTAACTGTTAATACTTCTCTACTTGTTTTTACTTCGTGGAGTATTTTGAGACTGTTGCATGTCATGAACACTTTACGTTCCATAAACAGAATAAAAACATAAACTAAATGGTTAATATCACACCATAATGTGTCGTATGCAGCTCTTTATTTTAGAGTTTTTAGAAATGTGCAGTTTTTATTAGAACGTCTCCTCTGAAGACATTTTATACTAAATGTGCATTCATTCCGTAACTGTTTCTACAGCAGCGTCTGTTTATGTGAGCAGACGAGTTAAAGTCGTTAACACATCAATAAACATTTATATCTGTGTACAGCCACATTACAGTAATAAACCAGTTATTACATGTTTATGCACTGATTATAAATATTAAACAGGAGGGTTGTTACAGCAAAGTGCTGCTGCTGTCTTGAATGTGAGTAGGTGGGTGCAGACTACATCCTGGTTTATCACATATTTTATAAATCAGACTCTGGATCACTGGAGTCATATACTGTGTGTTTGAGGTCTTTAATCCCTGACAGCTGATGTAACAAACACAATCATACAGTACAACACACATATCATCATATTGGCAAATATAATTTCTCTCATCTTTTCGAATGGATAACAGCGCAGCAATCAGGCTCCATAAAGCCAGCGGCCGTGACTAATGGCTGATTGTAAAGTAGCCACCAGAAGCCAGCGTCCTAATGCAGGAGCATGTGGCAGCTTTATTACAGCAGTAAGAGCTGACGGACTGTTCTGGAGTCAGATTACGGGCATGACGCTGACATGTGGCCACACACTCGCCGCCTCACATAAAACAGCATTGTTGAAGCTGTCATGTTTATTTTCTACAGCGCCTGTAAAAACATGTGGGCTGTTTTTAAGGTGGGACACATCCGTCCATTCATCCTGTTCAGGGTCGCACGGGGCCAGGGATTATCCCAGCATGCACTGGGGGAGAGGCAGGGTGTTCAACACACTCTGACTCACACAGTCACAGTGTGTGTGCTCCTAAATTCTCCTAAAAAGCATGTTTCAGCACTTTGTGTGTGTGTGTGGGGGGGGGGGGCTGCGTGCTGTCAGGTGACGGTGCTGAACATCCACCTGGTTTGTCACCACTGATACAGGACAACACGCCTGCCATCCAGACGTGACGACTGTAAACTACTGACCCTGTTAGTTTACCCATTATGCTGCGGTGTGAAACTAAAACCTGTTCTCATTCCCAGGGCATCAAATGCAGACAGTGAGAGTCTCTCTCCATGGGATATTTCAAAATAGCAGCTTTGTGCATTTAGTCCTTCTCAGGCAAGCTCAGGGGTTTAGTGTTGCTGTAGCCCACAGGAAGTGAGGATTAGAATATATGACCTTCACATAATCCGCTCCAAATGAATCTATATTTTTAAAGTCATTACTAAAAGTGTGTGTCATATAAAAACTAAAGTGATGGTCAAAGTTGTCACAGTGAAATTTAAGGTGTGCTGATGGATTCACGTCATCAACTCATGCATTGAGTAACATTACAAGTTAACGTTCCACCTTAAAAGTTGCCGGCAGTCGGCCCAGTGAATGAAGTGATTTTTTTCTCTTTCATTTTATAGTTGTAGTTTACTGATGTATGAACAGAGGTTACATAAAACCAGAGTGAGCGTCCTCTACTGACCAATCAGACTGCAGGGTTTCTAGCTCCACCTTTTAGTACCAGATCTGTGTGCTAGGTACCCCAACAGAGGGGGGACCAAACATGGGGACGCTAAGGAACGCTTCTGTTGGGACCATCCACAACTTTCACTGTGGAGACAGAAACTATGAACTGAACTGAACTGAACTGTACAGCTTGGTGGAAATAGGGCTTCAGAATCCCCATCCAATCAGAGCTAAATGACGACAAAGAGACTCAAAACAGCCTCAGAGAAACTCAGAACAACTAAAAAGAGACAAATGCCTACTTTACACTACATGGTTCAAGTGACCCAATTCCAGTTTTTTCCTCTCAAGTGGCACAGATCGGATCTGTAACATGAAAATGTAAACAGGAAAAAAACGCATGATATCGGATATTGTCAGATCAGATTCAGGCCTCCTTCATATGTGGAAATACATCGGAAATGAATCAGATATCTGCCAATAGGTCTGTAATCTAAACGGACAGAGCGGATATTTCCTGGCAATCCACGTCGTACGTCTGAATAATAATGCGACGACAGCGCGTTTTGATGACGTGCTCATGAGCGAGGGAAAGGAAGGAAAGCCGGATAAATCGCACGTCAGTCAAAAACTATGAACCAAAAAAGCACAATCTATCCCGAGTGAGACAAACTGCTTGATGTGTACCAGCAGAGAACCTGCAGAACCGAATCAGCGAAAAACACACCGGGCTACACAGCCTCCCTACCTGAGCAGCTGAAGCTGCGGCTCACACCCTCGACACACACACACACGGACGGTGCTTCTGCATGCCAGCTACACGTGTGCTCAACTGTGAGAAATAAATGGTGTACGCTGCTTTTCTATCTTTTTTTTTCCTTTTCTTTCTTTCTTTCTTTCTGTCAGCGACATACACTCCTAACACAGGACGGGTTGTTTTAATTGACTGAGTTTATTATTAAGCCATAGTGATGCGCGGATCGGCTCTGATAGCACCTGAATCAGCATGTACGCATCAACCATCCCTGCACGGACATTTCCACCGCTCTGTGTAGGCTAAGTTACCTTTTAAATTATGTGGAGCAGCGCCAGCTTTCCAGGTGATTTATTCTTTAACGATTAACTTCAAATATTTAAAGTTAGTCCTTAAAATTGCTTTCAGTAATGTAAACATTTCCATGCGCGCAGTAATGTCACTGTAGCAAATACCATGGGACATTTACACAGTGGTCAAGAGTGCTGGACTGGAAGTGTCGCACAAAAAAACGGAAGCTGGCTGCGTTCTGTGAAAAATAAGGTGAATAGAACATGTAAACAGCAGTCAGGAAAAATCAGATATAGGCAACAAATCAGAACTGGGCATCAAGACATGGTAGTGTAAAGGCAGCCTAAGAGATGAAGAAGGTTTTGTGTCTTTCAGTCTTAACTTGTGAAGAGCAGAACACGTCACTCTGCAGGAGTCAGTCAGTCGCTGCTGGCTGAACTACGTCGTTCAGATCTCAATATTAAAAAACACATTTTTAAATGAATGTAGTTTTGGGGCAGCTGATGCTTAGAATAGCTTCACCTTGTTTTATTTCTCTGAGCAGATATTGTGTTGTAAGGTAAGATATTCTGGTGCAACACAACTCAGATTAGTTTACACTGAACACGTTACTGACAGGTGCAGAATCAACATCTGTCAGAATGTGATTTACCAACATTTTAGAAACAACACTCATGGATCTGAGTTCAGTTTGGGCTTTCTGGTTTTGTAAAGTGTTTTATAATCAGCCTGGAGTCGCAGCTGTCTCTGTGAAATGACTCAGTGTTTGTCCACAGGCTGACCGTTCTCAACATCACATTTAAATCTGCTCAGCGAGTTTTTCAGATTTCCTGCTGACAAATAAGTAAAACTATATTTCCTACTGCAGATTAGTTGTTTATAGACACAACATTTAGGAGACATGGTTGAAGATGTTACAACAGACGGTGAGCTCGTCCTCAACACTACATGACGTGGCAACCAATCAGCTACTGGCAGTTTAACTGTGACGCTGTCAGCCTGAGCACCATGACACCTCACACAGGTCTGTAGAGCTCAGAGGAGCCCACACACACACACACACACACACACACAGATACAGGTTCATTACTATGAGACAGAAGTCCAGTTAAATGACTCCAGCGGTGTGTTTGTCACTGTGGGCAGTAAACTGTGTGTCCTCATCTGTTTGTGAGGACTCACACTGAAGCTGAGCGTGTTGATTCATTATCGTCTCCACACAGATACAATGAGGGCAGAGACGTGAACCTTCCTTCTGTGGAGTGACAGAGCTCACCGCTGAGACGCCGCGCCGCCACATAGACAGCTGCATGTTTTATTCATGTGTGAAACGCCAAAACACTGATTGGTGTCTGTCCATAACGAGCTGCCACACTCACACACATCAAGGTCTGTTCTGGCCTCCAGCCAAGAGGTCAAAACTCTGATATCAGATACAAGCAGCAAAAATCTAACAGGGACATTTAATGACGACGTGATGTCATCATACAGAACAGTACTGACTTCAGTGAAAGTCACAGAGCTCAGCTGACAGCAGGCAGATCCACATGTTTAACCCCCAACATCGACTTGTTTCCCTCCATACTGCAGCCTCTCCTCATCTCAAGTATGAACACTGTTCAGCAGCAGCTGTGAGAAGTGCTTCACCTGCAGTCGCTGACAGAGACACAAAGCTACAAAGAGACGGTAAATGACCACAGTGAGATGCAAACTGAGCCCAGAGAGACGCAAGACAACCACCAAAATACTCAAGATAAAGACATCCAGAGACAAAGACACAAACTGACCATCTAAAGACTAAAGCATGGCTACAAAGAGACGCAAATCATCCAGCAAGAGATGCAAAGCAACCACAAGGGGAGAGAACAGCTGCAGAGAAAAGTGAAACAATCAAAAAGAAATGCAAAATGAGTTTTGTGTCTCAGTTTTGGACCCTAACTTGTACCCAGCAGAACGCTGCACTCTGCAGCAGAGAGGTGGCGCTGGGTCGAACCCGCCTTCCAGATCTCGTCACTAAAAAGCTTAAAAGAATACCGAGACGTGACGGTACAAATATTACCCTTCTAGTTTCTAATTTCTTTGCAAACAGAGGAAAATACTGATCATTCCTTTGTGCTGATGGTTCACAGAAACCCTGACCTCCTCTGAGCACCTTTAATATCCGTCAGTTTGGGTGAATCTCTGCGTGTCTGAGTCATTAGGGGAGTTTGAGGGAATAAAGCTGTCTGCTGGTGTGTCTTGTCTCCACGCCTGCTGCTCGGAGGGAACAGAGGGAGTCAATCATCCTGAAAGGGCACAGAAGGCGCGTTCATTATGTAATTGAAGGTTTAGTTGGAGGGGGCACAGATGATCCCAGCGTCTCTGTGGTTCGAATTATAATGTGTGAAGGGAGGGAAGTCAGGGCAGAGACGAGAGAACAAAGAGTTACAGTGACGACAAATGAGGCGCTGCACCGTTTCATGTCATGAAATATCAGTCAGATAAGTATCAATAATCAGCCTGGGAGGAAGAGAGGAGGAGGAGGAGACGTGTGTGAAGAAGAAGACGAGGTAATATGTT
This sequence comes from Epinephelus fuscoguttatus, assembly GCF_011397635.1. Classification (NCBI taxonomy): domain Eukaryota; kingdom Metazoa; phylum Chordata; class Actinopteri; order Perciformes; family Serranidae; genus Epinephelus; species Epinephelus fuscoguttatus. The sequence continues at coordinate 3,080,630 of NC_064752.1, read as the reverse complement.
CATTAGTGGTTTCAATCCATACTCTTAATAGAAGAGGTTCATTAGTGGTGAAGGTCCACACTTTCATATCGGGCCACTGATTGCTGTGAGTTATTGACTGTAGCCCGCAGAGACGTGTGAGCTTCTGTTCTAACACCAATGCAGCGATACCTTCCCAGCAGCCTGCACCAGAGCACACCGAGTGTATGCAACAAGTCAATACGTGATAAATAGAGTTCATTAGAGCTGTGATATTGGCTCTGCCTCCACCTGAGGTCAGTCTGAAGGAATCATCTCCACCTCCGTCTCTCTCCTGCTGTTGGAAATCAGAGGAGCGCTCCTTTTGTTCTCTGCTGGAGGACTGAATCCTCACGTCAAAAACCTCGGTGTCATTTTCGATTCTGCACTCAAGTTTGATCAACAGGTCAACTCCGTAGTCAAAGCCAGTTTTTCCAACTTCACACCATCGCAAAAATCAAACCATTCCTGAGTTTCAAGGGCCTAGAAAAAGTCATCCATGCTTTCATTCCCACCTGTTTGGACTACTGCAACTCTCTTTACACTGGAATTAATCAGTCATCTCTCTCCCATTTACAACTAGTACAAAAACAGACTCTTGACAGGTTCCCGAGAGAGAGACCACATCACCCCTGTCCTGGCCTCTCTCCACTGGCTGCCAGTGCAGCACCGTATTGATTTTAAACTTCTTTTATTCACATACAAAGCCCTGAATGGAGTGGCCCCCTCCTACATGACAGGACTTTTAACCCCATACTCCACCTCCAGACCCCTCAGGTCGGCTAACCTAGGGCTTTAACTGTTCCACGCACTTATTTCAAACTCAGGGGTGACCGTGCCTTTGCGATCGCAGTGCCCACACTCTGGAACAGCACCCCCCTCTCTGTCAGACTTGCCCCCTCCATCGACTCTTCAATCAAAGCTAAAAACGTTCCTGTTTACCAAAGCTTTAGAGTCCTCCTGAAGTTGCCTGTGTGTTTATTTGTGTCTTGATCTATGCTGGTTGCTGTTTTTGTTCTGTTCATTATTTCACTTCACGTGTATCTCTTTTATTCATTTTTAACTGTAGGTACAGCACTTTGGTCAACTTGGGTTGTTTCTGAATGTGCTTTATAAATAAATTTGACTTGACTCTGTTAACATGGAGCGCTCATCAGCCGGCAGCCAGTTTAAAACCAACAAACTCCAGCGTTCACACAGATGTTCCATCATGTTTCACCCCGTTCCCAAGATTTTATGTAAGTACTGTAAAACAGGCCACACATCATTAAACAAGCTCTTCTCAGGCTCTTACAGATACACAAACTGATGGTGCTCAGGATAAATGTAGAAATACAGTTTAATCTTTTCTTTGTTTAATCTTATATTCAAATATATATAAAAAGCAGAAATGTGTTGAAGCTGTTTTTTCCTCAGAGTCTTCAAACATTGGATTTTTTAATAAAAAGATGGTTCTTTTATTATCCTGAAGGAAAATCTCACCTCACTTATTAATTCTGACTTTCAAAGATTCCTTTAATATAAAACAGAGATTTCTGTCAGTTGATTAGTTTTTCACTCATAATCACACATTCAGTTCATCGTTTTACCCTTTTTGTTTTTTTAAAGCGTCTCGACGCAACCTCAGAAAAATATGTGTAAAATGTTTATTTTCTGTGATACTGTTGTCTGCTTTGAATTTGACGCTATCTGCTAGCTGCTAACAGCTAACTGCTAACAGCTAGCTGCTAACAGCCACCGCTGCAACTAACAAACTCCACAAATCCATTCAGCAGCTCCACCATCCACAGTCAGACACACACGGCTGATTATTTACTGCTGAGTCACAGCTCAAAACTCGCACCAACCCAAACATCCTGGTGCAGACTATTTACTGGAGTTTACAGCCTGTCGCTCATCAGGCATCTGAAGATCATTACAAGCAGAGCAGTTCTCTGCGTTCAATGTCCGATAGTCCACCACTAACATTTACATCACGTCCCTTCAACAAAAATGAAACATACATTTCATCTTAGTTTTTATTATCAGGATCTATTTTTAGCTCGTCGTCGTCTCATCTTCGTCATGGAAAAAGCTTGTTGAACAAACATTTTCATCAAAGTTTTTGTCAACAAAATTATCACTGCATAGAATGCAAAAGCAGAACGGGATATGTTGTAGATGCTGCAGGTACTGCATCACCCAGATGTGCCGATCACAGACTTCTTTCTATAATGTAGTCTGTGATGACATCACAAAACCTTCGGATGATATTCTTCTGTTGGCACCCTGCAAAGTGAAGTGCTGTGGATGAATGAAAAATGAAAACAATTATCTCAGCTGGTGACTCATTACATGACACTGCACATGTAACAATGTCACCGGAAATCCTGTTGGCATCAAGTTATATTACTTCACTAACACATGACATATGACTGTAATCTATTACCCCTAACACTGGTCAAACTGACATGCCAACAGCACTTACACTGAGTGTTACCTTTCAATAGAGACCATGTGTGTGTGCACGTGCTCAGAGTGGTTCAAGAACAGCTTTCAGTTTACCTTGGGTCTGCCTTGCATGGGCATTTTAGTTAAAGGTTACAGGAGTGATAAGAGGTCCAGATGTGCGTGTGGACTCTGACGAGCTGAACGATCAGACGACACTTAGAGAGGCGTCTGTAAAAAATTCACCTAAAACAGTGATTGAGAGGAGGACAGGACGCAGGGTCCGTGATGCATCTGTCTGTTCATCACAACCCTCACAGGCCGAGGAGCCCAGGTAAAGACGTCTGTCCGTCCACACGTTATTTTATCACCAAACACACACACACACACACACACACACACACTGACCTGTGCACTTCCTGCTGCTCTCGTCCTTCTTTGACGAGCTCATCAGTTTGCAGTTGAAGTTCTCCTCCCAGTACTCAGCAAACCACACGTTCCTCCTGTTGTTCTCCAGAGTCCGCGACATGAAGTACGCATCGAACCCTGAAAGACAAACAAACAAACAACAGGTCAACACAGCAAGAAGAGCCTCGTTCATTAGGGCTGTTTAACAGCCAGAGTCAGGCCGGAGCAGAGTGTGACAGCAGCACTCGAGTGTGAACAGACACAACAGATAAGATGTTTCTTAAGGTACAAGTGTTGATTTGCTCCGTTTTCATGTTGTTCATCTGAAGTCCTCTGACGGACGAGTTCAGCTCTTCAACAGACACAAAGGAAACATCATCAGATAAATGACGACGGCCAAGATTCTTCTCTTCTGGACGTTCTCACTGGTGAACATCGTCTCGTGTATCGCTGCCCAAACACACAGGAAGACAACAGGAAGTGTTGGTCCCAAGATGTCTGGCAGGACACGAAGACTCCACAGGAATGAATAAAACCAGAAATAGCTCCACACACATAATAAGCTCTCTGCGCCCATCACAAAGGGCTCAGAGATGTAGAAGGTGGTGTGTAGGTTTCTAATCACATAAGTCCATTAAGAGATTATCGGTAACTATGACAACATGCAGACTTTAAAACAGGTCAGAGGCAACAGAAAACAAAATCATTCAACCTGGAACAAACAACACAAATTATAAAATGATGTCAGAACAACACATCAGTTTGAATCCAGATGAACACCAACTGTGTGCTGCAGTGTTTCACATCGTATCTTTTTCTTTTGTCTGCTATTATTATTGTTTCAATAAAAAAGAAAACAAAAAGAGCAGCAAACATGAGGGCGCCAGTCAGAAGCAGCCAACAGAAGGGCTCAGCCAAAAGAACAGTTTTTAATATGGCTTCAAAATATGTGATTTCAGGCAAAGTAACAGGCAGTGTTGAGCAGCAACGTGTTGCAGTCATGATATTCTTTACAAGTAACGAGTAGTGGAACTAATTACTAATAATCTGTCAGTGATATTATCACAGTTACCCCCCAAAAACTAAACAACTGGTGTCTGCTTTACTTTTGTTATCACATCACTATTCCCTTGAAATACAACAATCACATCAGCAGATTCATTTTCGTGATCTCTGCACTGAGCAGCACGTCACGGAGCAGCACGTCACGGAGCAGCACGTCACGGAGCAGCACGTCACTGAGCAGCACGTCACGGAGCAGCACGTCACGGAGCAGCACGTCACTGAGCAGCACGTCACGGAGCAGCACGTCACTGAGCAGCACGTCACGGAGCAGCACGTCACAGAGCAGCACGTCACTGAGCAGCACGTCACGGAGCAGCACGTCACGGAGCAGCACGTCACGGAGCAGCACGTCACGGAGCAGCACGTCACTGAGCAGCTCGTCACGGAGCAGCACGTCACTGAGCAGCTCGTCACGGAGCAGCACGTCACTGAGCAGCTCGTCATGGAGCAGCACGTCACTGAGCAGCTCGTCACGGAGCAGCACGTCACTGAGCAGCACGTCACGGAGCAGCACGTCACGGAGCAGCTCGTCACTGAGCAGCGCGTCACGGAGCACGTCTGCTGAAGAGAAAAATATTCTGACCTCATGGAACAAGGTTTTGGACTTTAGCTCCTCCTCCTTTACTCAGCTCACTTCCTGTTTCTCTGCTCCTCACCTGAGCTCAGCTGACAGAGTGATTTCATTCACCGATTGATCCGTTAAATGAAGGTGACACAACACTGATAAAATAACAGTAGTAAATGGGTGTTGAACTGAACGGATAATGAACAGTTTAAACCCACTCCTCATCAAATCACTTCAGTCTGAATAAATAGATCATATTTCAAAAAATAAAACATCAGCAATCAAGTCAGATTCATTTCTGTTTCTGCTGACAGCTCCTGCACTCCATCGCTCACATCGTCACAACAGTCAGAGGAGGAAATTGAGTTAGAAGAAGAAGAGTCTTTTATCTTAAGAAGTGCTCTTCATCATGTCTCTATTCTCCCTGGAAGGATTGTCTTCAGGATGATAGGCAGCCTCTGATGTCCTTGACACCTCTCATGATGTCACTGACGCATACATTTTAATAATTTCTGACAGGCTAAAATTAGGATCTTGACCTCTATAAGTTTCTCTGCGTGGAGCTCCAAGTCAGCAGAGTGGAGGACGGCAGGAGGATTGTCAGGGAGGAGGATTGTCAGGGAGGAGGAGGAGGAGGAGGAGGGTGGTGGGGGTTAAAGGCTCACATAAAAGAGAAAAATAGAAACGACGACAAGAGAATAAGACTCCATTACAGTGAGAGATGTAATTCATAATTCACTCAGAGATGTGATCTGGCTGATAGTGACTCCTCTTCCTCCTCGTCCTCCTCCTCCTACCCCTCGTCCTCCTCCTCCTGTAACTGTGGTTTTCAGATTTATTGTAAAAGACTGTCTGATGTTTCTGCTGTGATTATTTTATGCTCTGTGTTGATTTGCTATCAACTCTAATGAACCAATCAGCAGCCACAGAAGCTAAACAACGTGCTGCTGTGGGCGGGGCCGCAGCAAAATGTGTTCTAGCCACCCAGTCTCACTCAGAAGTCGCCAAAAGCCGCCGCCTGGAAAAAGTCGCCCTTTCACATCAGCATGATTCGTGGCTGGTTGACATTTAACAGTGCTCAGCGACATTGGAGGAAACGTGGTGGGACAACAGTGAAAGTTAAGGGGCCGGAAGTCTGAGTATGGCAGGTGGGAGGGGTAGGTGACTTTCACCTAGCAGGTCGGTGTTCACTTCCTGTAAGATTCTAAAGACAAAACATCAGTTGGTGGTGTTGTACCAACGTAGTGCTTTTATTTTGAAAGAGACTGTATCAAACTGTACATTTCCTGTGAAAACAGAAGTGTATTTTGAAAACAGACAATGCATGTAACAGGCTGAAGTTGACACGGCGTCCCAGAACGTCAACAACCAACACACCCAGGGTACCTTGGACGTCATATGTGGACGTGGAAAGTCCATGACCAAACGTGGACATGTGACGAGGTCACAGTGAGGATGATGATGGTTTTAGCCCCCTTAAAACAACAGTAGTAAAATCATTGTTGAACATCAGCTGATGTTGCTGCAGTGAGATACCTGACCAGGTGCGTTTGTTTATCTCACAGCGTCACTGTCCACATACGGCGTGTGTCCTGTCTGTTGTATTTCCTCCATCATCGAGAATTTTCCCACGCTGCTGATTCATTCCCAAGTAAATAATTTTCTTAGACTTTCAAAATAAAAGCATATTCTAAAGATGACCATATACATTGATGTTTTCACTTTGCACTGATGATACTGGATTGTTGATCATTTAATCGATATATCGATCCAGATCGATGGATCATTACATCCCTGTGTAGCACCTTCATTTTTAAAAAGCTCTGCCTGCTCGCTGACGATCTGCTGCTTCTGTGGTTTCTATCGTGTAAACTCTGCAGCTCACAGTCTCTTTGTCGTCTGTGTTTCCTTTCTTGTTGCACTGTATAAATAAAGTTTACTTACTCTATTGTAAACACACACTTTAATTTTACATCCTACATTTATTCTTTATACCATGGTCTGGGTGAATACTCAGTTCTGATTGGCTGCAGGGTGTCCGTTAAAAGGTGTTATAGGACAGCTAAAAAGACGTTCCGGTCAAATTGCCTGATGACAGGTTCTAAATTATTGCGCTGACTCAACTGCTAGTTTGTAACCATAGCAATGGAGACTCAGAGCAAAGGCAACGGATTACAACGGCATCATGAGTGATTTTATCATTTCATTTAATTTATTTGGTGAATTTGATAAATTTGATGACTGGGATGCAGAAGAGAGGATAGAGAATGAAAAGAAAAGGGAGAAACGGCTCAAGGAGTCGCGGGTCTGCACCAATCACAGCCTCCGGAGCACAGCTGTAGGTCGGCTCTCTGACACCACCACACCACTGTGCCGCCCCAGACATACCCATAGAACTTTCAAATGTCACTATTAATGGTAATGTAGCATTTATTTATTTGTTTTGTTTATTTTATTTGTTGCAATTAAAATGATTTTGACTAGCCTACTATTTGGATGTTGGTTATTTGAAACACATTTTCTTGGGCCTATAAATGAACGCCACTGAATCATGAAAGTAATATCTAAGGGTTTTTTTGCACGCCATCCTCTGACCACCAGAGTCTGTAACACACAAGCGGTAAGAAAAGCACTGGCTTTCTGAAATAATCATCTTCTGAATAATATCACGTAACGTTTAGCCATCATCTCACTTCTTTTCACTGATCAGAGTCGCTGTCTACGCTGCGGCCACAGCGGGTTTCCATGGCAACGCCTGTGAACTACAGAGATTAAATAGTCCGCTCAGCTGTGGCTTGTGAAAAACTCTTGATTTTAACTGTAAAACACATTAAAGCATAAATAATTGATTTAATATTCATTTCTTTGGTAAGTGACCATGGTATAAGCGGGTTAATGCCCTTCACGTTGGACGGTTCACGCCTCCATGTCGTCCATTGATTCCTGATAATGGACACCTCGTCGGGCATTAACCCTTACATATCTCACAGCTCCTTCAGTATATCATTCTGTGTCTGACTCCAGACTTTGCTGCTTGTTAATCGTCTCAGTTCCTCCACTCGGTGCAAAGACAATAAGGTTTAATCTAATCTGATCTAATAATTCCTTTCTTTGTTTCAGACTACCATCTTCCCATGTTCCCTCTGGCAGCTGCAGACGCTCCTGATGTGTACCTGGTTAGGAATCCGTGCTGCCCGCCAGCTCTGCATCTGTCACACATCAGTCACTGAAATTACAGACTCTCTCCAGGAGGAACTCATCATCTCTCTGCGCTGCCTCGCTGATGCAGGCGTCTCTCTTTACTGTATATTCTTTCTGTTAGCGGAGCTTCAACTCGACAGACGGGCAGCATGGAGGCAGGAAGTGAGGCAGCCGTGATGGCGATCTCTCCAGATACTCTGACTGTGCGGGCCGCAGAGGGACAGCTGTGCTGCTAACATCTATTTAAAGATTTCTTTACTGGGGAAGATGAATAATGAAGGTAAACAGACGCACTCAGCTGTTATTGCACACACAGCTTTCAATAACCACAAACAGCAGGAGGACACCAAACTCTTACTATGATGTAATGTCAGGATTTTAAATCCACCGTACTGATACAGCTGTTACACTTGTCTATATGCGTTTACTCTCCGTGCGCGTTCTCTCCTCAGAGCGACGCAGAACAAATGAACAGACATTAAATAGTGTGACTGAAGGGCAGATTCTTCCTGCGGCATCTCCTCACAGCTTGAAAGAAAACTAAATTAGAAATGTCCTTGTAATTACTCTTTGGAAAGGAGCATTAGTGAAACAGTACGCAGAGCTTACATTGGAGAAAGTGTGGATTCCACAATAATTGCATCTGGATGTAACCTCAAGGGCGAACACGGTGTTTGATCTTAATTTATATGAATCCCTGATGGGACTTAGCCTACTTTATGGAGCACATAATGTCAGATGTGTGTTTGTCTTCAGGTCCTGAGGAGAAGCTGCAGAATAACAGCCACCCCCACTATTGTTTGATCAACTCTCTGTTGTGAGCACGCTGCACAGAGGAACAGTTTCTCAGTTATTCAGTTTCTCCACCGCCTGCATCAGAGAGGCTTCACATCTGCATCAGCATCCTTGAAACTGACTCACACTGCAACAACCATTATTGCTATTATTATTATTATTATTAATTAGCCAACCCTGCTGCCTGTGAGGCCTCTCCTGAAACTGTCCTCCAAAGAAAAATGAAGCATGAAGGTGTGATCACAACAAATAATTTTTTCACGCAGCGTGATTACGAACAGTCGATGCAAAGACACGGACTGATGTGAAACCACGTGTGGCGATGCAAACAGATGTGAAAACACACGATGAAATGTTTTAAGTAGGGATGAGCACGTACACCACTATCTGTATCTGTTCAACCATCTAAATTATCTGTATCCGTATCTGTACTCGGAGCGGGCGGGGCCTAAACCGGAAGTGGGCGTGGTTCAAGTGGAACTGGGTGGGGCTTAAATCGGTACATTATTTTAAGTCTGAAATTGATATGAATTGATCAGAAGTTGCTTTATTTATTGTTTATTTGAAAACTATTTACAGAACAGCCTCAGAATTGAGATTCAATGTTTTTGATCACAATAGTAAAGGAACTATTTACAGATCAAGTTTTTTTATAAACTCAGAACATGAATATTTTTAAGTGCATGAATGAATACAACGCATGCAGTAGGAAATTATGAACTACGAAGTATGCATGAACAAGAGTTGTCATACTCAACACAACTTTCTTTTTTATTTATTTATTTATTTTTTTAATTTTTATGATCAAACTGTGATTTTTTTTTCAATTATTTATTTATTTTTACTACCTAATGTTCTTGGCTCTTTTTTTTCCACACAAAGTTAAACAATGTTGATTAAGGTGTGTGTGTCTGTGTCTGTGTCTGTGTGTGCATGTGTGTGTGACTGAGTGACTGTGTGAGAGGGAGAGAGAGAGGTTTTTCTACTGACCAAATAGTCCTATGCTGTTTTTCAGATCTTCATTTACTTTAATGAAGACCAGTTGTTCCACATGGCTAGGGTCTGGGTTTGCTCGCTGTGGACTGACCACATTTCCAGCCGTGCTAAAAACACGCTCAGACTGGACACTAGTAGGTGGGCAACTGAGATGCTGCAGTGCAAAGCGTGTCAAATTGGGCCAGCACTGGAGCTTGCCTGACCAGTATTTCACTGGGTCATCAGTAAGGCTGATGTCCCCATCTGCCAGGTAGGCCTCCACATCACCTGATGGCAAATGTGTCCTCATTGGAGTAGCCGATTTCTTGCTTTCAGTGCAGATCATTTTACCAATCATCTCCGTAATTTTTTTTGACCGGGGATGGTTTGCAGAGAATGGCTGCTTTGCTGCAAATGCAGTGAGTATTGGTGAAGAGGAGGAAGAAGGTGAGCCCTTAGCAGCACCCAGCTGAACACCAGTGTCCTGAGAAGGAATGCTGCCAGGAGAGGTGGAGGAGATGGAGGAGGAGGTGGCTGATACAACGGGCTTTCTCATGTGATGAACATATAACAGATGGTTATGTAGAGATGTTGTATTGTAATGTTTTGGATCTCTACCTCTGCTTATTTTGGACTTGCAAAGCTTACACGTAGCTTTGGAGGGATCATTTTCACAAACAGTGAAAGAGTCCCATACTTCAGAGGTCCTTTTGGTTTTTGGTGGAGGAGGACCTCCATCACCAGATGCAATATTGGTCTCAGAGGGGGCAAGGTGGGTGCTACCACTACTGCTATTGCGAGTGATATTGCCTGGTTCAGTGTCAGCTGAAGTACCCTCTGTATCACTCACTGTATAAGAGAGAGAGAGAGAGCGCTATGTAATTAAAGCCTATAAAAAGCCTATATACAGTATATAAAGCTTAATTTGTAATATTTATAATATTATATTTATTTTTATGAACAGCCATATACACAATAAAAATATTAATATAGGCTACTTTGTGTGTTCAGCTATATGTGTGTATGTGTGTAAGTGGTCTGTAAGACTGTTTATTTTTTAATGATCTGTGTGAACTTGGTGATTCATGTAAACATCCAGTGATGGCAAACAGGGAAATAATATGTCAGCCTTGTTCACTGTATTCTTCTAAAAAGCACCGCGTTCAGTACGAGCAAAGTTTTACTAACTAACAGCAAGCAGACGGTTAAAAAAAAAAAAAAAAAAAAAAAAAAACCCGACCGGAGTGGAGGCAGTGACTGACGCGACACGAGCCGTTTTCAGCTCTGTCTTGTCAAATGCACCGCGTACGTTACGAAACAAGTTCACCAAGTGACTTTAAATATCATACAAACCGAAATAGCAGCGAGTTGAAGAAAACCTAAGGAGTACTGAAGAGAGCAATGTGAGCTAGAGTCAAGCCAAGCACAGACAGATCAGTCACTGTCTGTGTGTGCGAGAGTGGGGCACAACTCTGGCTGCAGAGATATGTCTGTGTAGGGAGGGGCGGGCGCTGTGTGTGACTGGCCAATCACAGAGCGTGAAGACAGTCAGCATGAGCACGGATATTGACGAGTTTTACTCGTATCATGCTCGTACTCGTCAAAAATGCTTTATCCGTACCGGATACTGGTCTGAAACGAGTATCCGGCTCAACCCTAGTTTTAACGGAAGCGGGAAATTTGCGTGATGATGTGCGTCAGCATTGAGATTTTCTTGATGTCACTGTGATTGGATAGTTTGGTGTAACTCCACCCACAGTACCACCACCTCCTCTTGAGGCAGCCTTTGTTACCCTGCTGGCCACACATTTTACTTACCACTTACTTTTTTGTTGTGTGACTATTGGATCCACCAAATGTGACTGTGTTTTCTATCTGTTCTATTTGTAAATTAAAATAAACAGATATTAGAAGAAAAAAACAAAAAGAAAACATGAGTGTGGTGTGTGTTGCTGCGTTCCAAAAGCTGTTCATCTCAGGGTGAAGACATTGCGCCCTGAAACTATAGGAGCACTTGCACTGTGACAGCGTTGCTCCTGCTTTTGAGCACACCTACTGTGTGTCTCAGCGCAGACATTTTGCAGGGCAGGTGCTCAAGTGGAAATAAAGTGCATCTCCTCCACATTTGTTTTGCAGGTGCAAAAGGGTTAAGACACACTGACACACTGTGCGCACCTTAGTGGTCTATAAAATAGACTCTCCTTCTCTGCACTCTTGACTCAGCACAGCCAAAACTGCATGTTATTTTTAGTTAAATTAAGTATCAGACACGCAGCATTGGGAATGTAAACATTATTACAAATAGAGTTTTGGTTTAAAAAGACATGTGGACGTGGGAAAGCAGTTCAGCCTCTGTCTCCGCTCACACCGGGCAGCTGGTGAGCCAGAATCAGCCAGAGCTGGAGGGAGACCATTTGGTTTTACGCCAGACTAGTTAACTAGTTATGAAGCTTACTGGTGGGTTATTGCCTGAGTTAGTCTGCCTGCCTATATGTTCGAACAGTGGTTTAATCTCACAGCAGTTGGAAACGATACTGAGGCTGAGAGCAAACACTGGTGTTACCTGGCTGTCAGTGACGGCAGGTCAGAGAGACGTGATGCTGCTCTGCAGGGCGCTCCATCTGTGTGCAGTTACTGTGGTGGCTGTGAAAAGGGACGCTGCAGAGGGAGGGGCCAGGGCCCAATGAGGGAGGGGCCAGGGCCCAATGAGGGAGGGGCCAGGGCCCGAAACACACTTTTAATTGAGAATTTGTGCCGACTAAAGTGTAACATTATTAAAAGAAATAGAAACAAACATGTTGTTCATCTAGACAGAAGGCAGAGGGCAGGAGCTTGAGCAGCAGCTGGGGTTTGTCTGTGCATGTGTCTGTGCACGTCTACATCCAATGCAGTGTACTACTTCCTGTTAAAGTCACCTGACAGCGCTGTGTCTTCTTGTCCTCACAAATAAAAATATATTCTGATTTAGAAGCAGCATGTCATGTGGAGCAGCATATTTATCAGAGCTGGTCAGAGGAGAAACACAGCAGGGAACGTGTCTGACAGGAGCACGGAGTAAAACCAGATAATATCCATGTTGGAGCGTCGAGGTCGGTGACTTCTCCTCTCTGCAGGTTGTTTTCAGCACCTCTTGTTTACTGAGAGATGTCGAACACTTTCCAGGTCAGAGGTTTCAGTGACAGTGTGAAGGAGTGTCGGACCGCTGTGACATGTTATCCCACCGAGTGACCACCATCACAGTGTCATCCGCAGCCGAGACTAAAGTCGGAGATTTTCAGGGTCAGATCCTGAGTGTGTGAGTCTGTCACCGCCTCTGACAACAACGCCGTCCTCTGCTTTGTTTTTCATTTCACTCTCACAGAAATCTCCACTTTCCTTTTATTCTTTAAGCAATGCCAGCGTGAGAGCTCACAGCAATTTATTTCCAGCTGGTGCTGTGCTGGAAAACTAAAAGTCAACAAGTCCTTGATTTGAACAGAGACCCTGACAAAGTGTTGATGAAAACATCAGGCAAAAGAGAAAAATAACATTTTCTAACACCGATCATTTACAGCTACCCAGAATAAAAAATGTGAGGCGTGTTGTTGTTGTTGTGAACTGCTCAGGTGCACCTGAAACATTTCATCATGGCAGCAATCGGAAATGACAATAATTAGCGACATCCTGCAGGAGAAGCATGTCAGGAGACTTTCTGTTTGGAAGCTGATGCTGAATAAATATGAATATGTTTTTAAGTTTATGTATCATGAATTATGAGGTCTCTATGAAAACTTTCTGTGATTTTTATTGGTGTTAGCGCATTATTAACACTGCAATGTGACATCATCATCCTCCCTGTGACCTCGTCACATGTCCACGTTTGGTCATGGACTTTCCACGTCCACATATGGCGTCCAAGGTACCCTGGGTGTGTTGGTTGTTGACGTTCTGGGACGCCGTGTCAACTTCAGCCTGTTACATGCATTGTCTGTTTTCAAAATACACTTCTGTTTTCACAGGAAATGTACAGTTTGATACAGTCTCTTTCAAAATAAAAGCACTACGTTGGTACAACACTGCAAATTGACGCTTTTTTCCTTCAACAACACACACGGGTGAACAAAAAATAGAAAGAACAGGGTTTGGCTTTACAACCTTGCAGGAAGTGAACATCAGCCTCCTGGTTGAAAGTTGGCGGGTGTTGTTGTGCTCCGGCATCCAGCAAAAATAGAAGTCCTGTGTATCTGTTGCGGAGGGCTCCAGAGCACCGCAGCTGTGACGGAGCCAGAACGCAGCACAGCTGCAGCCGGTGGAAACACACACATTGACTAGAATTGAAATGTATCGGCTCTGCTGCCGTTCCAGAGCGCAGACGCAACCAACACGCATCTGGTAAAATTTGGGGGTAACAGCGTCCGTCCGTGTATCATACGGACGTGAAAGGATGGCGTCAGAAGTCACTGACCAAGCACCGCTTTTTGATGACTTTGGACAGTGGTGTAGTTGTAGTTGATGAGGGGGGTGTACTACCAGGTAGACAGGTAGGTTGCGGATGAGGAAGTGGGCATACTTGCCTATATTACAGTGGCTGTTTAGCTGATAGGCGGGTGTACTGTCACTGGATAGAAAAAGAAGTGTGTATACCTGAGTATACCCTCCACTACACCACTGACTTCGGAGTGAGACCAAGTTGAATGTGTTCAGCATTTCTCAGTTTATCATTAATATGGAAACCAACCACCAATCCAGTGATGACACAGTTTAAAACTAAACTAAACATGTGTGTTTTAGTAAACAATAAAAAACCTCATTAAAACACTGAAAGCTCCTCGGAGCTCCTCCATGTTGATCTGGCTGCCCTCACACTGACCTGAGACGCTCTCATTGCAGCCGTCATCACAGCAGAGGAAGTGCTGTTTATGCCGAGAGAGGAAACAAACCAATAAGAGTTTGTTTACTCCCCTCACTGCCAGTTATCAAGCTTTAAGTGCTCCGCTGACAGGAGCAGTGACACCACCGGGAGCCTCCTCATGATGCAGCAGCGAAGCTCTTTGCAAAGATCCGAGGCTTCTTTTCCACTTGTTAATTTCAAACGTCTTGCATCAGATAAAATCCACATGAGAGCAAACACACGTTCATTCACACCCAGTCTGTATTTACAGATCTGGTTACAGTCCGTCCTCATTTTCTGGGCTCCATGTGATCTAAGTCCTCCAGTACAGATGATTCACCAGGAGCTGTCTGGTACCTGACGGAAACACTAGAAGAAGAAGATCTTACTACAACAACAAGAACAACAACAATGGCTCAGCAGCAAGCTAACGGCTATAATCTAACACACGATGTGTCTCAAATCGCACACTGCTGTTTGCACTTACAGGAAGTGGCCATGGCTTTTTAAACTGCCTCTCTTGTTTCTTTTTAAACGGTGCAAACAGACGGAGAAGCGTTATCGCCAACATCTGACCGCTGTCTCTGCTCACACATAAACTCACAACATCAGCGCTGATTAAAACGTGCTGCCATAGCTAGCCTAGAAGCAAGTTAGCTTGCTAATGAATGCTATTGCTAGCTAGCAAGCTAACATTAGCACTTGTGTTGTAGTTCACATGACCAAATCATCACAGACCCAACAAGCATCACTGACGGCTTCTATTCCACAACAGTTTTGGCACTGAGTGCAAGAACACGTTGAACTGACAGGCTCTGTGTTGTCTCCAGCCACCATGTCAAAAGTTGAGAAGATTGTGATGTCACACAGATGGCGACCATTGAGGATGAGAAGTGTCCGTCATTCCACTCTCAACTTTTGGACCGTTTTGAGTGTGCCTGTAGTTCACTGCATTTTCCCATACTATGCAGCGTGGACGCAAAATATGAGGTGTTTTTGCAGAAGTATGAGCTTTGAGGCACGCTGACAACATGAAGGAATGACACAGTTACAGTTGGGTGGAGTAAAGTTTGCACATTGAAACTTCCTCCAGAGGTGATTTCAATCTGTCTTCACTGCCTCTTGGATGCATTTACACTGAGCTGTTTCTGATAAATAAAAAATGCACTGCTTCATATTTTACAACGTTCAGAATGGATTAATTTCTACTGTAACAAACAGCAAAACATATCAAAGAAGAGAAGAGGAAAGAGAAGAGGAAGGAAGTGACATTTAAAGTTTTCCATCTGTGAGAGAACAGGAAGAAGAAGAAGAAGAAGAAGAAGAAGAAGAAGAAGAAGAAGAGGTAACGACAGCTGTTACACTCTGAACACTAAACTGCGTCTCAGTCGACAGAAGAAAGTTTTGGCAGGATGATTTTCTGCAAACCTCGTTTGTATGTTCCATAAGTTTCATATCAAAGTGTCTTTTTTTTTCAAGATGATCTTTTTGCATTTTTACCTTGATTAGACAAGAAGGTGTAGGTGTGGGTGTAGGGCGGAGTTGGAATTCAACCTGCAGACGCTGCAGTGAGGACGCAGCCTTTGAACACTGGGCGTCAGCTCTACTAGGTGAGCTCGTGGGCACCCACATATCAATGCCCCTGAAGTGAGGTGTCATCAGGAGGTGGAGGGGAGGATGGGTGCTGTGACACCTTGGGCGACAGGGCTGACCAACATATATCCATCATGTATCATGGCTTCCCACAATTAAATAAACTTGTGTTTAAAATGTGCACAGTGCTCACAGAAAACTGCTGCATATCGAATCAAATGCTTCTTGAACTAACAACTGGTCTCAGCTGATAAAGAGCTGTCGTGCTGCTACACCAGTCTGGAAAAAACTGTCCTGAATGTCGTGACTGGCAAAAGGAAAATCATCCATTCATCAACCATCATCACCTGGTGTTTGGACTTGAGAAAGAACAAAGGCTGTATGAGACGTGTGTCTGCGTCACAAAGCAACACACATAATTAAGTACATATTAAACCTCCTGAAAAAAAACATCACAGTCTGCAGTATGATGACTGTATGAAGGCTGAGAACAATTACATCGCTAATGTTACCGTACTGTTACCGTTAACCCAACTTTGTCCAGCGTCAACTCAGACGTCTATAACAACGATGCTGCAGTGCGTCATGGTGCTGTGACCGCTGTGAAAAACAATGAAAATGACAGGCTGTACAGAGATGGACATGGATCCATAGAAGATGTGCTGAATTTGCTTGAACCTTTTTAGTTTAAACAGACCGAGGCGGCCTTCTGCAACGGGAGGGGCTGTTGATGACTTGTGGGAGGAGCTGTTGATGACACCGCACGTGCGACCCACTGGCGGTGGATAAACAGGAAACAGCTGATAGCAGGAATTAGCGAGCAGCTAGTAGCAAGAGGGAAACACAAACCTGACAGACACTGTAAAGATGAGCAACTGGGGAGACAAGGAATTGTGCGCCCTCCTTGTCCTCGCAAACAAAGAGGCCATTAACCGTCAGATGACGGGGACGGTGAAGGACGGGCCGACTTATGAGAGAATCACCGAAGGACTGACCAGCCGCGGCTTCCCTCCCACGTCACTGTTTACGTCACACACTGAGCTACACGTTTTGTTACTTGCTCACGCCCCCCATTGCCCCGAAAAAGGCACATTCTGTATAAACAAAAGTAGGTAGGCGGCATTTTGCTGCACTCCCTGATTTTGTTTTTATACTGCCAATATCTGTGGTTTGTAGAAATGTTTGTTGTTGCGACTGGTTGTCAGCTCAGGTTCACCTTCAGCCCTGAAGTCAGGTTTGTGTCTCCACAGTGAAGTGTTGAGTGAAGCTGCCTCTCTGACCCTGCGATTGCAGCGACTAATCAGAGTGTAATTTGGCACGAAACATTTCCTCACAGACGTCAGGTAATTGCAGCACATGCATAATGAGGAAGTCTCAGAGGAGAGCCAGGAGGAGTTTCCTCTGAACTCTCTGCTGCTGCTCCCTTATTGATTGAACACATTGCGCACACACACACACACACACACACACCTTCCTGTAAAATCCCCCTTTAATGACGCCATTAATCGCTGTCTCTTTCACTTTAACTGTCCCCTCCTCGTCTCTCCTCTCAGTCAACACGACTTCTTCTCTCCGTGCTCTAAACTGTGACGCAAACAGCAACAAATAATGACTCTAAAACTCTAAACTTTTTCCTGCAGTGAAACATTTTGAGTTCTGGTGACAACATGTGAGAGAAAGGTGAATTCAAGCTGCGAGAGAATAAACAGAATCAATATTTTAAACCCTCATTTTCTGTGCTTCACAGTGACACATCAGAACATATTACAGTTCATACAATATTAATGGTGATGTGGAAAACAAATATAGCTACAGCAAGCAAATTGGGAAAAACAATACACAGAAGATGAAATAACTTTTACATTAAATATTGATATGTTTTTATCATTTACTGCTGCTGAGGTCGTTGGCTGAAGGATCCAAGATGGAAAGTCGCATCATGTAGAGTTAAAATGTGGTAAGTCATTCTGGATTACACATTTGTAATGGTGCTTCTTAAAAACCCAACTGCCAGTTAAAATGGTGGCACTGTGCAACATTTACATTCAGCAAATCATTGAAACTTAACATTTCAACAACGCTGTGGTTAACGTGTGGTCAGGTGCAGGTACAAAAACCACTTGGTTAAGTTTAAGTGAAGATCTAACCTGGAAATCCAGATGTCCCGCCCCTTGCAAATTCAAATTTGCTCTGCACGGGGATCTGACCCTGATGAGCAGAGCGCGCTGAATCACCATTGGACCAATCAGATCAGTCTGTCTGACAGAGGCGGGCTCTGGGCGGGCGTAACATGATGATGACAGCGCTGCACCGTAGGAGTCTAAAAGTAAACGGCCAAGATGGCCGCTGCTGAAGGACGGCGTCCATTCAGTTTAGCTTTGGAAGAAACACTGAGCCAACTACACTTATCTTTCTCCTTGAGAGAGGAACAGAAGACTGCCCTAGAAGCCTAGAAGGACGTTTTTGCTGTTTTGCCGACGGGATACAGCAAAAGCATAATATATCAGTTAGCCCCACTGGTCGGCAAACACATGGGGCTCAGTGCAATGAATACGTCACCTTGTTTTTTGCTCTGATTGGCTATCGTGCTATCCAATTGCGTGCGGTGGCATTTGAGATGCCTCAGTTAGTGCTGTCCCTTGGGTAGGAAGGGTGTATCGGTGAGGGCCAGACTCTAAATCTTTCTAGATTTGAGTCTGGATTTCCAGGCTAGATGATCATGTTTTGGCTGAAATACCTGCTTCTGATGGCTAAAAAGCAGCTTCAAATTTAGACTGTTGTATTTTGAACGCTCAAATGCACATCCAGATTTCTCATTGATTTATTCAGAAACGATTAAGTTCTTTTGACACTTAAACAGATAAACAGCAGCTTTGTGTTTCGCTCCTCAAGTTAAAGTGGACGAGCACAAACAACAGCAACATCTCTTTCTCTGAGACTGAAGTCCAGTCGTGAGTCAGAAGGTGTCTGGTGTGAAATAAATCCCCGGAGCTGCTCAAGATTCCAGATTTCTCTCACTTTAAACTTGAAGCAGTCTTGAAACTTGTCAATAAATGTTGCTACAAGACGCACAGTATGCAGAGTCATACAGACCCTTCCCTGCCCCGAGCACACAGTACGCTCCCCAGCACACACTCCAACAGTGTGAGCATGACACGCATCAATTTTCCCGCACGTTAAAACTGAACTGTGACCTGAAGTTTGCCATCGTCATCGTCATGCAGCCGTGTTAGCTGAGCCCGGAGGAGAAGAAGGCTTCCCTCAGGAGGAGCACGTCTGCCTTCCAGCCTCTCAGTTCAATTGACTGTGGGTGGAAATGTTTCCACTGGATCTTTCACCACCATCACCTCGCAACCTCGAGAGCAAACCTCGGAGGTGTTACAGATCGTGCCGTTCACTCAAGGTTCCACATTCACACAGTGTTTATCTTTAAAATCAAATGAGGGCAGATGCTAAAATGCCCCCGAGTGAGGTATATTTTCATTTTAAAGGCACCGCTACAACCTCTTTAAACATTTGTGGAACATTTTGTGAACTTCAGCAGCTACATGGCTCGTGGTGGCGGCTGCTGTGATACCTGCGCCCTGTGCACACTTCACAAGGGCTCTGTAGCCTCAACACATGCACCACGTACCCTGAGAGATAAATCACGTCCCCTGCAGCACCAAATACTGTGTGAACAGAAATATGCACCCACTTGTAGATTCCCCCAAACACTTGACTAAAGCTCTGAGCAACATTTGGATCTTTGCACGACTCGTCTCACCACCTCCTCTTTGATACTGAGCTGCTAACCTCACATACACTCACACACATCAGGTATAAATACATCAGCTTTTATGGCGCTCATAAAACACAGCAGAGGCAGCCGTGAAGTACATTTTGTATGAGACTTTTTAAAACAAGTCTGTATTTAGGAAGAAGAGTCAGACTGAAGGAGCTGCTAGCTTTGAATCATGAAACATATACACGGAAGCAACAGAAGAAACCATCCAAGTAAAGCACGTTATAAAGCTGCTTTGTCGTTGTATCGATCACCTTCCTGCTGCATTTCTCTTCCTCTCAGCACAATGACCACAGAAGCCTCCAGCAGGGAGTCTGTTATCTTTACACTGCAGACAAGCTCCCAGAGAAAGGAGGGACTAAACGCTAAATGAGGGAAATGAAACAGATTCAACAGGCCTGGTGCTGTTTTCTAACACACTTTACAGCCAGAAGACTTTCCTTAAATGTTCCCTCACTGCTCGGGTCATTTTAACTTTTGTTTCCTTTGTTTTTCTGACACTCATCTTTGCCCAAATATGCACTTCCCTGATGGCTCCGTGTTCTCTTTGTAATGCTAATGTGGTCCCTGCAGGCCCCACACCGTGCAGTCACCTGGCCCCTGTTAACAGTCAACACTCCTCTCAGCTCACATCCACATTTTAAACATAATTAGTGCAACGTTTGCGCCAAGCGTCGACACGGCTCTGGCCTCTCAGAGCCCACAGAGCAGAGACGTTTGAAAACGACAGGGTGGAATTTTAGTCTGGACGAGTGGAGACTTCTGAAAACGATGACAAAGAATATCATGTTCACTCCCTCATTAGGTCTCATCACTCACAACGAGTCCAGCCAAAAAACTTTAAGTCGGTCTACGTTACGTAATCGTCATGGCGTCCTCCGGCGATGAATAATGCTCCTAGCAACGCTCTGATGTCACTGTATTTACTTTGCAGCGACTCCCAATCGGTCTTCCACCGCCTTGACCGCCTTATACTCATGTGATATTTTCAGTGACAGTTCCATCTCGTCTTCGGTCCAAGCAAAGAAATCTCTGGTCCTACTTTCCTTTTTTTCCACGAGACAAAAAAACAAAGCAACTAACACCTACTAACATCCAGGAGAGGTAATGCTTGGCATCAAATGACTCCACAACAGTCACAAGACTTTATCAGCTCCAACTCCAACTGGCTTTGATCAGCAATGATGGAAATAACTCTCTCTCTCAACTAGGGTGGCCATACGTCTGGGTTTAGGCCAGACAGTCCGGAATTTAAATGGCCTGTCCGGCGTGTGGCGCAGCCCCTTTTTGGAGTTGCACTTGAACGTAATGCAGCATATCGTCCAATGCTGTAAGACTTTCAGTCTAACAAAAGATTGGCAAAAAAAAAGATTGGCTAAAAGAGGTGTCAGTCGATTATCTGATCTATCATTGGTTGAAAATGTAAACAAGCCTCCATGTGCTAGCTGTGTTATGTCATCACGTTAACGGAATGTTACATGCCAAAAAGACAGGCCTCATTCAGTGACGAATGGTCAAAAGAGCACACATTTGTCAGCAAAAGTAGCAAAGACGACTTGCACACGTATTGTACACTTTGTCGTTGTGATGTGGTCGTACATAAGGAAAGGGGCCATTGAAAGGCATGCTAGCAGGAGAAACATGAAAGCAACAGACGAGCCGCAGGTACCTCTTCCATAAAGTTGTTTTTTCGATAAGCAACATCGCCTCAAGATGATTGGTATATTCGCTGCAAAGCTTTGTAAAGTCTATCATGCAGTCAAGCATCACCAGTCATACATGATATATCATAGATCAAATTGTCTTGATGAATAGAATATCTCAGAATCACTGTATCATGGTAATGGACAAAATAGTATTGCAGTGGGGAGTACACTAGAGTCCTATGCTGCGATTTTTCTTGCTTCACTAAATGCCGCAGAGTGTCCTCCTTTTTGGTGTTGTGGAAATGGTCACCCTACTCCAAACACAGAGGGAACAATCTACCGTTCTCCAGCAGAGAACCATGACCTCAGACTTGGAGGTGCTAACTCATCCCAACTGCTTCACACTCGGCTTCAAACCGCCCCAGGTCACGCTGGAGGTCACGATGTGATGAAGCCAACAGAACCACATCATCTGCAAAGAGCAGAGACGTTTCTTAGGTCCACAAACAGGACCCCCCCCCCCCCCCGGCTGCACCTCGAGATCATCTCCACGAATATCACAAACAGACTCACAGTCAGGGGTCGACCCTGTGAAACACCTGAACAATAAGCTGTTAAATCTCTTCTTCGTCTCTTTTCAGTTAAACTGCACAGATTAAGTTGGAGGCGACAGGAAGTTAACATTACTCTGCTGAGTGTCGAAGTCTCCTGCTGCTCTCTGATCATCTCTCTGCATTTCAATGCTTCTGAATTCAACATTTACTTCTCATTTACATTTTAGTCTCCTTCTGTTGTCACACCACTGAATGAGTCTGAAGTCTGATGGCGGCTCATAAATACTGTGTTGACCAGCAGTCGTCCCCAAGCTGCTGCACTGTGCTGCTGAACAAATCACTATTTTATAACCACGGCGTCGTCTGACAAAATCAACATAAATCCCGTTTAATGACAGCAGCTGTGGGATCATTAAAAATGATCGATCACAGACAAAGTTAGAAAAACATGAAGTCGCACAATGAGAGCTGCAGATTTAAGATTTATTTACTCTGGAGAGAAATCGTCATGGTAACGCAGACAGAGGGCTGAAACAGAGGACAGGATGCAGCTACAAACATCACCTCCTCTCACACACACACACATACACACACACACAGCAGTGCATCAACACACACTCAGAGCTGTGTGTAGTATCCTGTGTTAGCTTGGCTGCCTCCTCCACCTGACACCGTCTCCTCAGCTTAATATTTTCTTTCATGAAATAAGGTTTGATGATTTAAACACAAACTACTGACCACACACACACACACACACACTGGTGCCCAGGAGTACTGGGGCATGCTGGTGCTTACCGATGATTACGGCGTCTGCCTCCGGGAGCGTTTGAAGACAAGCTACAGTAGCTGCACACTTCAATGAGCAGAATGGGCCCTCAGCAAAGATTCTCCCTCAGATTCATTATGATGTTCACATTCTTCATTTCCCCCAAAACAGCACGCTGCACACATCGACGCATGGATTAGTTTAAGAGACAGTTGGAGTTCTGTGGCCTTCAGTCGCTGACAGCTGAGACGCTCCGTAATGTGTTTTTAGTGCTGATAGAGGATTCAAGGTTTACTGATTCAATCAGAAGCTTCAGGAGCGTCTGCTGATGAGACTGTCAGCGAGTCACGCTTTAAAAGATGAGATCAGACCTCTGTGAAACACTACAGAGAATTAGTCTCACTTCCTGTGAGCTGAAGTCACCGTAATGTTTCTACCAGAGCTGTAAACAAATACTTGACTCTGATGTCAACAGCAGCTCAGTGTGTCTGTTGAATTACCAGATTCTTCAGACTGTTGGTGCAGCCGGCTGATGTTCCGCAGGTGTGATGTTTGGATAAAGGTAGAGACCTTCGCAAAGGTGAAGACACGGATGACGAAGAGCAACAAGCTCTCTCTCACAACTCCTCAAAGACAGCAGCTTGTTTAGTAGCCCCACGGTTCAGACTACGATGCTATAGGTCAGAGTCCTGCAGCGGGGCGGGTAACGTGCTACACGCTGAGTAACTGGTACAAATGTGTATATCTATAAGTTCACAGGTAAAAACACACTTCACACGGGCGGGCAGCAGGTGAGATCAAAAATCTACGTTTTAAAACGCAGTAAAAAGCTGTGCAGTATATGTGTGATATTCTAACATCTAAATCACTATTATCAAGCTGCACTTCCTTTTATTTTGAAAGTCAGTGACACCAGTGTAACCTTTGACCCCGTGGTCACACTGGTCACAGACGTGGAGGACTCCAGCCATGACACTTTGCAGCCCGGGGATGAGGTGGCAGCCTACATGGAGTTCAAGACATGTGCGTTTAGATCGGTTCATCTGCATCCAGGCAGGAAGTGAAAGGCTCGCTAACATTAAAGTCCTTTTTGGGACGGGATGATTTTATGAGCAATGAATTAAAGGACAACGTCTGGCAGGCCATTGTCCAGCTTGGTGGCTGTGGTGAGATTGGTAAGTGCTAAAGAAAGTTGATGCTGATGCTTGTTAAACGTTAGCTTGCTAGCTTGCTGCTGCTGCTACTCTCATCCGTGTTCACCCACACCCATTCACACTGCGCAGACTTGGAACACAACAGCGTGAAATTCCACACTGCGTCCGTACCGTGCCTGTGTGTATGGTTTAAACGTGGAAAAGCGCTGCGTGAATATTCCGCAAATCCGTCCCGCATTTCGGCATCACGGCAGTGAGAATGAACCTTTAGTGACGTAGCTAACGATCGCTGACAGCTGGAAACACACGTCTATGATCCTGTCTGTGTGATTATCTAAACAACGAACAGCAATGGGGGAAGTTATGATTTTCTGTTGTAATCAAGGCGTTAATAAACAGACAGCGTCAGCGAGCTCGTTGACAAGTTGTCCGATGTAACTCCCACATTAAATGCTATTCTATGTGGACGTCTGCACAAGTTGTAACCAGGGACAATGAGACAAACATGTTTGACAAATGTGAGTTTTTACAGTTCCTTGTGATGATGAATTATCTCACGTCACATCACGTCACGTCACGTCACGTCAGTGATTCAGTTCATGTCAGTCGAACACACTCCTCTACTGAGCGTCCAGCAGCCATCACAGCCTGAATATTGAGATGTTAATTAACTGGAGACAAAACTTGATTTTCTTCTACATGCAGATCATAATGTCTGTATGTATGTGTATATATCTGTGGTCTGCACTAACTCACTAACCCTGAGCGATGCCAACGTTACAGTGGGCAGACATCTTCAGAGAGCTTCAGCGTCTGCACGAAAGAATAACTCAAGACCTACAAATCTCTCCATGCATACAATTTTTTTTTTTAAATTCTTTTTTACAGTCACATCCAGGATGTTTAATACTTAGAATGACGTAAATACTGCTGCCACCATGTGGATGTAAATATAGGCCTAAATATTATTTCATGCTGTAACTGTAGGACTGACTCTATGAACTGAATATGTCAATATTATGTAGCTTTTCAAATCTACTTTGAATTCTAGCTTTGTTTAGTTTCAGATGGCGTCCTTGGTGACGGCTTTTTATAAAAATGAAAGTTACCTTTTTTGTGTTCCTGTTCTGACATCCAGCAGCACAACCTACGACGTCCGCTCCAAACTGGTCTGTTGCTATGGTTTAAATATGACCTTATTTTGGAAGATTTCTTGTAAATCAAATTGACATCTTGTACTGTGAGAGGAATAGAAACTGAAAGCACACTAAACACTTCCCAACACTTTTTGTGACATGAACAGATACAGACAGAAGCTTTGTGTCGCGTCCACAGTGTCTCCGTCCCTCTGCTCTCACATGCATCAATAAAACTCTGCACAGCATCATCTAAAGAACGACAACACTGCCTGATAGCACAGTGTTTGAGCCCTGACAGAGGGATGGTGCCCCCAAACTCATATTACAGTGAGTGCATCAGAGAGAAGCCGGACGTGTTGGTTTGAGCTCGCAGAGCGTGAAGTTGGACAGGCGGAGTGGAAACAGGTTGGCCTCAGACGCCGGCCTCTGAGCACCAGATGGCTGCTCATGAAGGTAGCCACAGCAAGCAGCGATCATGTTGTAGCAGGGATTTGATGGCGCACGCGCACACACACACACACACACACACACACACACACACACACACACACACACACACAGTGGTTATGATGACATGGAAATGGTTTAACACCGCCCTGTGCCCCGCAGGTGAGAGGGCTAACAGAGCAGGTCGCCACACAGCAGTGATAACTGCACACACGTCACAACCTATTCTCGGATCGCCGCCTCACACTCGGCGAACATCGCCGCTGCCCAGGAGTGACCTCGAATCACAAGGTCCTTTCATCTGTGTGAAACTACACTTTGCCTTTCCACATCGGAAGCTTTGTTCAAGTCGTTTAGATCCAGCAGCAAGAGAAGACAAGACACAGCGAGACGGGGAGACAAAGGATCTGTGAGAAGGTCAACAGCAAAGTCAGCAAACTGTGAGTCACTGAAAACACTCAAAGTGACTCTGGAGATAATGTCGAGCTCACTCTGATGTCCTTCCTGCGACATGTCGCTTTCTCTGTAACTACCTGTGTCTGTCTGAGTGAACTCTGTCGTCTACCTGGAACACAGTGTTAGCCACATTAAAAACTACTGCTACAAATATTACTGCAAAAACTCTGATGAATCACAGCAAATTATCTGACTGTCAGTTTAGACTTCTAGTTAACATGTGTGCATATGAGTGCATTAATGTTCACTGTATTTATTTGTATATTAAGGCCTCGATCAGACAGAGCACTTTCTGCAGCTTCCTGCGTCTCTGTTGCGCCGCAGGCACTGAATCACTTGTTGTTAGCTTAGCCGCCATTTTGCTGTGAAGTAAACTCACAGATCTGTGAGGTGTGAGATGAGGTGGCAGCCTACATGGAGTTGGGATCCTTTGGAGGTTTGATGGTGGTGGAAGGAGCATGCTAACATGTTTCCTAACCTGGCAGTGATTGAATGTTTTCACCATCCAGTCAAAGAGACGGAGAACCAGCTTCACGTGAGGGACTGGAGCCTGGGGGGGTTGATCATGGGTGGAGGGTCACAGGACTCTGATTAACGGGTGCGGCTTTGACTCAGACACAATGACAGGTGTCGGTCGGTTCTGGTGCTGAGCTTTACAGGTATGGGCCTGTGCAGGTTTTAAAAACGGACCCGTGTAGGACTCTGCCAGCAGGTCGAGGAGCTGCTCCTGGGTGACGGCCTGTTCAAGGCTGATTTTAGGATAAGTCCAGGACGGTTGACAACCTGCTGCAAATCGTCTGGCCTCATTACAGTTAGTAAAACCTTAGAAAGTAGATGAAGCAACAATTTGTTCAGATGTGGAAGATTAAAGCGAGCTAACGTTAGCTTAACAAAAAACATGCACGCCACAACAGAAGCCCCACCTTTCAAGTCATCTGGTGAACAATGGGGAAAAACCGCCAGTGACATCGGTCGCTTTTTCTACTCTGCTTTAAAGTTTTTTCATCTTGAGTCGCTCAAGGTGCCTCTGGAGAAACAGTAGGCACATAGAGCAGAAAAACTCGTGCAAAACGTTTCCCTCTCAGTGGAAACCATCAGCAAACACCTCCACAAGCTGCTAAATGGTGCTCTGTCTGATGGAGGCTTAACTCTGGTAGAAATGCTAACTCAGACACGATGCTCCCTGCAGCACCCTGGATGTGTTTTCAATAATAAGATCTTGTGCTCACACTGATGATCTTTGTTTTGGGAAATCTTTTTTTTCTTTTTTTACCAGTCTCAGGTAGATAAAACGCCTCCTGGTGGAGCACCGTTCTTCTCTGCTGCACAGGAAAGTTAAAAAACTACAAAACAACAAGTAGCCAAACAAACAGAAGCCAAGAGGGGTCACAGCTAAAGCTGGAGCCAAGCTCCGACTCTAATGGCCAAAATTAAACTAACTGCCAAGGGCTCGACTAACAGCCAAAACTGCTGCCGGGGCTGGAGCCAGTAAACAAGAGAGAAAAAGTCAATTACTGGCCCTTATTTAGCTCGGCCTTGAGTGGGGAAAACAATTGGGAAAAAAATCGTTTAATGCCCTTATTTAAGATAAGACTAATCCTTTGCTGGGAAAAGAAAACAGAAGCTTGCGAGGTGAAAGTGGTTTCACACGAGGGCGGAGGAGGAGATGAAGTGAAGCACAGACACAGGTGGCATGGACACAAGTACCACGCTTCACTCATGGGTTTCCTAAAGTACAGTGATGATGTCACAACATCATGTTTTCATGCAGCTTCAGGAACAATGCCTGTGATGTGTTGGTTATATAAACGGATAACAGACTGTTTGAGATCTAAACACCACAGTAAACTGTAGCTGCAGCCTTCAGGGGCCCTCAGAGCTGCATCAGCAGCGAAAAGAAGACTTACAGTTTACTCTAAAAGAGAAAAGGTCAACACTCTCTGCCGGAGGAGAGTGGAGAGGATGAAGGAGGTTTGGGGGACATTCAGAGGGCAGAGGAAGGTAAAGTTACAAGTGACAGTTAAATGTGAGAAGAAGAAGAAATAAAAGATGTAATGATAGAGAAAGACTTTGGTGTGAGGCAGGAGAGAGGATGCTTAGCGTGATCAGTGTCAGTGGCTGAGCGTCTCCTCCTCCCATCTCTGTGCCGTTTGTCACATTAGTGTTCAGTCTCACAGCTCAGCCACCAGGATCCATTGTGACAGGCTGCCAGAGAGCATCCCAGCTGAATAAGATAAGCTCTCCAGGAAACACTCATCCAGACACTGCAGCAACAGGGGCCACGCAGGGCCTGTGAGGTCAAGAAAACAGGACAGTTTTTCTTTTGCTCGTACAAAAACTAAAGATTTGGTGTTGATGTGAAAAACGCTGGTGAAGTAGTCACACACAGATTACATCACAGTGACAGCACACAGCGTCATAGCTGCAGTAATGAATATGAATCCCAGACTGTGTGTCCTGGATCTCACACAGCGCCAACACACTGGCTAACGCTCCAGTACAGGACAGCTACAGCAGCATCAGGCTACATTCACTGTCCTGGGATCTACACAGTACGAGCTGTGGAGTGCGGAGGCAACGCTGCGTGATAAACAATCTCTAATTATGAAGCATCAGTGATACTGTGCAGCTCTGTCACACTGTGGAGATGGTTGTTGGGAGGATGAGCTGCTGCTCCTGGACACATTCATTTAAAAGTCTCTTTGTCAAATTGGGAAACATCAGCGTCACATATTGTGTCTTCATTTTTCTGTGAAATGCTTTGCTTCATGCTGCAGCTCCTGTGGGGAACTCGTACGAGATTACTGTATATAATTTTGTCATTCGTCCTCTGCAGCTAAATATTGCTTTTTCCTGAACTGTGCAAAAATAAACTGGAGTGCTATCTGCACAAACAGACGGAGAGACACCGGGGTGACTGCACCGTGCACTGGGTACATTTCAAAGTGCAATATAAAGGGAGGAATATTTACCCTCCGCTCTCATTCTTCTTTGTTCATAAGTGCACCTACGGCCATGAGAAGTTTCCTATGTGACATAAAGAATGTGTATTTTCTCTGCGCCAACTGTGAGCTCACAGTCACTTCCTGTTGTCTCAGGGAAATGTGTGCAGGAGGATACTGATCATGTTTTAAACATAGAGCCAGATTAAAATCCACATCCTGCTATCTCCCTCGTACACATGGGTACACTGAACCCACCAGCTCTGCGGTTCAAACAAAGAGGATGGAGAGGAGTGGGTGGGTGGGGGGGGCATGTAGGCAGCTTCTATCCTCACGAACCTCTCTGCTTCATTTCCTCTTCGTCTCTGCCTGCAGTCACACCTACTGTTACATTTCACCATGACTGAACCACAGAGGAAAAGTTGACTTTGCTGCATTTTAGATTTGTTTTTTTCCTCCTTTCACACCGACTCAAAATTGTGAAGCGAGGCTTGAAAACAAAAGTCACACAGTATCACAGCGTTCGGAGTGCTGCCGTCCTGTGAGGTGAGAGATTCTGGAGGTCAAAACAAATCACTGTGGACTCGTCGCTGTAGATAAACAGGCTCTTTGCTTTGCACACTCTGGTACATGTGTAGCCTTCTTGGTATGAATTTCCATTTCCCTGCTCTCACTCTGTTGATTTATTGTGGCGATGTGTCGCTGACGATGTCCTTAGTATTCTGGTTTATGTCTTTATGTGAACACTGGCTGCAGCACAGATTTCTCCCGGGGAACAGCAAGGATGACCTTGAACTTTCTAACATGCAGGTACAAACTGTGACGTGCAACAAGTCCTCCAAGATCCAGTGATATATCCTCAGAAACTGGACTTTGAGTGTTGAAGATGTTTCACGTCTCATCCAAGAGGCTTCTTCAGTTCAGTCCTCCAACACATACGACCACACAGGTCTCATTGTCCTTCCTCTGAACACGACACACAGGAGTGATTTAAAGCAGCTCTCCTACTGGTGGACAGCAAAATATTACATATGATGTCACAGTTTGAAAAACAGGTTGCCAACATTGTGAAACGCTTGCAGTCGGTTGGTTTGCATTAAAATAAATGAAGCTCAGCGTAAGTTATATCAGGAACTTTCTTTGCGCTCACTCATTCACAACTCTCTCCATCCCACTCCCACTGTTTCCTCTCATCAGCTGACTGTTGGTGTTCACTCCTCTAGTTATCCAATCACACTTTGCCATGATCTCTCAGCCAATCAGGATGCCACTGCAATATTTTAACTCTGCCCTCTCCTTTGCTGCTGTCAGCCATCATTTTAGGCAGAATCTTCGCGCTGGCAATTGCTCACCACCCTCCTCCACCCCGGTCACCTCCAGCCATCGTATCCAGAGTCCAGGATGAGCTCTCAAAGGCTCATTCCTCCTCTCATCCAGATCATCGGCACGTCTCCATCCTCCTCTCATCTCATCTTCACCACCTCTACCACCACCAGCGTCTAGACCCCGGGGGGTTCCCTATACGACTATGGATTCATCACTCTCCTTAAATCAAACCATCTCTACGGGGTCTAATCTCCAAAGACTTTCATATTTTGCCTCCTTATGTGCTCATGTTAATATTTTTTACTATAAAAACGTGTCTCTCCTGATTGAAGTATGTTTGCTAATACTTTAGGTTGTTAACATAACTCAAACACTGATGTCAAACCATGGACACATTGCATTTGCGTGATTTGTTTCACTATGTAGCAGATAGTTAGAAACATTCTCCAACGCCGTGGTTAACGTGTGGTTAAGTTTAGGCACAAAAACCACCAACACGGTCTCATCCAAAGTCGCCACATATCACCATTGGATATCCTCCTGCTGTTGATGTTCCGGGACGTCACAACCAACGCCAGGACGGCAACAAAAGCACGTGGTTAAGTTTAAAAAAAATACATCATGTTTTGGCTCTACACTCGTACAGGAAGAGAACGGTGATGACTTCAACGACTTTGGAAAAACAACAGGCTGAAACCACCTGGTTACTGGTCAGGAGAAGATCATTTTTGGGCTTAAAATATGCTGTTTAGGAGGCACGGTCTCCACTGGAAACACAGCAACAACGTCTCAGTGAACAACTACTGTGTTTTGTGTCTGAAAAGCCGGATGAAAACCAGGGAACGGTCGCTACAAAAATCTGCTGGAAACACAGCAACGAGTCGTTAATCACAACCACTGCGGTGTCACATCATCCACCTCCTGATGACCACTGAGCTGACCTTGTTTAGCAACTGTTGATTCAGAGTCTCAGGAACTACATTTTATATTTCAAACAGAAAACTGTGATCAAAATCAGTAAATCTACGACTAATACTTTAAATCTGATGACGTGGCATTTTGTTGATGACCCTCAAAGTTTCTTTGTTTCAGGAATGTGTGACTTGAAATCCTCTCATAGTGACCAGCACAACTGTGTATGTTTATGTAACATTTGCTTTCTGTGGTTTTATATAAAAATATTACATAATAAGGTGTAAATTCATTTTCTGTGGTTGTATGCAGTCCGTTGGTTTAGTCATTCTCAGCAGCCTGACATTAAAAGCAGCAGATTTGTGGATTAGAGGGCGTAATTGACTCTGGGAAGTGGATCCATCTCAGCTGGAGGCCTCAGACTCAGCAGGCGTCCTCTGCCACAGGGGGAAACTTCCCACAGCCTGCAGCCTTCATCCTGCCTCATCTTCAAATCATCCTCCACCTTTCTCTAATCGTCTCTCGCTGGCTCGCTCCTCTTCTTTCTGGATCTTTGCTCCTTTGTTTTTTGCTCTGTCTCTTTTTTTCTTTGCTCTCAGACTTTCATCCTCCAAACTCACATTTTCCATCTTTCTCTCGCTCCTCTCTCGGGTTCAGTCGGCGCAATTAACAGCTGCTGTAGCATGGCTGTGTTCAGACACGCAGCGCTAATTTGCATTTACACGACAAACATAAGTTGGATATATTTCCTGAGGTCTGAGAAGACAGTGAAAGAGCACGTGACCTTTGGATCAGAGCCACAAACAGAGATTTTGATGTATTTAGAACCACGTGCACTCCAGTCAAAGCTGGTGTCTAGATAAATGAGGAGTTTGTCCTCCATCTCACTG
The DNA here is from genome assembly GCF_011397635.1 of Epinephelus fuscoguttatus. Lineage (NCBI taxonomy): Eukaryota > Metazoa > Chordata > Actinopteri > Perciformes > Serranidae > Epinephelus > Epinephelus fuscoguttatus. The sequence continues at coordinate 3,048,718 of NC_064752.1, read as the reverse complement.
CAAACATTTTCATACTACTGACCTGCTGAAGGCACCCAAACCCGTCACATCTGCATCATTATCACAGACTGACAACAAGTGTCAGGACGCAGAGAGACACTGACACTCTGAACTCAAGGTGACGTGCGAGCTGTGACATCAGACACGTAGCTACAGTATGTTCCTATTATTAATGGAGTTAAAGCAGAACTTGTTTTTGTTGTAACGACCTGCATCGCACAAACTGAAACAACAGAAATAAATATCCCGCCACCGATCCTGTTGTGCAGCGACACCCTGTTACACACAGTGATGAATGGTACAGGATGAACAGCAACAGGGATTTTCCATCACCACCTTTAGCTGCACCGACTCAAACCGTGCTGCGCTGATTTGTGTTTCCTTTGTCAGTTTTAACACACCAAGCAGCGCCTGAGATGGACCATCTCCCTGTGTCAGCGTGGGTTTCCTCCAGGTGCTCTGACATGTTCTCCCTGTGTCAGCGTGGGTTTCCTCCAGGTGCTCTGACATGTTCTCCCTGTGTCAGCGTGGGTTTCCTCCAGGTGCTCTGACATGTTCTCCCTGTGTCAGCGTGGGTTTCCTCCAGGTGCTCTGACATGTTCTCCCTGTGTCAGCGTGGGTTTCCTCCAGGTGCTCTGACATGTTCTCCCTGTGTCAGCGTGGGTTTCCTCCAGGTGCTCTGACATGTTCTCCCTGTGTCAGCGTGGGTTTCCTCCAGGTGCTCTGACATGTTCTCCCAGTGTCAGCGTGGGTTTCCTCCAGGTGCTCTGACATGTTCTCCCCGTGTCAGCGTGGGTTTATTCCAGGTGCTCCGACATGTTCTCCCTGTGTCAGCGTGGGTTTCCTCCAGGTGCTCTGACATGTTCTCCCTGTGTCAGCGTGGGATTCCTCCAGGTGCTCTGACATGTTCTCGCTGTGTCAGCGTGGGTTTCCTCCAGGTGCTCTGACATGTTCTCCCTGTGTCAGCGTGGGTTTCCTCCAGGTGCTCTGACATGTTCTCGCTGTGTCAGCGTGGGTTTCCTCCAGGTGCTCTGACATGTTCTCCCTGTGTCAGCGTGGGATTCCTCCAGGTGCTCTGACATGTTCTCGCTGTGTCAGCGTGGGTTTCCTCCAGGTGCTCTGACATGTTCTCCCTGTGTCAGCGTGGGTTTCCTCCAGGTGCTCTGACATGTTCTTCCCGTGTCAGCGTGGGTTTCCTCCAGGTGCTCCGATATGTTCTCCCTGTGTCAGCGTGGGTTTCCTCCAGGTGCTCTGACATGTTCTCCCTGTGTCAGCGTGGGTTTCCTCCAGGTGCTCTGACATGTTCTCCCCGTGTCAGCGTGGGTTTCCTCCAGGTGCTCCCACATGTTCTCCCAGTGTCAGCGTGGGTTTATTCCAGGTGCTCTGACATGTTCTCCCCGTGTCAGTGTGGGTTTCCTCCAGGTGCTCTGACATGTTCTCCCCGTGTCCTATATGCGTCTGTGAGATCTCACTCATTTCATTTGTCGTTAAAAGTCACTGTTCTTCTGTGAGCATTGCGTTGCTCATGTCGACCCACTCAAATATCAACAGGATTAAATAATTTAATGAAGAAATACGCAGCATGATTTAACAAGGTCAGATGGTAGCGTATCGTCTTGAGGAGGCTTGTTGTGTCAAAATCTAGTTTTAGGACCTTCATTATTCCAGTCTTGTGCTGACGAGATTCATACTGATACATTAAACTGTGTTTAATCACATTACTACTCAGCCTCTGTGGTTTGGGAACATTACAGCAAAGACAAACTCCTCACAGAGTAGGAGGAACTCTGCAGCAGTCTAATCTGACCATCATCATAAAGCCAAACTCACTGTCCCTCTCACCTCTCTCTTTCATCTCACCTGGTGATGAAATGGGTCTGCTGCCCTTATACCTCAGTTCTCCTGGCCGCCCGTCACACCCCACTATTCTCTGCCACCGTCTTTATGACCAGGAAATGTCCATTTCCGTAAATCATTTGTCAAAAGAACGAGGGGACAAAAGGTATCAGAGAGCACATTGAAGGGACAATGTTTGTAAGTGCTCCACCGACGGCCCCTCCGGGCACGTCCAAGGTTACACACCGAGCTCCTCCTGGCAGCTCTTGTGTTTTTTTCTTTACAGCATGTGTGAAGCGTGACATGCTTCTGAGGCGAAGAAAAGGGCAGAAATTGATGTAACAACAAAACACTGGCATCTCGATTAGCCAGGCTTTCAAACAGGAGGATTTTGATTCGAGACAAGAAAATCAGATTTGGCTGCTTCCCATTAAACTCCTCACTGGAGTCCTCGTGTATCGCTGAAAAAAAAAAAAGAACAAAGGATTCATATTTTATTTGAAGTCAAAATCTTCATTTTAGCAGAACTGCCACAACAAACGCAGTTTTCTATCCCTGTCAACAATCTGTGTTTGATACGACAGCCGCGCTCCCAGTTGTCTGTAGTTACTAAACAGAGCTGTGATACCAATGCATCTTAATCTAAAGGCTGTCGTTAACATGAACGCAGCAGTCAGGAACATTCTGTGTTCACTAAAAGACAGCTGAACCACGAGTTATGTTTCCTCTGATCAACTTCCTGTGCGTCCTTATGATGTCTCTATGATGCTCTGTCAAAGAGTAAAACTGGATTCTGTACATCTCTCTTCACTTGTCTTTAGGACGTTAATGGAACAGTTTGACATTTCAGGAATTATGCTTCATCACTGTCTTCCTACGAGTCAGACTGACAGCACTCCCTGTCTGTCTGTATGGGTAATATAAAGCTGAATATAAAGAGGTGGTTGGCTTAGCCCAAACGTAACACAATCTGAGACTGTCTTTCTCCAGAGAACGACCACATAAATGTTTTCCTGAGCAGAAATTATGACCTTTATTGATGTTTTTGAGGCAGTGACCTCCAGTGGCTGTCGGGCAACATACAGTAAAACTTCAATTGACCTATGGCTAAGAGTTGCCACATGACAGAGACAGTTAATAATTGTTATTGTCATGTGATATTATTGTTTATAAAGCGCTGCAGACGTGTATGTCACGTGTCCCACCAGAGGCTGAAGCCGTCGTTTTAAATGTGATGCTCGTCATGCCTCTTTTGCTTCAGGGATGTTGGCATGCTGTTTAAAATGACTCACTGTGGGAGTTTAATGCCTTTGTTGTTTGGTGCCCTGTAAAAATGTGACGGGTGCGTACAGAGGGGACTTCGTAGCAGCTCTATGGCGCCATCTCTGTGTGAAAAGTGCTGAGGGCAGGAGGGAGGGGAGACTGACAGCTAAAACAAGGACAGGACTTTAATCCAGGAAAGTGTTGTTCATGTCCTCTGTGAAAGTCAACGTAGAGTTATTTTAACAACCTCATGTAGCAGCTGTGTGACGTCAGATATGCCATGTTTTGTTGCCTTAGTAACAAAGCCTAATGATCTTTTAATGATCTTAACCTTGCAGTTTTGGTCCAGCTGTGCACGGGAGCAACTTTAATTTCTTTTATCGTTCTGTGTCTCTAAATTTGGAGGTTTTTGCGGGTCTGTGAAAACAGCACAGGCGGAGCTCTCCACGACTTCTTCTGTTCCCCAGCAGCAGTTTGTGACTTGCAGGGTGGATAACTGATCTGTCAAGATGTTCACAGCTGATCAGATCAGATCAATGGATGGATGGGTGAGAGGAGCAGCTGCTGTGAGTGAAAGCAAACTTTTAGACCCAGCAGAATGAACAGTTAAGTTTCACTTTCAATGGGCCTGGTGTTCTGCTGCTCCGTCTCTGCCCTGAGTGCAGAAAATCTAGAAAATCTATTTGTGGCTGCAGATGTTTTAAGTGTGGCGGGTGGCCACAAATAAATATGTGTGTGGAGAACCATGCGTTACCTGCGTGTTTAAAACAGTAACAATACGTTGCTCGACTTAATGTGCATTACTTGACACTGCACGTCCTTCGGTGCAACGACTGCACATCGCAATGTCGATGCTGACACAATACATCCTGCAGCCCACAGTTTAGTGATATCACAGCTACGTTATGTCGCAGCTAACTTACTTACTTTATATTACAGACGTGAAAATTCAAGTGTCAGCAGGAACGTAAATCATTTCCCAAAATGTTGAACTACATGTTGCTTTGAAACAGTTCGGCCTGATTCTGGTTGGTCACAGCGCTGATGTACAACACTTCAGGACCAGTCCCTCAATTTATTTTTTTTATAAAGGTCTGTGAATATTGTTTAACCATCAATAAAACTTAATTTCCCTCCTAAATGTAAATGCATGTTTGCCAAAGTTAAATCTGCTCCAGCTCCTGTTCAGATGAGTCTCAGGACACACGAGGAGGAGGAGAGAAAGTAAGTAAAATAAAATCCCTGCAGGACTGACTAAGATATTGACTTAGTGCAGGATGATGATGATGATGATGACGATGATACAATCATCACCAAAGGAGTCCTGTGCAATTTTGTGTCACAGGAAACCAAGACATGGGAGCAAGTGAACGTTTTCTCTGATGACTGAGTTTTTCAACAGTTCTGCTCAGTCAGGAGAGAGAGGACCGTACACGCCGTCAGCTCCACAGATAAGAACATGAAGATGTGTGCGAGCAACCAAGAAAAGAAAGAAACGAGTGAGCAGGCTCATCTGAAATATTCACACAGGTGACCAAAGAACATCGTTCAATTAAGAGACATGAATAAATGAACGTACCGCTGATGGTGGCTCTCTTCGGCAGGATGGTGACGGCGCCCACAGCTGCGTCCTCCAGCTGGTGGATGGGACTGTTCTTGGCTCCCCAGCTGTCGGAGCCGATCCACAGGAAGTGACCCACCTGGTCCGCTCGCTTACTGGCGTTCAGGATCCCCCTGGATCCAAACACACACAACACTGAGTCACACACAGGCAGCATTTAAAACTTTACAGAGAGCTACAAAACATTTATCTGAGATTTTAATCGATGATTCACACTGAAAATGTTTTTGTTTACGTCAATAAAGCAGCAACGCAATACGAGGTTAACTTTACAGAGTACCGAGGTGTTATTCTGACTCAGTGTGAAACACAACAGGCTCAAGTTTCACCTTAAAGTACAGTGTGTCAGATTTAGGGCGATTTAGTGGCACCTAGTGGTGAGGACTGCAGATTACAACCAGCTGAAACTTCTCCTGGTTAGAATTCCTTCAGTGTTCGTTATTCAGGAGCTGAATTATCAACGACCTTTTCTCCATGACGAAAACGAGACAATGACCAAATGTCTCCCCTTCTGTTCCTGAGATATGACGTTAAAACATGATGATGTCACAGTCAAGCTGACCTTTGACCTTCATCATTTAATCCTGTTAGACATTTGTGTCAAATTTTGTCATAATAAGTAAATAAATTATTCAGTTATGGCCAAAAATATAGTTTGAGAGGTCACACTGACCTTTGACCGCAAAAATCAAATCAATTCATCATCTCATCAAGTGAACGTTTGTGCCAAATTTGAAGAAATTCCCTCAAGGTGTTCTTGAGATATCGTGTTCACAAGGATGGGACGGATAACCTGAAAACATAATGTCTCTGGCCACAGCTCTCACCACTGCAGAGCCATAATATAAAGTTGGGTTCAATGGTCTGTTAAATTAACTGTATATGTTTCATTCCATCTGACCCATAACTCCCGCTTTAATGGTGTTTAATTCAGGTGTGTTATTTACCTGATATCCTCGTCGGAGGCGAACAGGATGACGGCTCTGGCGTACCGAGTGTCCAGCAGCAGACGGATGATTTTATCAAAGTCGGAGGGTTTGTGGTCGTGAGGGATCTTCAGTGACTGAGCGATACAGATTCCACCTGAGGACACAAGACAAACACAGTGAGACGACCTCGCTTCCTCAGCTGGTGATCTCTGCTGAAACACTGGGCGGGAGACAAGACGTGTCATTTATGACTCAACGTTTCAGAACTGTTCTTCCTGAAGTTGAAGTCAGAGTTAGTGCGACTGAAGAAGCTGAGAGAAGACTTTTAAGGAGCACATGAGACGACAGAGCGCTGAGCTCTTCTCTCTCTGCTGCCTGACATTTCATGAAGCCGTCGACACCTCTGAGCACAGCGTCTTATAAGTGAGGGAAACAGGCTGAGAGAGCTCCGAGCAGAGACATCACTAATTTCAATAAACGTCACTCAACTGCACAAAAAAGTGCAGCTTTCTTTTCTTTGATCAGCAGGTCTCGTTCACTGCACAATCACATGTGGATGCACGATCACCTCATATCCATGACTGAGAGCTTATAACGGAGGATCTAAACTTTCTGATCAGGATGAGCTCATTGTTTCTGACATCACATGCATGATAAAGACTTAACCTGTGAATTATACAAACTGACACTTTGGAGAAAAACAGGAAGTTAAACCCAAAAACCTCTGTTTCACGAAATAAGTTAGGCTTTAATAAATCACCATTAACCCTTTGAAACCTGCAAACTGGCCTGATTTCTTTTAAAAAGAAGGGAAGAATGCAGTGAGCAACAAAAGAAGAAATTACCCAAAAACTAGCAAGAAACAGGCAAAAGAGAAAATTAAAAACAGAAAAACTAGTAAAAAAAAAAAAAAAAAAAGAGAAAGAAGAAAGTAAAAAAGGAAATGACCTGGAAAGAGTCGTTAAAAATTATAATACTTCACTGACATGAACATTTAAAATGTAATAATAATTATATTGTTTTTTCCAAGCTTTCCTTTTCCCCATTTTTTCCTTATAATAATAATAATAATTTTTCATCGTTTTATTTTTTATTTTTTGTAAATTGTGGGTCATTTCTTACCAAGTTGTTTCTTGAAGAAGTCGTACCAATCTGCTTGGACTTTAAAGGTTTAAAAGAAACAAGGAAGAAAAATGGCTCAAACAAATCACTGGAGGAGACAACCAACCAGAACTGGGCTGGTGTATGAAGGGAGTGACTGATCATGAGGAGGAAACAGGTGAGCAGGAGGTGAGGTAAGGTGAGACAAAGCCAGTGAGGGACAGGTGAAACTCATCAGGACGGGCACACAATCAAGAGGAGACACACAGACACATCAGGAGAAGATAACAACAGGACACATGACTGAATAAATACAACAAAGTAAAACTGAAAACCCCAAACCTGAAAAACAAAATCCTCTGATGATGAAACATGAAAACAAAGATGGATTACAACCCAAACTAGACGGCACTGAGTTAGAAAGACACAGAGATATACGCTAAGCTAGCTCCTTGCAAGATGGTCGGCGACACCATCACCAGAAACAGAAGCTCCTCTGATGAACTACAGGTCAGCTGTTTGGAGCCAAGAGGGTTTCACTTTATGACGACAAGGGTGGATAAAAACACACTGAGCCAACGAACGAGCCGCCAAAAAGCTACAGACTCTCTTCAGCAGCGAACCCATCAGCAGTCATGAGAACCGATACTTCGGTACCAAGTCGATGCCAACACGCAAAAAATACGTCGCTTCTTGTTTTTTTTCGGTACTGTAAGTACCGTATACAACTTTGCCCTCAGCAGGCTGTGTCAGAACTGCGGGGGCAGTTTAAATGCACGTCAGTCGGTGTCGAGGACGAGCGCCTGTTCTCCATCGTCTTTGCTAGAAACGATGACTTCTACAAGTGCTGCTGGAGCCACAACACCTCGGCTTGTTGAAAAGTCAGGTAGTAGGAGTCGTGTATGGAGAGGGTTATGGTTAGGCCTCATTTACACCACAAGTGATGCGTTCCCGTAGCGCTCTCGAACGGTCGCTGTTTACTCGTGTTTTCAGTGCCGCGAGCATGTTAATAGGTTAGAGCATTCACACCACATCCGTTCTACGCGCTGCTCAAGTTGCACTACTTCGTGAGCAAGCTTGAAAATAGAAGAGACACCGATTTTTTGCACAAGTTGCAAGCGAATGGTCGCAGTATTCAACAAAGAACACACAGTTTGTGTCTGTTGTGAGCTCTCTCGGCCACCATAGACATCTCCCCCTTGACCAAGCGTATTAGTATTGGTGTCAGCTACTGAAATTCTGGTATCGTGACAAGCCTACCCATGAGCACAGTAACATACATGACCTCCGAGCAGAAGCATTGGGGCATGAGAGGTGCTGTGCTACGGCAGCTAACAGCAGCTAATGTTAGCACAAAGCACACACCCACAGCAGTGAGCAGTAACTTTGATTTGATTTGTCCAGAAAGAGTGAAAGGTTCGTTAGTGACAGCTGTTTATCTTGTGTTTATACGACTGTGATGTTTGTTCATGTACTTATTGGACTGAAGGAGCTCAGAGAGCTCGAGGGACGGAGCGAAGTCACCGCTCACATACAGCGGGTTAAAGAAACAACACTGACACTGAGAGCTCTGACGTCAGTGGTAACTTTTATATAGCGGGTAGGGATGCATGATAACATCAGCACGTCATCAGTATCGGACGATATCGGCTTTACATTGTGTGTCTGAATCGGCCGACATCATAACAGCATGCATGTATAATATGATGTTGATTCACTACAGAAGAGATCTGATGATGATCACTACAATTAGGTGGGAAAAAATGGATATATCAACATCAGTATCAGTTACTGGCCAAATAAGTTGTTATATATCTGCATTTCGGATATCTGCAAAAAATCCAGTATCGTCCATCCCTAATAGCAGGACACAGAAATAATGAAACGCAGTTTAACGATCTAACTCCACTATTCAGTACGTCACCGTTCAGTCTGTTCACTTTCTCAACAAGTGTTTTCTAACATATTTAACGTGTTCAGAAAGAAGAAAGAAAGAAATCACTGATTTCGCTTTACTCAGATTTAAGAAGTCCATTTTAGCCCGACTGTCATTCTGCTTTGTAGACAAAAGCCCAAATTCTTTAATTCTTCATATATTTAGAAATTTAAAACTCAAGGAAACTTCCCTGACACGATCCACTTGTTTGCTGTATCGAACCGAACTGTGACTTTCGTGACCCGTTACACCTGTAACCACAAAGTTTTCACAGGCCTCCATGCTGCTCTCTACAGTTTACTGACCTGTAATCAGGCCTGTCCTTGACGTCAAAAAACACACCAATAGAAAGTCATACTTGTCTGCTGTGGAGCCGTGTGCACAGCTCTGGCCTGCTGGCAACGGGAAAAGAGTCCAATGTCTATTTTTAGGGAGTTATCCTGTGTGTAATAAACCTGTGCACGCTCGCTAATTTTGGTGGAGGAGATGTATAACATTAAAGACATATGTCAGATAGGTCTGAGGGTCTCTGGACAACATCTCATGACAATCCATCCTGCAGCTGCATTACCGTAGCTGCTAACGTGGCTAAAATCATTTTGATCTGCAGCTGTAAAATGCCAGTTATTTGTGCTGTTGTCTCTGCGGCGCTGATCTGATTTGTTAGCCCGGTCATGCAGATCCACTTCCTGACCCGTCCACTAACTCTCTGCAACACCCACGTGCACTCATGACATTTGGCTCAAGCAAGATCTAATGAAAAGTAGCGTGAAGACTTTACACAAAGAGTTTGGCCTTTAAGAGCGGCTGCTGTCAGTGTGGCGTGAAGAGGCGCCGCCAGCGAGTCGGAGGGGGTCAGTCCTCTGAGAATCACAAATGAGATCAGATATTATGACACTTAGAAAGAACACTTGAGGTCAGAGCAGGGACGGCTTTGAGAGTTCAGTGTGTGTGGAGACATCGTCTGAACTGAAAGCTCATTTACATTCATTCTTAGTGAACGTGACAATAAGTTTCTCTGCCATGAACCTGTCAATAAACCACATCAACCTCATCAGCTCTGTTCTTTCTGTCATAACACGCTCTTGTTGTGCAGATAAACACTGTTCACCCTCAGAGCAGCTGTGGTCCAAGGCATGATGATGTCAGACATGTTTTAGAGGAAATGTAACCAGAACATCAGAGTTGAAGTCGTGACGATGTCAATGATGGTGAACCTTTTCCTGTTCCTTCATACTGACCCCACACAACTCGACATCTCTACAGTTCCTGTTTTGTCTGTTAATTGCTGAAGGAAGTACAAGTCAGAAGTCTCCGTCCTGATTGGTTCAGTTGGGAAAACACGTCCATATTTATGAGGTCATGTGACCCGTCAGCACCTCAGACGTCCTGCCTGTTCTCATTCTGAAACCGTCAAATACCGTCACTTTGTCAGGGATGTGGTCATCAGACACCTTTCAAGGCGGTATGATATGCCGCTGGGCGGCATCAGGTTGAAACGCCGCCTGTCACTATGTAAGGAGCTGGAGAGTCTCTATAAGGCTGGTGGGAGGGGAGATGGATGGGTCCAACAAACCCAGACTTTCACCTGGACAACCTGGTCCCACTCTGAGGTCATCAAAGACCGGTGCTTGGTCGGTGACTTCCAGCATCAGACACTGACCAAAAAAGCTGCTCTGTCACGCTGGTATTAGAGTTGGGTGATCTTGTCCATATCCTATCGTCCTATCGCAGTCATTACGCATCGCCGCTGAAGCGTTCACTTATAGCCTCTCTTTGGCGTTTGAGCAGCTTTAGAAAACTCTTGAACATGTAATAGCTCCTTAATTAGCAAGTTGACTTTACATAGATGGCATATCTTTTCAATTTCTCCTGACATTGTGTTGTTTGGTTTGTTCACCGCTCGCGTTGAGCTCCACCCCTCCCCCCACCCTCTGTGTGTGTTGGCTAAATGTAACCGTCTGTGTTGTACCAACGTAGTGCTTTTATTTTGAAAGAGACTGTATCAAACTGTACATTTCCTGTGAAAACAGAAGTGTATTTTGAAAACAGACAATGCATGTAACAGGCTGAAGTTGACACGGCACAGTGATATGTGGGATGAGCACTGGGTGGACACACGTGTCAACAGCTGTGGCGATGTAAAGGAGACAGACTCGGGCTCAGCGGCGACGGAGGGCTGTTGTCAGAGGGCGCCTCAGGGAGCAAACACACCTGACCTGACTTGTCCAGCAGACTTCACTACAGGCCGACTGGCTGTTGATGTTCTAAAACAATAAGCCAATATGAGTCAAGTCGAACGGCGAGTTGAAACCACTGCAGCTTTGTAAAGTGTTTCCTCTGGTTGTGAATCTTTGGTCTGAACTGGACAAAGATTTTTTTACTGACTGCACTCAGAAATATCTCTGGTAAAAGCTGTGAATGTCGTGTGACATCAAACTCACTGATATATTCTTTAAAGTTTGAATTCCTTCTTATTAAATTATTGAGGTTTGTTCATCCACCACACGATGAGAAACTTTCCCTGATGACAAAATGTGTGTAAATTGTAAGATGCTGGTAGAAAGTGAAGCAGGTCTCAGAGGTCCCTACATGAGGTCAATGAGAGTCCTTCACTTCTCAGCGTGACAAATCAAACTTGAGAAGGTTCTCTCCAGAGGAGAAATATTTATCTCCCTGTCCGCTGCACCGTCTCCGTCTTCTATCAATAACGAACATGTGGCGGCAGATTGTAATGAACCACCAACCGGGAACTCAATTCCAGTGTTGAGAGGTTAATACAATGTTCACAGGGAGTCCACCTTTTATCACTCGCACTAAATCAGCAGTGTGAAACAAACACAACACCTGAGGCACCATTCCTTCGTCTTCTTTCAGGGAACTCTTTTCTTTCATGCTAATGTCCTCTCTCTCTTCTCTCCTCTGTGTCTCTGACATCATGTTGCTTTTCTGTCATTTACTTTCTGTCTTTCTGTTTCTCTCTTCACATCTTTCAAATAAATTGTCTTTATTCTGTTTTCTTGTGTTTTTCTTTCTTTCACGAGTCGTCTTCATTTCTTTCTTTCGAGTTACTTCTTCCCGTCCTTTTTCTTCCTTCCCTTCCTCCAGCTGTCTCTTTCTTTCTTTTTGTTTCTTTGATATAATTCATTCATTTCCTTCTTGCATTTAGCTCTTCCCTTCTTTCATGTTGCTCCTCTGTTTCTCTCTTACTTGCTTTCTTTCTCTCCATAAAATGAATCGTTTCTGCGTCCCAGCTGTATTTGTATCGATTAAAATGTACTACAGTCTGAACAACATCCTCTGATTAGCCATTTGTATTCATCTTTGTGTTGCACAATAACATTCTGTATCTGCTTGTTCCAGCAACCGAATGAAGAAACATCCTTTTCAGCTTCTGACGGCTACATGAAGTCTTTTCTCTCATCAGGGGAAAAACACCGAGCTGAGAAACGGGAAGCTCCTCTCTTTATTCTGGAGCAGGAAAAAAGAGAAAAGAAAATGTCTCAGCTTTGTGATGGTTTAATAAAAACCTGAAGTCGTACCATGGTGCAGCACAGGAAGTACAGGATATATTTCCTGCTGTGTCAGCAGAGGGTGGTGATGATGGTCTTAATCTGACAGGCTGTCGATACGGGGAGGAGTGTCTGTCTGACGCCTCAGAAACATAAATGCATTGATCAATGATCTTATTTGTTGTAGAGACCACATGTGATCTGTCTGCATGGAGTAACATAACTGTCACGTCTGGAGACAGCAGAAACATAACGGGCTGCAGGAGCAGAGAGAGTGAACCAGAGACTGCTCACATCACCAGAGGAGGAGCAGCCACAGAAACAACAGGTGAGCAGGCTCTGAAACCACTCTGACATCATCTCTGACATCATCACTGTCTTCTACACGTAAATACACCAACACCAGGGGTCTCATTTATAAACCGGTGCACTGGATCCATACTAAAAGTGTACGTGAGGACAAAAGCAGAAAGTGGCGTGTGCCAAAAGTATTCTGATTTGTTAAACCATGCGATCGCCTGACAGAGCACGACTTCCTTTGATAAATCCCAAATCAACTTGGACTTGTCAGCATGTGTTTACAACATGTAGACTGATTCACACCTCACCAAAATGATCATGACGATCAGTGTATCCCTGATGCTCAGACATCACCTGAAGATGAAAGTTTGATATGTGAACATATTTGTTTGTTTATTTATTTATCTAATATTGAAACTGCTGACGCTCTGCTTTGTAAATATTAAAAACTGTGTCAGCGAGTGTCAGCTGCATCCCTCTCCTCTGCCGTCAGAGGGAATGTGACGTTGAGAAGGTGCTGATGAAATAATGAGCAGGATTTGAGGTGAGTCGGCTTATAATCTTTACAAGTGATATGGAGCTGGGCGGAGGCAGCCTGCAGGGGAAGCAGCAGCAGTAGGCAGGACAGAGCAGGTTAAATATGGCGCCCTGAATGAGACTTGACAACTGGTTGCATAGAGAGGAATCATGTGATCTATCAGCTGCTCCATCAGTCGATTGGGCTGCTTGAGATCAGCTGATGTAGCTGGGAGCATATTCAGAGTAGCTTCATCATCATCCAACCAAATACTATAAAACACTTCATACTAGTATCACACACAGCTCAGTGACACCTGCACGCACTTTAATTGTTGCATCGTATTTTCAGTGTTTCTGCAGTTTCTGTTATAAGATCAGAGACTGTTGTTGACATCCCACGCCACTGACATTTTACCATCTCACAGGCCTCAGGTGTCATCAATGTATGAACCAAATTTCATGACAAAGCATCAAACAGAAGTTGAGATATTTCAGTCTGGACCACAGACGGACACCGCCGTCCACAGAGCTGTGAAGTCGTCACTGTGACCTCTGAGTATCTGACTATTCATCATCAGCCGGTGTCAGCAGCTGCTGCTGTTTGTTGTTGACGTTCACTGTAAAAGACGACAGGGGAAACTTATTGTACCTATCAGGATCCGATAGTGAAGCTCATCTCTCTGCTGCGCCAGCGAACACAGCTTATCTGTTAATGCAGGAAAGAGGCAGAAATTTACAACTGTAGTGTGGCTGCCAGTGAAGTGAGAGACAAACATTAAGTTGATAGACAACCCTCCTTAATTAGCTCCTTCACTGGCGGTTGATGTATTACCTTATCAGCGTGCTTTAGGAGCATTCAGAGAGTTCTGAGAAAATAAATGTTTGCCACAACAGATACTTCTCATCATTACCAGCTGATATATGTGCTCTGCTCCCACAGGCTGCAGCCGCGCCCTACATTTAAAGTGACAGTGCAAAGATGCAGAGCAACGTGCACGATGGAGTCGCAAACACAAACACCAAGATATCATTAGTAGCTTCACACTGATTTATGCTTCATGTAAGCGTTGATGGGTGTCCTCACATGAAACCAACTGTAACTGAGTATTTAACCTGTAAGAACTGATGTTTCTGTCTGTCTCTAAAGCTGTGGGACGGATGGATGACAAACAGACCTCACGCTGCAACATTTCCTTAAATGTCTCTTATATTTTCTGTGAAGAGAAAAAACTAAAGAAGTCAGCTCCCGACTCACTAAATGTACCTAACTTTCCAAATCTGCTGCGACCCAGGTGAGCTGATTAACGAACCCCACTTCATCAACAGTCACCTGTTAACATAGATAACTCCTCCTACACACTATATAAGGGCCGGTGTAGTGCCGTGTGCAAAGACTCTGGCACATGACTAAGAATTGGAGAGATGCCACCAAAAAAGGTTGTAAAAGGAAACACTTTTGCAGAAGTAAAATTAACACACCGTTAAATAAACTAAGACTAGAATCACCGCCCTGTGGTTGTATGACATCATGTTTTAGTCGCCACACCTGTCGCAACAGCCCGATGAGGAGGGGACGAGCAGACTGAAAAACGACTGCAGCCTTCCTGCAGGTGACCTTCATCACCTAACCACTGTCAGTGCACCAGATACAGGTCTGGCCGCACCGACTTTCCCACAGCGTCAGTTCCACTCAGCTACACTATGAACGAAATAAAGAGAAAATGTGTTCGCAGATTGATTCATGAATGAGGCCCAACGAGCTGAAACTCACCATGAAGCTGCGTTAAGATTCAGCCGATCTTTTTCCACCAGAGACACACAACACAGTGTTTTATCATGTCATACATTGTTCTTATAAACATGTACATTAAATATTTTCTGGGAGATCTGCAGGATGCATTTAGTCTCATAATGATGGAACAGATTAAAGATTTCTGAGGCTCTGGACTGAAAACTGCAGATCTGGTCTCTGATAAACAAAACAGATTAGACGTCAGACTTCAGTCATTTGTCACTGATATTACTGAGCAGCATATGCGCCTCTAAATCATCCATTTGGCTTCATGAAGGCCAAGGACAAAGAAGATCGCATATTCACTCTGTTAAAACCCCATGCAAGCCCTCATAATATATCTCCATGACTCCTCATCTCAAATTCAATTGAAAAATTGAAGCGTGCTACATCAGGAGGAGAGCGTATCTGCTGTGGGCCCCACATTTTATTCTCCCATGAATAAAACATTTGGCATTGGGTATGCAGTGGTCAAAACCGTGCTAACCCTCCCAGATCCTCTCATATTTATACTGAATCTATATTAATCTACATCACCACTAAATTACCTTCACGTCCGCGGACAGTATCAAAGTGTTTCATGCTCCATTACATTTAAAAAAGGTTACAGCGTTTTAAAAAATGAATGTGGTTCTTTTCTTGTCAGTTTTGTCTCCGTGTAATCAAATAAAAAAAGTTTAGTTTCCAGTTCTCACTATGCTCACCTCGTACCACAGAGAAAGAGATGGGAAAGCTTCTGTCGTCACTGAAGTGTGATGAACCTCCCATCATCTGGATCGTCAGGACTGTGGCAGAGACGCTCTAATGCAGGTTTAATTTATGTCTGGATAAAGGTTTATCCTCAAATATGGAAAACAGCCACTACAAACAGTGAGGAGTCGTTAACTGGACCAAACAGTGTTCAAACAAACGTATGGACTTCTAGTTCTGTGATGCTGGTTTGGTTTGTCTCAGCTTGAAAAGCAGCTTTATAGAACACTGTAACGTATAGGGCTCTGTCAAACTGGAGTAAATGACCAGCACATTTCCAATACCAGACCCTTCCCACTCCCGCTCCATCGAGGAGTGTAACTTTGCCTGTAGTCACGTCACAGCTGGATGAAGCTCCTCCATCAAGGTGTAGGGGATAAACACAGCAGCTGCTGCTTTGGGACAAACTTCCCTCTCTGTGGCCGAAAGAGGAACTGTCCAAACCTTTTGTAACCACGGAGAAAAATACAATTATGGTCAGTAAGTTGGCATCAGTGTAAACTTGCTGTTGGAAGGTTTCATATCTCACGTCCACGTCCAGTTGGTTTGGGGAGACACTCAGTGTGGCGGAGCCTCCGTGTGAACACAGGAAGTTGGTGGGGAGGGTGTGGTTTGACACAGGCCTGTGGTGTGTTCATCTTACAGCAGCTAATGTGTCCTGCAGCAGAGCAGAGATGAGCAGCGCACTACAGAGCTCACTTCTTTCTAAATCCACATACATAATACTTGTAGTCTTCAAGCAACGCTGACTTAAGACACATCACAGGAGGACGTTTATTGGTGTCAAAGTCAAACACTTTTTTTTGCAGCAAGATGTTTGGTCTTTGTTCAACTTTGAACAGCTGCTTGTCAGCAACTAAAAACTAGAGTTATTTATCTGTCTGATGTAAAAACATGCCATTGACACTAACATTTAAATTAATTCACATAATTTGGATCACATGGTCCCAAAGATTCTGTATTGACATTAAAATAATAAGGTTTGAACACTGTCACTTTATTTTGATACAAGAGCAATTTTAAGTTTAATGGCTTTTCGATTCTTATTTTAATTAAAATATTTCTAATTATTATGTTTTGTGTTGAATCTATGTGTCTGTATATCTGTCCTGGTCCTGCAGCAACGTCACTAAGGGCTTTTCTTGTCTTTATCTTTTCTCATCTGAAGGATCTCAGTGTCGGAAGAATATTTCTGTGTGTGAAACGTCTCCGCTCTGTGTAGTGAATTGATTCAGAGAAGCTGCTGGACCGTGCAGAAACATCCCAGCTGGAATCGTTCCACGCGCCGGCTGAACGACGCTGAAGTCAGGCGAGCACACAGGAAGGTTTTCAATTCTGGAATCTCAAATTACATCAGAGAACAGTGCACTTAGAAAAGCAAACTTTGGTATCTTTGGTTGATTAGTCTTGTGAGACCGACTGCAGTTGGTGCTGAAGGAGGCTATTTACTTTTTTATGCAGTTTTGGAGGGCTTACTCATGCTACAGATAAGAATTTGCATAAAAGTCTTGGTGAGTTTATTCTGCTGTCTTAGTAACTGAAGTGTGAATGAAAGCACAGACTGCTTTCACCAATTGATCACGTATGCATGAACTCCTCCTAAATCAGAGTCATCTCAAAGTGGCATGAACGAGTGGTTTAAGAGAACTTACTCAAAGCCCCTACAAGAAACTTTCATGTTGAGTTCATTTTGGCGACCCTGTGGACAAAAGCGGTAGTGTTTTGCTGGAATGAAGCCTACATTTCCCATGAGCTCTAGCACGTATTGTCATAAAGACACTTACCAGGCTCACGCATGTGTTTGTTTTTGGGGATGAATGAAACAGCATGACAGGAAAACTTTGCCCCCGCTCCTATCGGGGATCCCAGCTCACCTCTGCCGCGCCCCAGCTCCACCTCTCTGGCGTAAGCGCCACCGCTGCCGGGGTAAACGCAGCGGTCGGCTGGTAAGGCTGAAGGCCTGTTTGGCAAGCGCTTCCACGGCTTATATGTATGGAGTATGGAGCGGTGCCTCGCCTCTTTATTTCTCGGCACTCGCTGGACCCTGTCGACGCCTGGCTAGTACCTGTCGTCGGCCCGGATGAGGTGTTCCAGCCCCGCGGCCCCTGCTCTCCTCGCCCCCGAGACCTGCGGCCTCTGTGTGTGGCTCCCCGGACAGCTAACGCCATGGACCCGCCGGCTCCTGCCAGGATTGGGCTGGTAAATGCTAGATCGCTAGCGAACAAAATGTTTATCCTGAAGGATTTCCTGACTTCCTGAGGATTGGATTTTCTCTGTGTGACTGAGACGTGGCTGACTGTTGGTGAGTCCAGTGCTTTCACAGAACTTTTATCCGATGATTGCTGCTATTTTAACTCCCCGCGGACGTCGGGTCGAGGAGGAGGAATAGCGACTATTTATAAGAGTCACTATAAATGTAAGCAGCTAGGTAAGATGACGTGTGCCGTCTGAGTGCCGTAAATCGTTTCGTCCTGGAAGCGACCTGGGGCGGACCCAGAGACAGTTTCCTAAAGGTATGGATATACACTATATAGAAATAGCTTATCTTCACACCGATGGTCTCATTTGCTGTTGTAGGTCACGCACAGACATCAGCAGAAACAAGAGACTTTTGCATATCCAGTTAAAAGATCCTTGTAGCGGCTTTAACATGTTCTCTTAAATACAAACAATGTATTCTTAATGAGAGGAAGCTCAGAGTAAAAATGCAGCTGCTTTAAAATGTTTATGAAACGTTAGCTAGTAATGTTAGTCTGGCAGCGTTACACCAGACCTCTGTGAACGATTGACCCAGTAGATATAGTAACGTTAGATATAACGTTAGTATACCAATGTTACTAGCTAATGTTAGCAACCGTTCTCAGAGGTCTGGTGAAACGCTGTCAGGCTAACGTTAGCTAACATTAGCTAGTAACATTTGACTGACAGTGTTCTTACCAGACCTATGGACACAGTTAACCTAGTAGGTACCAAATAGTAGCTAAAGTTAGCCTGACAGCACTCAAAGAGACCTCTGTGAACGGTTTACCTTGTAGATAAAAAAAAATGTAGCTCAGGTTAGCAAACAATAGCTAGTAACATTAGCCTGACAGTGTTTCACCGGACCTCTAGGAACAATTGACCTAGTAGGTAGAAAATAGTAGCTAACGTTAGCTAAAGTTAGCCAGTAGCATTAGCCTGACAGCAGTTCATCAGTGTTCAACTGCATACACAATACAATCCACTAAACTCTTTCATTGGCTCAACATGTAATGTTAGTAATGACATTATAATGTCAGGAGGTCATTTGTAACAGCGATAGCGTCACACCAGACAAATCTGTCAGGTTGTGGGAAAATGACTTTTCTTTATGTTGTCTGGACCACATCCAACATGAGTTACAATTTTTTGACGATACCTGTTGTTCATGTCGTCACTTTCCTCTGTATCTAATTCACACAGTATATGGATTCATCACTTCATGCCCTCGATTTGAATTTTGCGTCTCATAATAGTTACGTGACTGCAAATAAGCTATTTGGGCTCACCCAGCAGTGAACAGCTAGTCTGACGAAAACGACTCAAATGATGATTTGAGTCACGTTTTGATCTGTTCAGAGAACGCTGTCTGTTTATATCTGAAGTTTCCGTAGTATTTGTATTTGTTTACATCCCTGCTGTCACCCCAGGAGCCAGGACACTGTTTGGAAACAGAAGTCAAACCTGCTGAACCTCCGAGCACTGACAACATGGACTTGTCCACACAGATTACTGTCATAATGTCTGCAGGACAGTAAACATGTCTCGCTCACAAGCAGCGGACGAGGTATAACACACACACGCACACACACAGCTATTGATCAGCCTGTAATCTCTCCTCTGAAGCATGAAGAATCCATCAGCGTGATCGGTGTGTGCTGTGATGTCATGTCCATTGAGTATATCTAAAGAGGCATGTCCCCATCACACTCTGTGCTGTCCATCCATCAGCTGCTGCTGTGTGAGGCGCTGATCTTACTCTATGTTGGCAGGACGGTCCTGTCAGTCTGACACTGTGAGGCGTACAGTACTGAATGCAGCAGCAGATGTTCCACTTACAACGCTTTAAAAGTTCCACATGACATTCAGAATATTAACAGCAGTAAACCACTATTAGGTCAGGTAAAAGGAAGTGATGGCGTCCTGAGCAGAGAACAAAGTCACGCTTACCCCGTGTGTGTTAGAAGCTTCTCTGTGGTTTGTTGTGGTAAGCTGGTCCAGCCATGCACACATGTTAAGGCTCATTCTCCGCCCTCTACACCCTCTACACCCAGATATTTATTAGAAGTGACTCTTTTTAAATACAAGTACCATCTAGCGTCACAGTAGTGGGATCAGCAGTTTCAGAGTTTGTGCACGTTGAAGTCATATGTTTGGTCATTTTTTAATTTGGGGACAGTTTTAGTTTTAACAGTGAAAGCTGCAGAGAGTGAAAGACATCCCGTAAGAGCTCTATGGCTTAATTCAAAGAGGATGCCACTGTATAGATGAGCATGTCACCACGAACATATGAAGATCGGCTGGGCTAATTCCACCGAGTTCATTTATAGAGATAGAAAATAAGATAAGGGCTAAAATTGATCCCAGTGGGACCCCTTTGTTTATTCTAAGTGAAGCTGAGTATCTGAGTTCTTCCAGATAAGTAATTCTTACACCATTTTGGAGCCATTTCACTGAGACCTATACATTTAAAACGTTGAGCATAAATGAGTCCCTATGGTGCGTTCCTAAGTGCCGGGAGGTAGGAAGTCTCAGACCTCTGACTGGGAAAAATGCAATGAAATGTATCGCTATGCAAGGTAACTGGGTCTGCTGTCCTCTGTGTTTGTTGTTTACGTTCAACATCGATCGTTTGGGATGCTTTGCGGTGAGATCTAGTTAACTCCAGGTGGGATATGCCCCACCTCTAAATGCAGCATTAGTGCATGTGTGTATCCCACTGGCTCATAGCTGCCACAGCACTGCATTTATGCCCAGGCCACACTGCCTGCGTGAGCAGCACTGCTACGGCCAGAACATTTAGTTATTTGGAGTTTTTTCTGTGTGCAGTTTTCAGCAAAAGCAGGAAGTAAACATGGTGTCCTGATTATCTTACAGACATCACACCAGCTTTCACTCCAGTTTAAATGTCTATACGGGTCACAGGCATGAAAACAAATACATAATTCATTTGAAGCACTTCCTGTTTTTGTTTCAAAATTAAAGCCCTCAATGTCTCTGTGGACCGAATCCCTTCATATGTTAACAAAAGGCTTTATATTGTGAAATATTTTCAGGACTGTTTCTGTGTTGTTGACAATGCAGTGGCTGCACAGCTCCATAAATTAGTGGTGCATCAGCTTTTAGTTGTATAAATACAGTTGTTACAGCAGCAGGCAGCTCTGCAGCAGCAACGCTGTCTGTGTGAACACTGCAGCACTTCAGTGAGGTAGCTGTAACACGCTGCTCACACAGGCAGTGTGGCCCAGAGTAGCGCCCACCCTTTAGGTTCCCCCCAGTTAACACTGTTCTCTGTAATCACTGTTGCTGTCTTTAGTGCTGTCTGTGGAGTTAGCACCGTTAGCTGCCACCTCCATGTCGAGAACCATGTGCTGAAATCCTGCCTCAGACCCTGACTCACAGATATGCTCCTACATGTCACACACAGCTCCTTTAACACCAGAGGTAAAACTGACAGTCTAACTTTAACTGGTTTCATTCCAGGGGTTGACAAAATATTATTAAATTGTTATTTTTATTTATATTATAAAGCTGCGCCGAGGTTAAAGAGCCATGCAGGGAAATCTTTTTTAAGAGCAATAATTATTATAATTTGATTTATTAGGCACCATTAAAGTACAAAATACAAAGTGCCACTCAGTAAAACAGCTCAGTAAAATGCTGATAAAGTCACAGATAAAATGAGATAAAATAATCAACAATTATTCCAACAAAGAGAGAGAACTGGGCTGAAGGGCCTCGACAGCAGGGGCTGACTCACTGTGAGTGCCAAAGGCAGATTTAGGAGCCACTACGGCCCTGCAGAGGATCTCCAGCAGCCTACAGGCTTGTAGGGAGCTAAGGGATCATGAGAGCTTTAAAAACGAGCGATAAAATCTTAAAATCAATTCTAAAACTGACAGGTTACACTTTCTCTGAATGTGTTCAAAGCCTGGCAGCAGTACTTGCAGTATTTGGACGTTCGCCTGCTCAGAGCAGAATAAAGTGTAAAGCAACAGTAACAGTCAGGATTGGAGAAGAGTTTGCAAAAACGTCTCTGGATCTGCAGATGAAAGTAACGATCAGATTAATGTTTACATGTCTCAGCAGGACTGTGTCAGTTTATTTCTCGTTACTAGAGACAGTCAGCCGCCAAGACAAGGAACAGGAACGCCTTGTCATCCACCTATCAATTCCAATTTTTCAGCTTTTCCTGATTGATATTAACTCAACAGCACCTGTGCAAACATTTCACATTAAAAGCCGACCAGTTATGGGGAGGCTGGAATACTTTTAATGTGAAAAATCTTCATTCACTGTAGTTTAACACTGAGCAGGGAAAACACTGGTCCTCTCTGCTGCTGATGTTCTTTTATTATCATACATTTATTGCAGGTATTTTTCTGGCCTCTACAAGTTACTCTGTGTCGGGTTGGGCCGGTGTAAAAATGTTCAAACTGGTTTGATATGAAGCCGAACATCGGACCGGTATACTGAATTTTACCCGCTATGTCACACTTGACTCAGCAGCTGCTTTGTGGAACATAATGACACCGTGTCCCGTGTCCTGGCGTCTGACTCACAAAGCATCATGTAACATCCTGTCCACACTGAATCCATCAAATATGAACTTCTGTTACATCATTTAAACAAACCACGCAGGTCAGACTGTAGATGTAACCACTTACAACATGGGTGAATGGTCTATTTGTGTGTCTTCCTATGTTTGTAACGTTACTCTTTAAACAGAAAACATGTTTCATATGGTGATATTCACAAAACCGCCTACAACAAGTAGCCTAACCTGTTATGAGCGATGGTCCTTTACCACAAACTTTCAGCTTCCTGTTGAGCTCCATCAGTCAGCTGACACCTTGCTTAGGTTTCATTAGTAAAATAAGGAGGTGCTGGACATATTTCCATAATTCCTCATCTCAGCTTCATGAATCAGTCGTTCCTCATTCAAGCTTCCAGGGCAAGCGACAGAAACAAGTAGAAACGTGGCGTCAGACAAAGTCTGAGCTCAACGGCTGCACTGCGTCACTCTTTCGTCTGCTTCATATCCAGAATGTTGCCGTATTGGTGCAGAATTACATTTCTTTAGTGACCACACTGCAGAGGATTTGACTCTCCAGCTGAAACACACGTCCTCTACCCTGATTTCAAACACCAGGTTTCTGGTTTTGTCCCATGTAAAGAAATCAGCTTCCTGGAGTCGAGTCAGTTTCATTCATATAGTCCAGTATCACAAACCACATTACAATCTGTTCACCCTCTGTCCTCAGAGCCTCCATTCAGAGAAGGAAAAACTTCCCCTCAGAACTTTGTGGGGACGTTTGTGGCTCAAGAGGTCGAGTGGTTCGTTCACCAGTTGGAAGACTGGCGGTTTGATCCCCGGCTCATCCAGTCTGCATGTTGAAGTATCCTCACACAAGACACTGAGCCCCAGATTGCTCGTGATGGCTGTGCCGTCGCTGTGTGATTGTTTGAAATAACTGAGGAGCAGGTGGCAATAATAATATAGGTTATATATAATAAATGAAAAATGAAAACTGAAGTGCACATTAAAGGACTTGAACATTAAAGTTCCCGAGAACCATCATGAATCTACGGCCACAGAAACTCGACCTCCTCAGGTGAACCTGTGCTTCACTAAACAGCAGCTCACAGCTACAACCACCATCTCTCCTGCTGTACTCTGCGATGTCGAGGGTTCCCCGCCAGACGGACGGACAAACAGCACTCATAAAGACCAATGACTAACTGCCTCCTCTGCAGCTCACACACTGACCACACTTCAGCTCGAAGCCTTCTTTTGAATTTATCTGTATTACTACGACTACATATTGATCCAGGTGATCATTCTGTGCTTAAAGTACGTCCACGTGTGGGTGTTTGTGTGTGTGTGGGGCCATACAGTGGACTGAGTTATGGCCTCATTCCGCTCCAACCAGCGAGCGTTGGAGTTATGGCGGCGAGTGTCAAAACTTGCAAGGTCGAAGTGTGAGGCACTGCCGTCGTGTCGTCAAGGCTGAGCGCTCACAACGACTGCTGGAAGCGAACACAGCGTCAGGATCCAGAGCAGCTTATCACAACCTCATAAGTCTGTCGCCGTACAGTACAGCACGAGGCCAACTGGGCTGCAGGGGAGCATTTAACCCTTTCATGGTCCCACCGAGAAGAAAGCAACAGAAATAAATATCTATACTGCATTTCTCGGTTCTCTGTGAGCCTGTTCAAAATGAAGGAGATGTCCATCTGCATCCATGTGTAATAAGTTTATTTTTTAATTCAACACTGTGTTTGTGTGTGTGGTCACAGAGCACTATGAATGCCCTCATAATGCATTACACACATGATCTTCATAGACAGTGTTACTGATTTTTTTTGTAGCTAAAAAAGTGCCGTTTGAGTTTATGTACGTGACGCAACAGTTTTCTTCTTGTTTTCGTAAATAAACACTGATTTGGCCTCAGATAATCCAGATGCCATGGTGACAGGCAATTTTAGTAAAGCACTCTTTGTCTTCTGTCTGCTGCATCACTGACATACGTTCCTACACTGAGGGAACATTTTACATTTTACAAATTTTTCTTCTTCTATGACAGGAGACTATGAGAGCACCTCTCCTGCAGGAAAATCCTTTTTCAAAATTCTTCAAAGTCGTTTCAGAGTTAAAAGGCAGTAATGACCCGAGATGTGTAAAAACCCTTTCAAATAAAAATTCCATGACTGCACATCTGTTGCTGCTATTGTGCATGTTCTGAAAGAACGTGTGGTTTTTGAAGCACAAAGTGATGCAGAAGGTTCACAGACTTCAAACGCGCAGGTAGGACAGAGCCGGGCCATTAAGTCTTTATAGTTTGGGTCAAGGAGGGAACTCTAAATGCCAGCGTGGACTTCAGTGCATCGCAGACACAAACATCTACCTGTGAAAGCAAACTGGATCTTAGTGTTACGGCCGCTCTGGTCCTTAGGGAGACCATTTCAAAGCAACCATCTTCTGACCTCGACTCCTACCTTTATATCTTCCTCTCTGAGCCAACAGGAAGTGAGACTGTTTTAGTGCCGTGGTGAAAAAAACAACAAGCCGAGACTTCAACCAAATCCAAGGCAGAGAAAGTGAAAGTGTCACTCTGTGTTTCTGTCAGTCTCTTTCTATCTCTGTGTCTGTTGTACCATGGAAACTGCCTCACACACACTCTCAAACACCAAGCTGGGTGCAGACAGATACTAATCTCTCAGTTTGGACTCAGAAAGCACTTAAAACTTTCCCTCTGATGTACTTTCTGTGTTCCACAGAATGTACCTGGTGAAGTTTTCCTCTGGAAAACATTAAAAACTGTTTTAAAATACATGAAGAATATCAGTCTGACAGACGAGAGGAACTCTTTGAGGCAGCACAGGAGAAACAGGAGAGATAAAGAGAGTCTTATGTAAAAGAAAGTAAATTGTACAAATGCACATAAACAGAAGAAGACGAAGGCAAAGGAACAAGAACTGACAAAGTGGTGTTATTTTTCTGATTTGATTTGCTTCATGGTCCTAAATTTTTTGCTGTTGCATTTACTTGGAACTAAAAAATCTATAGCTTCTTCTGTGTTCGGCAGCGAGACTCCAGGAATAATATTCCCCTGTAAGACACAGAGCAAGTCACATTTCATCAGAGACATGACGCACTGAAGTCAGGACACTCTTACACATGTGTTCAGACTCAGTTCTGATACTGTTCAGCCTGTTCTCATGCACTGTTCATACGATCTCCTACAAACACTAATACACCAACAGTTGTACATATCCTACGTAATCATGAGCCTGTAAATCCAACACGTCCTCATCCCAAGTCGCCACATATAAGCACTTTGTCAGTGGACTTTGACGTCTACATATTACGCACTACGTATCCTCCTGCATCTGCTGTTGACGATCCAGGACATGGCAACCAACGCCAGGACGTCAACAAAAGCACATGGTTAGGTTTAGAAAGAAAACACAACATGATTTGGCTCAACGCTGGAAGTGAACACCGAGCTCACAGGTGAAAGTCCAGGGTTAACTGGCCTCGTCCACCTCCCCTCCCACTCGCCCTGTAGGGACGTCCCAGCTCCTTATTTTACATCGTTACCAGCAACCTTTCAAACCGACGCCGTTCAGTGGCGTATCATGCTGCCATGACAGGTGTTGCCAGGCCGACTGGCAGCGTATCACATGACACCATGAAAGGTTCTGTCCAGCCACATTACAAAAAGACACCACCTCACATCCAGAGTGAGTATGAACTAAAGTGCTTTTGCAGTATCGGGGGGTCAGGCCCAGACTTCTCAGACTGCAGGACATTTTTGGGGGTGGCTCTGCACCTCATTGGTCAGGACCTGCAGCTCATTTAGTGTTCTGTGTATTATGTTCTTGGCACAAACACAACAGTTATAATTTGCCAACACATTCTGACTCCCAACTGATCACATATCACCGCTTGGTCAGTTAGTTGACTTTCAAGTCCACAGGTTACGCACTAGATACTCTGGGTGCATCCGTGGTTGAGGTTCTGGGACGCCGTGTCAGTTAGGGCTGCAACTAATGATGATTGTCATTGTCAACAAATCTGTTGATTATTTCTTCGATTAGTCGACTAATCATTTTATCAAAAAATGTGTTAAAATGTTGAAAAATGTCGGCCTGTCTCTCCCAAACCCCAAAATTATGTCATCTAATGTCTTGTTTCGTACTCATGCCAAAGGGTTTTAGTTCACTGTCATGGGACAGTGTGTAAAGCTGCCAATATCTGAACATAAGAAGCTGCAACAAGAGTATTTTGAGGTACTTTTATAGTACTTTTCTATGAAAAACTAATTAGTCGACTACTGAAATAGTCAGCGATTATTTTAATAGTCAATTAGTCATCAATTAGTCGCATAATCGTTGCAGCCCTAGTGTCAATTTATGCTTGTTACATGCATCACGTCTTTTCAAAATACACTTCACGTTTCACAGAAAATGTGCATTTCCTGCTTGTCACATGCACACAGTCTTTTTCAAAATAAACTTATGTCTTTAAAACACCTCAAATTTACATGTAGTTTCTTTCAAAGCACGTGGTTAGGTTTACAGAAAAGCATCATGGTTTGGCTCTACATTTATACGGGAAGCTAACGGTGGCTTCAGTAAAACTAAAACTGGTATTGTTGGACCCATCTGCCTCCCCTCCTGTCCACCATATAGGAACTTTGCAGTTCCTTCATTTACATTGTTGTTTGGTGGCATTTCAAACGTACGCCACCTGAGAACGTAACACCACTGCGAAATAATGCCTCTTTTACGTTGGTGTCTGACACGGAAATCAATGGCCAAGCAGCATATTTGCTGATTTTGGAATGAGAGCAGGTTGACTTTTGTGCAAATTGCACTGTACTGCAAAACCATTATAAGCATGATATTTTTGTGAATCAGACAAAATGCTTTTAATTACTGCTGAATGATTTTTATTTCGTTCAAAACTATCTGCGTTTGTTTGGCTGCACTGTAAAGAGAAAACCAGCTGCTAACTGTAACATTAAACTGCACCTGCTGTTACCATGACAACCATGAGTTTCCCAGATCAACCAGGACTGAAATCTTAATATGAGCAATCCCACATTAAAGGAATATTTCACCTAAATCAATATAAACTGCTCTCCTCCTGCAGGCTCTTTATGGCCCCAGAAAAGTTTTTTTCATCAAAGGGCGTTGAAACTTTGCTGAACAAAAGACACATGAAAGAGTTCTGAAAAACTTTCTGTCTGTGCAGTGCGTCCAAGTGCTGTATATCCATTCATGAGCTCACTGAAATCCAAACAACTATTTTCAGCAAACTCTTGCTAAACAAAGTGTTTCTGGATTACCCTCCTGTGAAGGAAAGTCTGTGCTCTGAATCAATAACCCATGAGGATTAAACTCCTAATAAATCATACGAGGATGTTCTTCTTCTTCTTTGTTGCTTTCTAACTTTTTTACTGATTAAGACACAAATATTTCATGTCACATGGAACACTGTACATTTGAAACTGAGTTTTCAGGAGTTCTGCTAAAGTCCCCTTTGACAAAGTAACCCAGTTCAGGATCAGCACAGACTGAAAGTAGCTGGAAAATGATTTTATATGAGATTATTATTTCACTAAACAGCCTCAACATGCTGATTGATTCGGAGTCCTGTTTAAATCGTATTTGAAGGAGCTGATTGGATTAAACCAAGACGCTGGACGCTCTCCCTGAAACCATTTAAATTAAGAAAGTCTGAAGTGTTCTGGCTTTAAAAATGTAGAAACATGTAGAAACATCATGCATATTTTACAGTGTTTGATCAAATACGTTTTAAATGGTTAGCTTTGAGAGTGGATGAATCAGAGAGAGGCGCTTTCATCATCAGAGCCATTTTAACACTGGGGCCATCAGCAGAATATCAAAGCTCTGCATTTGTATTCACACTGAGCGAGAAGACATAACAGGCCGACTGAGCTTGTTAGTGATACGCAGGCGATAGCAGTGGTCAACTCTGGGTCAAAGGGATTTGCATACCGCGCTTCAAAGCGTTTGGTGACAGTGTAGAAAAGGTCCAAACCCTGAGCTCCGACAGGACGGGTGATAGTTTTATTACATTGTTCGATTCACCACCAAACAAAAGGCAGCGACTTCCCTCGGCTGTAAACACAGATGTTGTGTTTCAGCTGCCAATGTTCCGCCGTAATCCAACATTGAGGTTTCATTTCACACAGATATTAGAGACACGTTGTTTTCATCAGTTACACAGATGAAAGGAGGGTAAAAAAATCAATTATGCCTCATTGATTTCTTTTAATCTGAGTGAATCCCGTAGTAGGAGCTGCGCAGATAAACAGATGCACAAGAGTTAGAGGAGGGATTTTAGGCTTTGTAACATCTGAAATCTGCTTTAAGGCATAATCACAGAAAAGTCTTCAATGCTTTGTGTTTTTCATGCAGACAAGATGTTTGACGAGCCAACCCAAACAGATCTGCCCCAACGAAAATAAACAAAGTTGATTTTAATGTGTTTGTGCATCTTTGTCACAGTTTTCTTCCTTTCTTCAGAAAATAAAGTGACGCAGTGAGACGTCGCTCTCTGTTGCTCTCTGTCGCTCTCTGTCGCAGGTCAGTGTCGTCTATACTAATTATAACCAGACGGTGCAGACAGTGCTGTTACACTGGGGCCCGTGGGGTGGGGGGGGGGGGGGGGCATAGAGAGTGGCCCGCTTTCTCTGCAGCAGAAAACAGGCAATTGTGAGTGATTCAACTCGCCACCTCAAAAAAAATGCCTGTTTAACGTAGAGCACACGTTAAAATACAAATCTGTATTCTGCGATATCTGAGAGAAGGTAAAACCATCTCAGACAATGTTGCTTTTGTGAAACAGTCAGTAATCTATAACAAAATAAATTTAATGAATAATTTCTTAGTTTATTTGGAATTTTTGTTACGAACAAATTTGCAGTGATGGCTGGGAACACGTGTGTTGAAGTCATCCAACGTCACGTCTGTATTTGATGATGTGATGATACTATAAAATATACGCTAGCTGTTTTGAGGCAAAATCTGGCACTGGGGCTCGTCATAGCTACAGTTCACCACTGACTACAGCAGATCATAATTGTTCTCGATGACACTGTTTCAAAGCTGCTTTTATTTCATTTCCTGTCAATAAATGAATCAGAATGAGACGACCTTACCTACAAACACTGGAGGTCTTGAAAAGACACACACACACACACACACACACACACAACCTGAAAACCAACCCACATGTGAAAAAACACAGAGTCTACAGCTTGATGGTGTCACTAGACGAAATCAGAGGATTATGAGAGTCATTAAGGTTCATCCTCTGGGCACCCTGACTGACGCTGTAACATTTCATGAGAGTTGACTCCATAGTTGTTGAGATACTGTATGTCAGTGTGGAGCAGAGCAACAGAGCGACAGAGCTTTACACATGGCTGAAAACAAATCTGCCCTCAGGTCGCTCTCTTTATATACCTGCAGAAAAGTTGGCTGCATGGTCTCATCTCTCGTCTTCAAAAAGCTTTACAGGTCTGATCCATCATCGTCCATCATGTCGTGTCATCACCATACGTCCTGCTGCCACTGTGTCCCATCTAACAATCAGCAGGCTCAAACTGCTCAGCAGAAATCACAGCGCTGTGGCTGACGGAGGTCTGAACATGCTGTAATATTACATGCCAGTAAAGAAACCTGTGATTCTCATTGTCTTCTTCTACTCCACGTCTCTTTATTCCACCAGTAACGGCTTCATTCAGCCTTCCTGATACAAGTACAAAAGGCGGTTAATGCCGGCCTATGAGACGAGAGCGAAGTGGAAGAAGAGACAGTTTTCCTGAGCGTACTGAGCCGAGCTGCTCGTGACAGCAGGGAAAGAGAGGCGTGGAGATGAAACAACAGGCGATAAAGTCAAAGACAGAAGCTGGGCCGCTGGAAAATAAATCACGAGCTGAGGAGCCAGTAAATCGCACAGATTGGCCTAAGTGGGTCAGAGTGTCTGAATACGACTGAGGGCGCGACAAAACCTCGTAAGTCAAACTAGAGAGACAAAGACAGCAGCTGGAATGAGGACAGACACAGAGTTAAATGGAGGATGCATGATAACAAGAAGTGAGAGACGTGCCAACATCTTATTCTGGCAAACTGGGCTGATCACACGATAACCGGCCCGATGCGTCACTGTGCTTGGATGTTGTTTTATGAGGCTCTGGTGTCTTTCAGTTGTCTCTTTGTCTTGAACGTTACACGGCTCAACTTCCTCTCGCATGCACTCTTCCTACTTTTCTCTGTGCTGTCTCAAGTGTTGATATAGATCGGTCGTGTTGCTGCCGGACGTGGCGACTTTAACTTTTAAACTTTTACACAGCACGTCTTTCTGTTCAACGTCGCCGTACCTGAATCCAAAGTATCGCCATGTGATAGACGTTGTGTTATTTTCGCCACCAACTCAGCCCGTTCATGGTCGTGCTCATGCTCTTCTTCAGCATCTGTGTTGGTCACTGCTGCACACCAGATAGTCACATGACTGTACGTGCTGCACACACCAGGATAGCTTGTGGGCGTGATGTCAACAAACTCCACACACCACAGGAGAGGCAGTCACGTTCACAGGCACACACGTTAACATTTATTTACATCAAATCGCAAATCGCAGCCTTTTATGTGGTTATGTAATCGCACCGCCTGACATCACGACTGTGATTAGATTAATCGGGCAGCACTAGTGTATAACATGATGTTAATTCCACAACAGACGAGACTTGATATCTCAGGGCTGGGCGATGTGTCCTGAAAATTACACTGCAATATTTTTGGGCTATATCTTGATACATGATATATCTTGATATTTCAGATCTCCTCAGTAGCATTTCCTTAATGGAGGCTGGGAGACAAACTCTAACAAAACAGTACTTAAGACCAAACAGCCTCTCTGATGCGACAAAGTTATTGCTTTTTGTTTTGTTTTTCCAGAAAATATTAATATAATGGTATTTTTGATGAAAAATAATCAGTACTGTGGATATAACAACTAAGTGGGTTGAGGCAAGTGTTAAAACAAAGATAAGTCTGGTAAGTTGATACATTTACATCCCTTTACTGTAATACAGCCTTTAAAATGTGAGGAAAATGACATTTACGACCTCACTGTCTTATATCTCAACAACAGTATAATATCTTCATGTTGCCTACGATAACAGTATCAGTTATCGGTCTAATGAGCTGTTACATATCAGCATATTGGATATCAGCAAAAAATCCAATATAGTGCATCCCTATAAATGACATGTGTGTCTCGTGTGTGCTCGATACACACAGATGAAAACAGAAATACCCAATTATTGATGCCGAGAGTTATTTTGTGCATTAATGTAACTGATCGGTTGATTTGAAGAAAAACTGCAAATTCAGAGTTTTATTAAAATTCATTCAGCTCTGAAATTTGCAGCTTTTCTCTGATTTATAAATTTAATAACTTCGTACAAAACAAATAATCTGACGGTGTCACTTTCTGAGAACACGAGGTTGTTTTTGTCATTTTTAAAGACAACATGATAAATATATCAATAATCAATAGATCTTCAGCCTCTGAATCTAAAGGCAGCGTCTTTATTTTAGGCTTCATGGAGTCGTGTGAGGACGTGCGCTCTGCTGTCACAGTCAGAGAGCAGTGTGTGTCAGTGTGAGGCCTTTCTGCTCCGTCACTACAAGCATCCGTGAGATTGAACTGTGAAATATTTATGGTGAGGAACCAAAAAATGGAATAAGAACATTTCTCATGGGAGGGAAATTTTCCAGGGCTAAGTTGTTGAAATGATTAAAACATGCGTGCTGTATTTCTTTATGCTCATGATCCCTTCATGCCTTTTCTCACTCTGCATCTCTCTGCTGCGTCTGTTCTTCTCTCCCTCTGTCTCTCCTCTCTCCTCCTCTGGTTTCATCTGTTCTTTCCTTCTCATTTCTTCATATTCAGGCTGTAACAAGTCGTGTGCACATTCCACTGTGTGCTCAGTGCGTCTGGATGAAAAGGTAAGAGTCCTTCCTGTAGGAGATGCCCCGACAAGTCCTTCTAGTTTCAGATTATTTTTGAGTCACTTTAATGCACCACCTGACCTGCCATCTCAGGAACCTTCAGCTAAAGGCAGGTGTGCTGAGCGTGAGAGATGTCACAGGGTTACAGTGAGTTTGGATAATCTTGATTGATACCTCACTGAACGTTTGTTTTTGTAAAGGCCTGTTTATCTGTTTATTTGGGGATGTTGTCCTCTATGATGCAGCACAGCGTTCAAACACACCTCCACTATCATTAATGACGGCGTGGACAGAGGAGCAGGGGTCAGCGCGGTGTAAGGCTGAATTTATACTTCTGCAGTGAATCAACAGTGTACCTACAGCGTAGACTCTGAGTCCACGTAGTGTCTGCACCATAGCCTGACGTGCACCTCCTCAGAAATGTAATGTAATGTCTCTGTAGGCTGAAACCATTTCCCTCAGTGGAAACAAAGCTTTGATTTACTTTAATTTCACAGATAAGAAACAATAAATTGTGAAGTATAAATGCTCACAATGGCGTAGGCCCGGTGCGTAGGGTCTGCCACACAAGTATAAATCCCGCTTAAGGGTGGCTGTATGTGTAATGGCTTCCTTTTCTCAACCAACATGTCACAAGTCTCTCAACACCAGTCACAGTGCAGTGGAGCTGCAGTCCCAGCTGAATCCATTTATTGAGCCAAGTATGTGCGACTCCTCTACGATAGGTGGAGATATGCCCCCTTTCAGCTTGTTAGTATTGGACCTTTTTCCTGTTGACCTATTACGTCACAGACCAAACAATGGACAAACAAGTTAGCTACGGTTAGCTAGCAGCTAACTGCTACCATGGTGGACAACTTTACAGCTCTGTACATTTGGTGCATCCAAAAAGTCACGGCTCTGGATGTAGATTTCTCCATGTTGTTACCGGCTTCTTCTTCTCTTACACATTTAATGCTATTGGACTTCCGGGTCAAAGCCCGGGGCGGAAACTGTGGAGCATGCTCAGAGCGCCTCGGCCAGTTTGGCTCTGATTGACTGTATACATGCAGGAGTCACATGATCTGGGTGTGTTAGTCCCACTGTGACACATTCACTGCAGGACCATTTCACTCACACTGACATGTTTACAGGGATTTATAAAGACTGACACAATAAATCCTCTGTCGTCATGGAAACGGACAGTCTCTCAGTATTCTGCTACAGATATGTAAAAAAAGGCAAAAAAACCAAAACGTTAAGTCCAGCTCGATGCAGTCTCTGCCTGTTGTTGGTGAAGATCTTCAGTCGTCCAGGTCATGGTAATCTTAAATGATTTACTGGAGGCAGCTGTGCAGCTTGAGTTTCTTAGAGATGTTTCACCTCTCATCCAAATTAATAGATTTAGAAAATTATTTAAAAAAAAAAAAAAAAAAGGAAAAACTATATTTATAATCATTATTATTACATATTTAAAATTATGGTAAAGATAAAAATAATAATAAAAATAAAAAAGATAAATAAAATAAAAAATGAATAAAATTGTAAAATAAAAAAATATATAAAATAAATAATAATTAAAAAAAGAATTATAGTAAAGAATTGTTATAATTTTTACCCCCAAAGTAATTTCCTTGTTTGTTTGTTTCTTTTTTATAGTAAATTACTTTTTATTTTATTTTATATTTTTACTAATTTCTTGCAATATCTTTTGTTGCCTTCTTCCTGTGTTTTTGAAAGAAATAAAGCCAACTCTGTGTGGGTGTGAACCCTTACAGAGTCACTGAGGTCACATGCCTCAGTCTCTGCCTGTTCCATTACAACTCTGTTTATGGTAACATGTTTCACAGATAAACCAAGACATTGTTTCCCAACTGGTCGACCCTGAGGGTCCCTCATACACCAGGTCACCGTCCACACGCCCAAGAGCTCACACCCAAACTCAAAGTCAGGACCTTTTCACTGTGATGAGACAGAGCTCACCTCTCTGCTGCGCTTCAGGTTTACAGAATGAAAACTAACAACTCTGCTTTAAAGTGTATTAAAACAAGCTGCACTGCAGCGACACAGTGCAGTTAGAGCTTAGCACCCACATTTAAAAAACATTAGAGGCATTGATTCACACGACGCAGCTGATTCACACTTATTCAGGCCTCTAAAACTTCTAAAGTGAGTCTGATAAAAACAGCAGGACAAAACAACAGCAGATGTTCTGAACATGACGAAGAGAAAAACTGTTTAACACACCCATAAGGTCAGAGCAGCCTGACCGACAGGGCCATTCATCAGCATCTGCATGGACCCCCATTATCCAGCACCTGACCTAAAGCAGGATTGGATGTGCGCACAACTAGTCTGTCTTCCACTCATCAGCTAAACCTTAAAACAGAAGCACTAACCGATCTGCTTGTGACCCACTGTGACCCGGGTCAGGGCGCCTTGGTGGCCAGATTTCCGACCACAAACTGTTTGGTCAGAAACCATTTCCTGTCGCCTCTCTGCTGTCGACTATCAGCCACAAAATCTCTGTGCAGCCTCTCCACCTCCTCTCTGTGCAGCCTCTCATCCTCTCCTCCTTCTCCTCTCTGTGCAGCCTCTCCACCTCCTCTCTGTGCAGCCTCTCCTCCTCTCCTCCTTCTCCTCTCTGTGCAGCCTCTCCACCTCCTCTCTGTTTAGCCTCTCATCCTCTCTGTGCAGCCTCTCATCCTCTCCTCCTCCTCCTCTCTGTGCAGCCTCTCCTCCTCCTCTCTGTGCAGCCTCTCCACCTCCTCTCTGTGCAGCCTCTCCTCATCCTCTGTGCAGCCTCTCCTCATCCTCTCTGTGCAGCCTCTCCACCTCCTCTCTGTGCAGCTTCTCCACCTCCTCTCTGTGCAGCCTGTCATCCTCTCTGTGCAGCCTCTCCACCTCCTCTCTGTGCAGCCTCTCCACCTCCTCTCTGTACAGCCTCTCCTCATCCTCTCTGTGCAGCCTCTCCTCCTCTCCTCCTTCTCCTCTCTGTGCAGCCTCTCCACCTCCTCTCTGTTTAGCCTCTCATCCTCTCTGTGCAGCCTCTCATCCTCTCCTCCTTCTCCTCTCTGTGCAGCCTCTCCTCCTCCTCTCTGTGCAGCCTCTCCTCATCCTCTCTGTGCAGCCTCTCCTCCTCTCCTCCTTCTCCTCTCTGTGCAGCCTCTCCACCTCCTCTCTGTTTAGCCTCTCATCCTCTCTGTGCAGCCTCTCATCCTCTCCTCCTTCTCCTCTCTGTGCAGCCTCTCCTCCTCCTCTCTGTGCAGCCTCTCCTCATCCTCTCTGTGCAGCCTCTCCACCTCCTCTCTGTGCAGCCTCTCCTCATCCTCTGTGCAGCCTCTCCTCATCCTCTCTGTGCAGCCTCTCCACCTCCTCTCTGTGCAGCTTCTCCACCTCCTCTCTGTGCAGCCTCTCCTCCCTCGGCCTCTGTCCCTATATTCACCTTAGAGTTTCACAAACACCTCCCGGAGGCTGAGCTGCTCTGGAGTTAGAACATCAATGAAAGAAAGAGTGAGGCTCAGAGAGAAAGAGGAGAGACGAGGGAGGAGGAAAGGAGCACCATGAGGCCCTGCGCTCCTGCAACACAACATTACCTAAGTTAACCTGCAGCAATAATGCTGCTCCTCCTGCCAACTAGTGGTGACAAGCGGTAGAGATTATTTTCACCTCTGTGAACCATCCTCTCTCCTCTTCCTCATGTTGAACACCATCAAATGTCCTGATCTTCATTTCTGTTCCTCCTCTCTAAACCTCTGTGTGTCACCTGATGACATGTCTCTACAGCTCGTTCTGCAGAAGCTGTGTAGCTGCCATCACACTGACGTATGTGCTGAAAGTGTGAGTGTCCTGTTGGCCTCTGTCCCCTCACATGTCCACTAACTACACACATGATAGTTCCCATTTGTTTGCTTTGTTTAAACAAGGTGGATTAATAATCATTTCACAACACAGTGAGCTCCTGGAGGAGTGGGCGTCTCCGGGATGCTGCAGCTGAGCGCTGGAGACTCATCAGCTATTTTCAGTTTCATTGTGCGATCAAAGAGATTCAAACCTGGGTCGGTCACATGGGACCACAAACAACCACAGATGTTCGCCGTGCTGGAAATCCCACTCTGCCCCAAACACAGCGATGAACTGCTGCTGCTTCCCCAGGAGAATCTTTCTAAATGAAAATCCATATTTTGTTCAGTTTCTCTGCCGTCAGCAGAAACTATGAATAACTGGGAAGGTATTCACTCAGTCACAGCTCCTACACATGAGCTTCATTTTCTTACTTAATACTTTATGTGAGTATTTTCGTTTCATGCGACTTTATTGTTCTAATCCTGCTGAGAAGACAATGTGCGGCTTCTTACTTCACATCAGTGTCGTGCCTGAACACAACTGAACATGCTTGTATATTTGGAGAAAGGTGACCTGAACACATCGTTTACAACTTATGAACCTGACAGTCGTTCACTCTTGCATCAGCTAACAATGTGTTTTACAGCACAGAGGATTTGTGACACGTGTCGGGCCCACAGAACACCAGCACAAGGCAAGGCAGCTGCAGACAACCAGTGCTGCTGGAGCAGGTTCATGTGGACAACTGAAGGACTGTCATGAACAAATACGGACAAATTCCTGCAAATAAATATGTAATTTTTTTGCAAATTGTGCTGCTGGGTCTGAAAAACACGTCTGGACATCAGTCACATCGACAACAAATTTGAACCAACGAATCGAGTTGAAGCATCTGATCAGTCCTGGTTAATATCTGTGAGTGAACGACGGAGTGTTTCACTGTGAGTCTCTGTTCTCAACTCTCTCCTGCTGAACACACCTTAATCTCGGTGACATCACCTGATTAAAGAAAGGTCAGAATAATAATCTAGGATAAGCTTCTGGTCACTGGGGTTACTCAGCTTCAAGAGGGAAACTTTGCCGGTGGAGTCCATAAATGTTTCCACATATCTCATGAATAACAGACAGATTTTGTTCAAACACTGTCGGTACTGATTTCCCATGAGGCTCGGGGGGAGATGCATCATACATGAAGGGTGGAGGACTCCATGAGGACATCAGGTCTGTCCTATCTGAGGAAGATATTTCTGCCTGCCGGCTCTCAGAGAGGGCTGAGCCTCATTAGAGATGATGAATGAGGAGAAGCTCTGAGCTCTGGGAGTCAAACCACTGCAGCTCCATTCACTCTCATTATTCCTCCTCCTCCTGCTGCTGCTGCTGCTAACACACACACACACACACACACACACACACACACACACACACACACATGTTCAGGACATGTCTGCATTAATGCAGCTAATCTGAATAAAAAATGATTCATATTGAAAAGCCCTTCATTCACAGCTTAACTGACAGATTTGCACTCTGCTAACTGAGTCTGTGCCGTCCACACTGACCCACAGACAAACGGCTGAATGTCTTCTGCCTGCTCTTTAATGATTTGTTTTTATTTGAGTGTTTACAGCGATAACTGCGGCAGATTTAGCATCAAAATACATGTTAATGTTTAAGCCACTGGGTCCATGATCTCAGACAGAAGAAGACAAAAGCAGCTTCTCATTTCTAGCTGACGACCAGCGATGTTTCCTCCTGAAACCACAACACTTCACTCACTACGTTTACACGCACAGAAAGGATTACGAACTTTACCTTTTATGCTTTTGTTGCTAAAAACCAGCCACCGGCCATTTGACCAGCTGAGTGTCAGGTGACATCATCAGCTGGCTTGAGTCCGGCTCAGACCGGCCAGTTCACACTGCTGACACTTTTTTCTGCAACATTTTAAACCAGTTTCATCTCATCACAAATCTTTGGTCTGAACTGGACTTCATTCTGAAAAATACACAGCTGTTTCCACGGCTAATAAAAATGCATATTCCACTAATATTCCAGTTTACATGCAGCTGTACATGCTCTGATTAACGTGTCCTAACATGTCATGTATCACAGCAAAATATAGAAACAATTGAAAAGCTGGAGCCACTTGTTATCTTGCTTCTGTTTTCAAAGTTTCCTCCCAGAGGTGGACATGTGGGACCATGTGAACACAGCGCCCCTCTGTCTGTCCTTCATAATGTAAGAGTTAGTGTGTTTCTGCTTCAAACCAGAAATATGTGGGCCTCTCTTTCAGGCACGCATCTCTACACCAGCCAGAAAAACTGTTGGTGAGTTGGTTTGTGAACGTACAAGCCGACTGTGAACAGACAAGAGGCTGTGTGTGGCAAACTGACACACATATTCTAAATGTGCTGCACACGTGTCCGAAGACTGCTGCAGAACCCTGAATAATATGGACTTATCCCACATGACTTCATCAGGAAATGCTACGACTCCGCCCACCAGTCCACCCTGTGGTTGCATGACTCCGCCCACCAGTCCACCCTGTGGTTGCATGACTCCGCCCACCAGTCCACCCTGTGGTTGTATGACTCCGCCCACCAGTCCACCCTGTGGTTGTATGACTCTGCCCACCAGTCCAGTGTCTCTGACAGTCTCCATCCATGTCAGTGAAAACATGGATGCTTCACACACAGAAGATCTATACAATCAGCACAGTTTCAAGATTAGAGTCACCAATTCAGTATCTGACCAAATGTCTCCCCTTCTGTTCCTGAGATATGACGTTAAAACATGATGATGTCACAGTCAAGCTGACCTTTGACCTTTTGACCTTCATTATTATCCTGTCAGACATTTGTGTCAAGTTTGGTCAGAATTAGTGAATGAATTCTTCAGTTATGGACACAAACATGTTTGTGAGGTCACACTGACCTTTGACAGACAGACGAACAACCCAAAGACATATCAGCAGCACAGAGGCCTAATTTGGAGCATCCAAACAGAATGTGCTGAATATCTGGAGTAACTAAGCAAACTAACATTAGCTTAGTTAGCTAACGTTAGTTTCAGGAGTTGGTTGAAATAGCCGTATCACATATTCATGTTGTCCAGATTCCCAGTTTGCTTGTTTGCACAGACGATAAAGCTTCACTGTGTTCAGAGGCAAAATCTGAAATAAACGAAGAAAACATCTTCACTCATCCTCCCTGTGTCCTTCTTCTCTTCCTCCTCATCATTTCTATTTCCTTTACTTTGTTCCTCCTCATCCTCCTTCCTCTCCTTCATTACTCCCTCCCTCTCTCTCGGTGCTTGCGGTGATGAGTGGGGAGAAATAAACAGCTCTGGGGTCCATGAGCTCCGCCAACGCTCCCACCTCCCCCCGCAGACCCATTCACCCCGGGGAGCTCATCAATTGACACTGAATTTGCTACAATAAATGCCAGCAAGAAGAATGAGCCCCCTGGTTTGGAGACGCAAACACACGCACACACACACACACACACACACACACACACTGACACAGGCACAAACAAACAGCAGCTTTGACTTCTGAGCTTTAAATACATTTTAACACACCTGTACAAACACACACACACACACAAACACACATTGTGACATGCATTTTGGCTGTTCATTAAACTTAACATGGAGCTGATCTACACACACACACACACACACACACACACACACACACACAGAGTGAGGACAGCCCGTTCAGACGCATCACCTCCTCACAGATCGCTCTCTAAAGCAGCCGCCTGACACTTGAATCAATTCTCGGGCTCCTCGTGCGTTACGTGCTCTTCCTCAGAGCGAGCAACGTAATGACCCACAGACGTTTGATGAAGTGGAAGTTTACAGACTGCAGTGTGTGCATGTGTGTGTGTGTTTAGGATGGACCTCTGCTTGGCGATGACCTTTGACCCCAGCATCTATGTCATCATGGCTGCTGTGTGGTGTGCGGTCTGTTTGGATGTTCATGAGCGTCTGTGTGTCGTGAGTTAGAGAGAGAGAGAGAGAGAAGGGGGGAGTACACCAACATGTTTTCCTTCTGCCACACACACACACACACACACACACACACACACACACACACCCTCCACCCCTTTCTTCATTCTTGTTAAAATCATTTCTGTCACTTTTCAATGAACAACTGAAGTCAACGTTATGAATGTCTTCTAGAAGACACTGACGGATATCGTGTGCCATTTTCACGTTAATATCACATCCCCCTCGTCTTCTCTGTGACGTCAGCTCTCCGCTCCTTCCTGTGTGGCCGCTCAGCTATAAACTCATTTGCTTTCAGCTGTTGATGAAAACATGTTGAACAAACCGCTTCTTGTCGAGTGTAACCGACACTAATGCAGACGCTGATAAGACTCATTAAAAAAGTTATAAAATAAAACCGATTTCCTGCCACAGACTCTGACATATTACACATGAAAAGGGGAAACAATCTGCAGAATAAACTGATGGAC
Organism: Epinephelus fuscoguttatus; assembly: GCF_011397635.1. Lineage (NCBI taxonomy): Eukaryota > Metazoa > Chordata > Actinopteri > Perciformes > Serranidae > Epinephelus > Epinephelus fuscoguttatus. The sequence continues at coordinate 3,008,059 of NC_064752.1, read as the reverse complement.
TTCCTGTTGACAGCGCCCTCAGGGTTACAGGCAGACGTGGATTAATGACGTGTTGTTACTTTACAGATATCCAGGACCGTTTCTCTGCTCAGGCTGTGATGGACAGATCTGAACACAAACCATCATTATGACCTTTTCGACACGATAATAACACGGTACGGGTCAAATTATATGTAGTAAAAAAAATCAGTTCATGCCGACGTGAAAGGAGCCGTCACAGTGATTAAATGTACGGAGTGAGTAATATCAAACCATCTCTCCTCTCAGACTGTGTTCACACACGAATTAACCGCTGACCTCTTAAATAGAAATCCCATGTTAAACTTAAATTAGTCATAAACGACGGCGGAGCATCAAATCACTTCACTGCAGAATAAAACATTCACGTGAAATGTTTAACCGAGCTTTTTTTTTTTTTTTTAGAATATTCTCAGACTGCGTCTCACAGAGAGTTCAGGGTCAAAGTTCAACCAGTGGCATGGACACATAAACATTGTGATTAAAAAAAGAATCATTTGGATCTGATACTGACTGAGGCCACAGATAATCACCTCTGTTAGTGGTGGGCCCAAAGATCCTTTCCCAAATATTGCTTCCTTCAAACTGATGCATAAATATGTCAGATCTTTCAAGTGTTAATACTTTGTGCAAAACATGGCGTCAGTCTCGTTAAACACATTCAACAGCCCCCAAAAATGTCTCTTCAGTGTATCACTGGTCATCATGTGTATGTTTGATGCCCTGATTCAGCAGCTTCTATGTAGGTCAGCTGTGCAGGCTCATGTGATACATCTGTCCAATGACCGGCCAGCTGTTGTTCTTTGAGGAGCAGGTACCAGACGTCCCGATCAGCTCCACAGCCTCCTGCTGCATTAACAACCGGTCTCACTCTTGTTGAATACCGGTGCTTGGTCGGTGACTTCTGGAGTCAGACACAGATCAATAAAGCCGTCCATTCACATCGGCATGATACGCAGCCAGTTACTGTAATTGCGTAACGGCACCCTGCAGTGTCCAGGGAAACACAGTGGGCCAACACTGCGTTTCTCCTTCAGCAGCTGTCTCCACCTGGGAAAGGCTGCCCCGATGTTGACCCTCGCTTTTTGAATTCACCGCTCACGTTGCCTTTTTGATTCCCTTTGTGCTTTCTTGGTGACGAGGATTCCGTCTCCCGTGACGCTGCATGTGCATGACCCTGCATTATGCTCAGAGAGTGGGACTGTGTTATGCTGCAGTAGTGCCGGGGTCATAGTGAAGCGCCTCTTGATCCTCTCCTTCGGCTCCTCAGTCACGCAGCGCTGGCCTAAGGTGGGGCTGTATGTCCCTCGCTGGCGGATGTATTCTCAAGATGGTGAAACGTTATGGAACCCCCCAGAAGACTTACCCGCACTATGTACAAACAAATCTGAAATTCTCCTTTTTACGAGAATAAGTCAGATTATTGGTGGAGGTAATGATGCACCAGTGATGACATGTTTATGAATTAGGGATGGGTCACGATTTTCGAATTTTCAAATAGTCGTTTTATTTTGAAAAATCGATTTTTTAATGCGACTATTACTATTCGCCGTCCCAGAGACTACTACAGTCATCAAAAAGTTCTGTGTGGAACAACTTCGACAAAATAAACGAAAATGAGGTGCAGTGCAAACTCTGTGAGGCAAAGCTTGCCTCTCAGAAGTCTACAACAAGTACGCACAGTCATTTGAGAGCGAGGCACGCAGGAGGCAGCGAGGGACCGTAACGCCAGGGCCACACCGCCCGCGGAAGTGCTGCAAATAGCCTTGAAGAGAGGCCAGTTTCTTTTCGGCGCCCATGTTAACTGATTGTGTCATCCACACCGGCGGTGCTGTGCCGCGCAGCTCCGTGGCTAGCTCGCTCCCTGCAGCGATCGTTTCGGTGTCTGGTCTATTTTCTGCGCGAGCCACGAGCAAGCCGGGTGACGGAGACAACAGCTGATAGCAGAACTGCTTGTTGACCAGCATGGAGAAATGCGCGTCTGATGTGAACGGAAATGCTCACGCAGCACTTCCGCGGGCGGTGTGGCCCTGGCGTAATGATGAATGGATCTCTGTGTGCGTGGCTCCGGGAGGTGGCGGGGGGGCAATTATTCGAAAAATTGTCGAATAGTTGCCATGATTTTCGAATAGTGTTTTTGCTTGTGCTGCCCATCCCTACTATGAATGCAGGCATTGATTTTTGCCAGTAAACAACTGAAAATGTTTCACAACCTCCGACAGCTAGCCCGCACGATGTCGACTTACTGACCATGTACAACTCAGAACTATGATTGTCACGGAAGAAGCTCCGTACAAATACAGCTCCACAGCTACTTATTTTTTTTTTTATTGATTCCATTTTTTATTCTAATTGCAAAAAGATATTATACACTAATAAAATCCCAGTGAACATCAGCAGGAGTCAAATAAAAGTGATACAAATGCAGATAAAGATCACAAAATAAGAGTAATCTGACTTGTCTGTGTGGTGACCACACTGAACAACAGCTCCTTTGTGCTCGCTGCAGAGAGGAAAGTTTGTCCCAAAGCCTGTCGCTGTGTTTGCACCCTACACTTTAATGTAGGGTTCATCGTTCAGCTGTGAAGGTGACTACAAACAGAGTGACACTCTGGGTGGGGTCCAGTTTTGGAAGGGCCCTGTGTCTTGTTCCTGTGTCGGAGAGGTGGCGGGGCCCTTTGCATATCTGTGCCCAGGGGCCACTGTCTCATTATCCGCCCATGATCATAAACGAAGCGGGAACAGTCGGGGATTCAAGAGCACAGACGAGCTGAACTGGTACCATCACTAATCTGTGTCGCTCCGGCCTCAGCTGATAATAAATGACAGAATAAAGGAGATGTGAAACAAAGTGAGATCTCATCTTGGCTGCAGCTCATTATCCTCTGAGGTTTCATCTGTTGTAGATCAGCTGACTGATCTCCATCAGAGGACGGCGAGGCGAGCGGCAGCTCTCAGGTGACATCAGAGCGTCTGTGGAGGGAGCTGAAGGTGGATGTGATGTTCTGCTTCACCTCAGAGATCTACACCTGCCCTCCGAGGCTTCATCACAGTCTTCTCTGCCTCAGTCTCCGTTCTCTTGCCACGCCTGATGGGAACACAGTGAGGCGCTAAATTAAGAAAACCATCCGCTGGCATCCCAAAAACATCTGGAGCGCTCTGCAGCTGGTTTACAGACAAACTGCTAGTTTCAGGTTTCTACTCTCAATAACCCAAAACACAGAAGATGAGTCAGTCCTCACCCACTGACTCCGTCTGTACATATTTATATGCATTAGCAGACAGTACATATGTTCACCTCTTTCACTCACGCAGAGATCTGGTGCAGATATCTAATGCCAGCTGCTCACTCCTTCACCTCAATTATATATTTAAACTTATGTTTTTTATTCACGTCATCTTGGTGAGGCTCTGTCCTCGCCTGTGTTTCAGTTACACTGCTGCTGTGACACCTGAACATCCCTCTGGGGATTAATAACAGTTTGACCTTATCTTATCTCAAGTGTTTCTCCTTGATCTCCTTGTTATCGAACACAGAAACTCTCCAGACTGATGTCGCCATCGTGCAGGTTTCCACCACCAGTTATCTATACAACTCTGTCAGTTTGGTGCACGGCTCTTAATACGACAATACCCATGAGCCTCAGCTGCTGTTGCCATGGAGAAGAATCCAGTCAGAGGCATGCATCAGTAATGAATTCAAAATACTTCGTTGTTAAGGTTGTGAAAATCTTCAGCTTCTAGCAGCTGTAAAAAGTCCTGTGATTGGATGTTTCTTGCTGAAATGCACCTTGGGAGTCGTAGTTCACATCTCTTCTTCTGGTTTTACACCCAAAGGTGTCTTTGACTTATCAGAACAAGAAATAATATTTTCTGACATCAAACTGATGATTCAACCAGCAGTTTCATGTCCATCTGAGACGTCACCTACATTTACGACATTCACAGAATGACTTTTTATTAGAGTTTGATCGTGAGGATGAAACACAGGTGTAGATGTCAGGGAGGACACAGGGGACATGTCCCCTCAATATTTACAATATATGACCTTGTCCCCCCCAATAGAAACGCAAAAGTAGCAGAGGACTTTTATTTTGACAACATTTAAGACATTTACACCATAAATTGATGCAGAACAGGCACAAAATACTTCAGAATATGTCACTAGTATGTAGAAAATTAGTGTTTGGCTGATCTTGTCCTCTGCTCGGAGGGTAAGGAGCTCCTGGACCTCGCTGGTTTCACTATTTGTGGACATTTTAGCTGCTGTTCTTCTTCTGTGAGTTAGCTGCTAACTGCTAACGGCTACATTTGAAATCTCCCGCAGTGGATCGCACATAACACATTATCAAAACATCACACACGTGCCGGCCATGATCCCATCCTGCTGGCTGTTCCTTTTACACAGACATTTATTTGGCGATGTTACTGTCTCAGGTGCGAGACAACTCTGTCCCCACATCCCAAAGAATGGCGAGGTGGAATAACGGCGCAAAATTCCCGCCTTGAAGACACAGTGCAGAGCCTTATGTTCAGTGTTGGGTTTGTTACTCTAAAAATGTAATATATTACTTATTACTTGTTGTTCTTTTTAAATCAGAATCAGAATCAGAATCAGAAATACTTTATTGATCCCCGAGGGGAAATTATTTATGTTACAGTTGCTCCTTGCAAGAGAGGAAAGATACGTGAAAATATAAGAAATTTAAACAAAAGTATTAACAAATATATAGTTAAATAAACAGGAATTATTAACAAACATAAACGTAAATAAATATATATATATATATATATATATATATATATATATATATATATATATATATAGTAAACTGAACAAGATTATTTACACAAACAGAACATATACAGTCAGGGTGAATGGGGTTATTGCACAGGTTAAATTAGATTATTGCAGTGTGTGAAAAAGTGTCAGGGCCACTCAGAGGGAGGAGTTGTACAGTTTGATGGCCACAGGCAGGAATGATTTCCTGTGGCGCTCAGTGGTACATCTTGGTGTATGAGTCTCCCACTGAAAGTACTCTGGTGCCTGACCAGCACATGGTGGAGTGGGTGTGAGACATTGTCCAAGATAGTTCGTAGCTTAGACAGCATCCTCCTCTCTGACACCACCATCAGAGAGTCACACTCCGTTCCCACAACGTCACTGGCCTAAAGTAATAATGTTACTGTACTTATTAGGTTTGAGGGCGTGTTTTTCACAGTGGAAGGAGTTTCAGTGCCACTACCTGCAGCAGCAGAGTTGTCATCTTTCCTCCGGACAAACTCACAGTAATGGGGAGATTTCAGGGGCCAAGGTAAAAAGTGTTTCCATCTTCCAAACTAGTGTGCTGCTCTGTGACGTGCCTGTGCAGCACGATGATCACGAAAATCAGTCCGCTGATGTGATTGTTGTTTTTCACGTCAGTAGTTATGTGATAACAAAAGTAGGGTTGAAACCAGTTGTTTGTTTTTGGGTTAACTGTGATATTATTACTGACATTTTATTAGTAATTAGCTACACTACTCGTTACTGGAAAAAGTGTCATTATTACTGTAACACGTTACTGTCCAACACTGCTTCTGTTGGGCGCAGATGAGAGGCAGCAGTTGGACTGTACACGGTAACACAGGCTGCTGTCGGTTCTCTGTCTCCTTGTGATGGATTCCTCTGTCAGTGACTCAGCTGTGTTTTAATCACTGAGTCTAAAAATAAATTTTGAAACAGACACAAAAAGAAGTTGCACATTAGAAAGTGTTTTCATTCATGCCCACATTCTTTCCTCTTCATGCATATTTTAGTCATCCAAACACGGCGGTCTCCAGATGATCTTCATTTGTGAAGCTAATTTCAGTCTGCAGGTTAGGCTAACAGCTTCCAGCCGTGAGCATGTCTGCAGCCTGAGTGAGCGAGGAGGCAGGTCATGTTAAATGGACTGCTGTGTAATTGTGCTGCTGGATTGTGATTGGTGAGCTAAACCAGCTCGTGGGACTGTAAACTCCCGGCGGCCTACATGTCCTGCATTAAAGCACTCTGTGTTCCAGGTTGTTGAACGCTCCTCTGCTGCACGGGATGACTGGGAGGAAGCTGGCGTGATAAACTGGAGTCTAAATGGTGATTTGAAGCACTTCAGAGGTTCCAGTTGGGCTTCAGGTAGCGAGCCGATGGCTGCGGTGTCATGGGATGTTGCTGTGGATCTTGCACGGTAAGCCAGAAGCTAGCTGGTGAATATGAGTCTAGGTCAAGGCTCTGCGTAGCTGGCTGGTGGCTATAAAACTGCAGGCCTTCTGTTGGACAGTCCTCATCACTGGGTGAGATTCTGGCATACCTAATGTGACGATATAAATAGCTCCGGGCGGTTAGCTGCTGGCTACACAGGGGCCCAGCAGTCTACAGGTGAAACAGATGTCAGGTTTAATCTACTGTGAGCCTCCAGAACAAACCTACAGCCTCAGAGACGTAGGCCAGTGTCTCCTGACTGTCTCCTGATCGTCTCCACGCTCCCTCCTTCTCTCTGTGACTGATGTCAGCGTGTCCCGTTACGCCGACGCCGCTAAAGACCCTTCTGATGGAGGATGCCGAGGTGCTATTTTTAATACTGACTGATGCACTCTGATAAATGATCCCAGCTAATTATGACTATTAACAGTGAATAAAAACACAATGACTCAAATGGCAGTGTTGTTGTCTCAGTGGCTGAGACGATAATGAAATACAGAACATTAGTCACCCCTCTCCTAACAGCCCACACAGCCATACACAAGCCATACATTTATATCAAGAGACAGTCATCTTTGTTGTAAAGCTCATTCTCAGGTTGTAGAGGATCATTCTAATGTGACAATGAGAAATTATCACAACTCTCTAAACTGCTCTAAATAATTTAAATTAATTTCAAGAACTTCAATCCTCAGATCCTGACGTTCGGTATTTGCTGGGTATCTTATTTTGAGTTATTGTGCTCTGAAAGCAGGGCCTAAAGAAAGGAGGGTGTTGCAGCTTCCAGCTCGTCACATATGGCAGCTTGGTCAGCGGCCCTACACTTCAAACTATGGCACTCAGGCTCTAACACAAAATGTTAAAGTGACCTCAGCCCAGTCACCTAAAGAAAATGCTGGCATTGTAAGTTTCCTGGTGTCAGCGTGGGTTTCCTCCGGGTGCTCCAACATGTTCGCCCAACAGGAGCGTCGCAGCCTCCGCAAAATGACTTGTGTCACTGTTGGGATTTGATCCATTTGGTCTGGTAACATTTCACAACAGCTGCATGATTAAATAATTTCATTCCCATTCAAGTTAGCGGAGCACTGAACCCAACGTTAGCTGCTCGACTGGTAGACGTCTTTACTGTGCTTGCTCTATGGGCCCGATGATCTGGAAGCAAAACAAGAGACCTGAGTAATTTTACACATAAAAGTCAAACTGTTTTGGCTTCAGGCGCCGCTGACCAACTGTCACAAGAACGAACAGGACTTAGCCTGTGTCCAGTTCTCTTTGTACATCCTTGGTTGACATCAATGTCTGTATAAAGATGGACGACATGACAGCTCCCCATAAGTGAAGCCAAAACATCTGGATCACCTCCTGGTGGCTGGCTGCAGTATAGGTCATAAACCCCACCCCCTCTATGTCAGCCAGTAGGACAGGGGCTGAACTTTAAACTCATAGATGCTCAGTTGCAAAAATATAAATGGCTGAATAGCGCCCCCTACAACATTTCTACGAAACCCCAGAAGCTGGTTTCACCTATGTGTACAAAACTTGGAAGGCACATGTAACCTACACAAAAGTCTCCTGGAGCCATGTCCTAAACCCAACAGGAAGTCAGACATTTTGAATTTACTGTGCAATTTTGGTGCATTTTTGGCCTTTTCCAGAGGTCGAACTTTAACAAACTCCTCCTACAGATTCAGTCTGATTGACTTCAAGTTTTGTCTGCCTCATCTAAAGACCTTATTAGACCTTATGAAGTTATTAAAACCTTGAGTTTTCGTTGAACCAAGTGACCGTGGCGAGGTGTCAAACTTACATGTTTACTTACAAGTGTTTTTAATTACAACTTACAAGTTCTGATCACCCTGAAGTTTTTTTCTAATAAGTTTGGTTTTAATTAATTATCTGATGCTATAAAAAGGGCGTCTGACGTCATGATTGACAGCTGTGTGTCAATGGGGCACTGGTGTTTGGGTGGGAGCAGACAATGCACAGACTCTGGCTCCCAGAAGGCAGCGGCTGTATCCAGGATATTTTGGCTTAATTTCTGTACAGCAGGAGGAAGTGGAGACATGTCGTTTAGTCACTGGTGTCCACTACCAGAAAGCAGCACAGTGAAAAAATAATCTGTGCATCTTCACTAAATATTTGGTTCTAGAAGTTTGCTGACATTAAGTGACTTCTCTCAGAGAGCTGGTGAGCTAATAGCTAACGATGCTAAGCAGCCAGGCTAGCATAGTTAGCCACAATAGGCTATATTTTGTCTGCCCCTTCCCCTCGCTAGCAGTTTATTCAAAGACGTATGTGTCGCATGTCTCTTGTCTCCTGACTGTGTGAACTACGTGTCTGTTGTGAAGCAGTTTCAGCTCTTTATACTTCACCCCGCTGCGATTCCTTTACAATGATGTGAAAAGTTTCCACCAAATTTTGCTGTTTTAAATGCTGGTGTGAAAACTTTTTAAGAGGTTCATTAAATTTCATTTTATTGCACAGCATGTTCTGCAGCAGAACATGGAGGAGGCCCTGAGCAGCAATAAGTGCACAGGCTTTTATTACTTACAAATGATTTGTCTAAATCCAACGCTTACACCAACAAAACTTTTAAAATCATTTTTCACAAAACTACTTCCTGGGGGAGGAGACCCCTGCTGGAGGGATCAGGATCTGTGGATCTATCTGATGAAGGTGGGGGCTGCTGGGAGGTATATATGATCACCTGATCGTCTTGTTTGATGAGAACACAGAGAACAAAGTTCTGTGAGAGGTTTTCATGTTCCCGTCTGTAGAGGAACAGGACGAGGAGGTGGTGACAGGAGACAAAGTGAAGCTGCTTTCATCTCTTTGTGGTTTACTGACTGATGTCTCACCCCTCCAAGTGAGAATCCTCCGCAGGTCTCTGCTGAACTGCAGCATGACCCAAACATGTGGTTCAGCTGCTGCTGTTGTCCTCGCTGTGGTAGTTGTCTTCTTTCTGTTTATCTGACGGCTGCTGTCTGAGGTACACAATGAATTTCCAAAAGGACTGATAAATCTAACAATGCATTTGTAAAATATATAATATTTGTGAAGTATTCTTGCCTGACAATAAAGAGAAGAGATTCCTCACTGACGTTTACTTTAAGTCGACTGTTTGAAAGAAGGGATCAATTCAATATCGTGTATTCTTGGTGAAAATCACATCCTCTTTCATTCCTGCTAAAATTGGCCCCTGGCTGCAGTTGTATAGCTGAAGGCTTCATATTGTGTAGCTGGGATCTTGCCTGTGGCAGATGTAGCTTAGGGAAATTATGGGTGGATGTCATACATAAGACTGGATAGGTTTACACAAAATTGCTACAGAGTCATTCAGGCTTTGCCATCTCGCAGTAACTACCATTCATAGTGACACACAGGGAGCAGAGCTGCAGGGAACGCTGCATATAAAACACTGCATACACCGCAGATACTATAGGACTTTATACACTGCGCTGATGCTCAGGTGTGCTGAAACCCCCCCGAAGGCCTGAAAGACGCATTAGAAGAGAACAGAGAAAAACACTGTGGATAAATTATTCAAGAGCTGTGGCTGAACCACGGATGGAAAGAGTACTACAATATTTTACTGTTACTTTAAAGACAATTTATTCAAGTCGAAGTGAAATAAATTGTGTGCTGAGTTAGTGGAGGTGGTGTCTGAGGGTGGGCCCACAGTCTGAGACTTATGGTTCAGACGACACACTATCAGCCTGACAACAGCCTGACGCAGAGTCATATGGTGACCACTCGGATCGTGAATGACAGTAAGTGTTGTAGAAAATAATCTTGTGTAGTGTGTCACAGTGAAAAACCACCGTGGGTCTGTGGGGACTGACTCGCTCTTGGAGCCAGCCTCAAGTGGACATTAGGGGAACTGCAGGTTTTGGCACTTCAGTGTTGGCTTCATGTTTCAGCACGGACGCTGCTGCTCGTTCCAGACACCGATGTTTTGTTCCAAACTGTCGTTGCTTGATCAGCCTTTTCTTCTGCCACATAAAGCGGTATTTTTCACAGAGACATCGCTGCGCTACCAGCAGGGATTGTCCCCTTAAAACTGGGTCATCCAAGCCCAAACACGATGTGTCCTAACCATGACCAAGTGGTTCTGGTGCCCAAACATAATCACGTTAACCACAGCATTGTTGAAACATAAAGTTTCTACATATCTGCCACATAATAACAGGCAAATGTAACGTTATTTGTGGTTTGCAGAAACGTACAATACCATCATTTTATCTAGTGACTGGGCTAACTGTCTAGACAACACATCCTCACTGTGACCTCGTCACATGTCCACGTTTGGTCATGGACTTTCCACGTCCACATATGACGTCCAAGGTACCCTGGGTGTGTTGGTTGTTGACGTTCTGGGACGCCGTGTCAACTTCAGCCTGTTACATGCATTGTCTGTTTTCAAAATACACTTCTGTTTTCACAGGAAATGTACAGTTTGATACAGTCTCTTTCAAAATAAAAGCACTATGTTGATACAGCACTGCCAACTGATGTTTTCGTCCTTCAACAACAAACACACGGTTGGGTTTAGGAAAACAGAACAGGGTTTGGCTTTACAGTCTTACAGGAAGTGAACACCAGCCTCTCCAGTTAAAGTCAGTGGTTGCTGGTCCCGTCCACCACCCCTCCTCCCCGCTCTACTTGGACTTCTGTCTCCTTAACTCTCATTGTTGATGCCACTGGGTGCCTTTAAACAATAACAGAGCGGCTGCGTCTCATGACGACATGAAAGGACTTCTTTCGTTGGTGTCTGACGCCAGAAGTCACCGCCCAAGCGCCGGTATTAACCCTCTGTGTGAGACCAGGTTGGTCCAGTTCGTAGGATCTTTGTTCCTCACTGACTACATGTACAAATTAACTCTGCTGGTTGTCTTTACAGTAACTGAAGGGACAAACTGTCAGTGTGACGTGACTGTGCGTCTGCTGCAGTTTTTGTTCAGCAGGAAATCCAGAGAGTGATTAAATGATGAACTCATTCACCACGACTTCAGACATTATGTTATTATTTCTGCATCATTTAATGCTATACTGAACGTTAATACACACACACACACACACACACACACACACACACACACACACACACACACACACACACACACAGCTCTAGTAATCAATCCAGTGGTGTTTCTCATCTCTCCTAATGAAAGAGGAGATGCTCAACAGCAGATCTGCTCTCTAATCTTTCTGCTAACAGAAGGCTAATAAAGGGCCAGAGTCAATTATTGACCAGAGAAATGAACATTTGATGAGGTGGTGATAGTCAGGGGACACAGCGAGCAGCATTTCTATCTTCTCCAGGGCACAGGGAGAGAGAGTGTGTGTGTGTGTGAGTGAAACTGCCATTTTGTGAACACAAACACACTCAGCAGCAGCAGCAGACATCATTAAGTCCCACACTGACTCTACACTAAAGCACTGACTGAGAAATTTCCTCTGAATATCTGCAGATTCTGCTGGTTGAAGATGGAGGTTCACACTCACAGGTTCATTCAGGTCCTGTGTCCACCAAAGCCTTTTTATTTCCCCAGCTGAAACACCAGGTGCTCCTCAGGAAATGCCCTGATGGGAGCGTTTGAGAGCGCTTTGGAGCCCCTCGTTTTTTCAGCTAACACACTTTGGTTGCGTCTTGTTGCTATGATACTGAATACCTGCAGAAGTCAACATGTCTGCAGGAGGTACAGTACCTGCTCTGGCTGAGGGGAGGGGGTGAAACACAGAGCCTCCTCTCTGTGGTGTCATGAAAGGAAACTAGGGCTGTCAAAGTTAACGCTTTAATAACAAGTTGACCCACATTTCCACACCCGCGATTAACGCACATATGTTCTGTAATTAAGACTCTCGGCCCACCCCATAGTTTGGGACATCAGGAAGCGATGCAGCAGGTAGTTATGGAGAGGGAGCACAGATGAAGAAAAGTGTCTTTTGAACAGCAAGTTCAGCTTCACAGCTCAGCCAGATGGTTCTCTCAACAAGACCAAAGTTATCTGCACTTAGTGTGAACTGAGTTACCACCAGAGGACGAGGAGTCTCAAATACCATTTGCTGGCCAAGCACACAGCTGATGCAGAGAGCCCTCCTCCCCCTCACCAAAGGCAGACGGCCTAGGGCTCATTTATGCTCAGTGTTAGATAGAGAGATGGACAGAGCTTTCTGTTCGTACTCTGGATTGATTTCATCCATATTTATGCACATTTTCTGAAAGCTTGCAGACGAAACGGAGCAGAACCACCAGCGATCATCAGGCAGTGTAGCGTAGTTCAAGCGAGATGCAATCGAATGAGGCAACGACGAAATTTAATTTCTGGCAAAATGAAACGAATCAGTAATATAGTGAAAAGAATTCTTCGTCCACATGTCGATATGTATTTAAGACCGCACAGACAACCTGTCTGCAACACTGCTTCTGTTGAAAGGTAAAATACGAGACCTCCATCTTGTTATGTGTAGCTTTTGACTCCGCCCTCTGTATCTATACCAACATGAGGGACACATAGAAGTACGAGGGCAGTGACGTTCACAACCTTTGAGACAGTCGCAGCTATTTTTGTACGTAAAGGGAGAATAACTGAGCCGTCAGACTCGGTGCGCTCTGAACGTCACATACGGCTCCTTTACTGTATGAGAGACAGAAGATGCTGCGTTGGTCCGTTCACTACAGTTCCTCTGACGCCACTATCAACAGGATGACATCACTGTTTAATAAATCTAACGGTTTCTGTGGTGAAGGTTTGGTGAGGTTTAGACTCAGATATCTCAGTAGGTTAATGGTTTGGTTAGGGAACAATGGCGGCCGTGGTTAGAAGTGTTGTTGACTGTTGGTCAGAAACAGGAAGTGAAGAGTGGCCTCTGGTGTTCAAGTCTGATGTGAACCGTCACTCCACCCAAACGTCCTCCATCTGTGGACTCCGTGTCAAAACAACACCTAATTCCCTCCTTCACTCTCATCATAATTCCCACTGCCATTAGGGGGCGCTGTCACTTAAATGTAAACAGATTTGCTGAAACAAAGGATGTTGTTGTTGTTTTTCTTGACAGTCTCCTTTAATCCCAGATTTTATATCATGCTGGTTTAAAGTCCTTCCTAAATGTTTAATTATCTGTAACTAGCAGTTTCATAAATGTAAATGTTTGTCTGAATGTTGCATTTTTGCTTTTATTGTCCTAAGAACACATGTTGCTGATGACAAACAGAGTCAACTGCCCTCGTTGGACCGCACTGTATAAATAAAGGTGGCTCCCACATGAGCTGAGAAGAAGTGCAGCATCAGCGAGTCACCATTAAGTAAAAAGACAATTTGCCACGAGGGTTACATCTGCATCTCCGCACAGGAGAGCGAGAGGTGAAAAAACACTGAATGCAACACGAGGCAATGACTGAAGGAGGACGAACATGAGAGGAGCAGAGACAGAGTGTTGTGCTGTACGACCGTCTGCACAGGATTTCACCATCACAGCAATTAACACAAATTCAGCCAATCCCTGTGAATCTTGCATGACCTTGCAGTTTTGTCCAATCACTTCAAACTGACCACAAATTTGACAGTTTAGGACGGATCGATCTCATTTCAATGGTGCGTATTGATCCACTTCTTGCCCTGCTGTGTGTTTACCACAAGACTGCTGCTGCTCAGTAACACACAGTGACAGGGTTAACTGTTAGCAAGTGATGACAACGTTTTCTTTTAACCGCCTCTTCTTCGTCGTCGTTTTCTTTTTAAACGGCAAATTGCAAACAGATGGTCGAGCATTGTCGCCAACATTTGACGCTGTCTGCGCCCACACATAAACCCAACTTACGCCACAACAACCAGCTGATTAAAATGTGCAGCTATAGCTACGCACCAGTCAGCTAGCTAGCGAAAGCTAACATTAGCACTTGCATTTGAGTTCACACAACCAAATCATTACAGACCCAACAAACATTTTGACGGCTTCTGTTTGCCAACAGCAGGCATGTCCAAAGTCTGGCCCGGGGGCCAAATGTGGCCCCCAGACCAATTTTAATCAGTCCTTGGCTTGACTTTCAAAATCTACCATATGTGGCCCTTGACACAATAATGGTTAATCAAGCAAGATCACTTTGCATTTTTACCCTTCACCTCACAATGACAGGACTATCATACAGTTTGTAAACAGGCATCAACAAACAAACATCAACAAACAAACAACTGATGCGAAAATCAGCTGGCCCCCAGGTATCTTCATGTTGTTTTATCTGGCTCCCATTCAAAAAAGTTTGGACACCCCTGGCCAACAGTTTTGGTACTTAGCGCAAAAAAACAGGCTCCTTATTGTCCCCAGCTGCCATGTCAGAAGTTGAGAGGTTTGTCATGTAGCCTCTGCTACAAACATGGCGACCATTGAGGGTGAGACGTGTCCGTCATTCCACACTTAACTTTTGGACCGTTTTGAGTGCACAAGTAGTCCACTGCATTCCCCGTACTATGCAGCATCAACACACTCAGAACATGAAGTGTTTAGTACAGAAGGATGTGATGTCAGACACACTGTGAGCTTCATCACCATCAGCGCTTTGGTGTTGGTGTAGTGTGTCTGGGCTCCAAAGGTCCTGACACACCAAGCCGACGGTCGGCCGTCGACCAAAGTCGGGCCGTCAGTGAGCGTCTGTCGCCCTAGTTTTTGCGGTGTGTCCCGCACCGTCTGCACTTCAACATCGGCGGCTTTTTGGCGATTGAGCATGTTGAATCGGAGGCGGAACTTGTCGGTGAGAGAGATCACTCTGATTGGCTGTTCAGGTTTTATTTCCTCACCCCTGTAGCGAGTGAATCTGCCTGTAGTGAAACCGGGGCTAACCGGTGCTTCCTCCTCAGGCTCCACTTCACTCAGCTGCCCCACAGACCCGCTGCTTCTTCACACTTTAACCTGAATAACAAACCGGAGCTAGCTGGGAGCGGCTAGCGGAGCGTTAGCCGCAGCATGACCGGAGGGAAGCACAGCCAGTTAGCCTCCGCTAGTCTCTGAGCTAGCCCCGGCCCTCCGTTTGGATCCAACCGGAGCACTGAGCCCTGGTTTGTTATTCAGGTTAAAGTGGGAAGAAGCAGCGGGTTTATCGGGCAGCTGAGTGAAGTGGAGCCTGCGGAGGAAACACCGGGACCGTCTGGATGTAATAGTCCGTGGAGGTGCTGCGGTGCTCGGCTGCACAGATAGGAAACCCCTCGGCTGACAGGATGTACCACTCTCTCACTCCGCTCTCTCTCACGCAGGCGCAGAACGTACGTGCTACTTGGCCGTCGGATGTAGTTCGTGTAGTGTGTTCAAATACAACTGACACAGGGCGACGTGAGGTGACGTAGACGACGCAACAGTTGGCTTTCGTCGCCGCTAGTTCTTTGATGTCAGTTTGGTGTGTCTGGGCTCTAAGTCAGAGGAAGCATGAAGACACGCTAACAGAGGAGGATAGAAGAAGAGAGGAGAGTCAGTTTAATCAATAAAATAAGTTCCCATGCAGAGTTAAGAGAGGTGATGCTGAGAGAAAAAGCCTGTTTACCATTCACAACCACAGAGACAGAGACAGAGAGGTGTTTTATCATGTGACAGAGTGCACAGCATACTGTACAGCAAACTGAGGCCATTACAGAGTCCGCTGCCTCCAGGGACACGGATAACAGGAATCTCACATTCATCACTTGGAGGTCCACAAACTCAAAGCAAGTGCTGTAGATACGACGAGCTGCAGTCACTGTGTGAAACCTCACTATCACCGTCACTTTTTATACAGTACACCATCATTGTGACACTCAGGCTGCAGGTCACGGTTGTTTCCTCAGTGATCAGTTTATTCTTTGGTCCAAAAAATGTCACCTCATCACCTGTTCACTGGGTCCAAAGTGACGCACAGACTCTCCTGGATGATGTCACCATCACACACGTTCATGTTCTGACCTTCAGTTAAATTATTATTATTTTGTTTCTGACTGATCAGGTTTTATCTGTCAGGTTGTCAAAAACACTACAATACCCATGCTCCTCAGCTGCTGCTGCTATCTAGTTGAAGGTAATTTTTTTTTTTTTTTTTTTTTAATTAAAGGCATCATCAATGCAGTTGAGAACAAATCCCGTCGTCATGGTTACTGAATTCATCCAAAACTGACAGAGATCTGATTTCTCAACACTGAGAGCGCATCACAACATCAGGCTCTGTGACTGGATGTTTCTTCCTGAAATGCATCCTGGGAGTGGGAGCTGATTTCTCTCCTTCAGTTTTTATGCCCACAGGCTTCTCACTTGTTTGACTTTTTAGTAATCTATGAACCAGATATTTTCTAATTCAGTTGTCAATATTTTTTTCACTCAGAGCTTCAGGTTGATTCGAGCTCAGCCTGTGATTCACTGTGTCAAATTATCTGTGAGAAAAATGAATCAGAGTTTCTGAAGGAACCAGTGACGCCTGGAAAACCTCCTTTCACTTCATGACTGGATGATTTCAGCTGCGTTTGCACACTGTGTTACATCAATCAGTCAAACTTTATTTATAGAGCACTTTTCATACATCCTGTATGTACGTATGTTTTAACTCTATTATCACTGTGACTGGACTGTTACGTGTTCTTAAAGGCTAGCGCAGATATCTTTGGGTTAAAGCTACAGCCTCAGTATCCGTTAACTTGTGTTATAACTCAATACTCTACACAATGACTCAATATCTTAAAGGGACAGTTCACCCCAAAATAAAATCTGTCATGATATTTAGATTGTTTTGGTGCGAGCTGCCCTGTGTTGGAGGTATCGGCTGTAAAGATCGCTGCCTTCTCTCCAGGGACTGTTTGAAGCTCATGTTAGATGTGATCATAGAAAGCAAAGAAAACAACCAATTTGTCCGTTGTGGACATGATCGTCGCTGCTAATGACCTTGTCCTCTTTGTGCGAAGCTGGGTCGACTAAAACTGTTTTTGGGAGGGTGAGAAAATGTGCTGGAGTGAAACGGTTTTATAGTTCAACTCTGTACATGGATTCACCGCCGCCAGGCTAACATTACTAGGTAACATTAGCTAACTTTACTATTTTCTACCTAATAGGCTGACTGTTCCCAAAAACCTGGTCAAACACTGTCAGGCTAACATTACTAGCTAACATTTGCTAATTGTATCTACTATTTTGTACCTTACTAGGTCAACCGTTCCCAGAGGTCTAGTGAAAAACTGTCAGGCTAACGTTACAAGTTAATTTTAACTTTACTAATATAACTAGCTTACATTGGCTAATTTTAGCCAGTATTTTACCTGCAAGGTCGACCTTTCCCAGATGTCTAGTAAAAAGCCATGCAGCTAACGTTACCGGCTGACATTAGCTAACTTTACACCTACTAGGTCAATGGTTCCCAGAGGTCTCGTGAAACGCTGTCAGGCTAACGTTACTAGCTAACGTTAGCTTATTTAAGCCACTGTTTCCTAACTAGTGAGTTAATCTTTCCCAGTGATCTGGTAAACACTGTCAGGCTAACGTTATTAGCTAATGTTACCGAACCTTAGCTGCTATTTTCTACCCACTGGGTCGACTGTTCCTGGAGGTCTGTCTGGTGATGAGACACTGTTAAAACATTTATGTCTCTTTCCAGATATCAAGAGCCGCTTACTAAAGATAATCCACAGACCTTGTTGTGAGCAGGAGCCATTTACTTTCTCTAAAAGTATATCCGCCAACTGTATCCCAGCACAGAAGGAAGCATGCATCTACTGCTAGCTCACCTAGCACCACTGAGCTAGCTAACGTTACAGCTCACCTGAGGAGGACGCCATTCATGAGTACATGTCATGCTGTCACAAGCCTCTTGTCCATGAGCAGACACTCACTTTGAGGACAAACATGTCGACATATATTTGGTTTTGGAGTGAACTGTCCCTTTAATATGTCAGCACTGACTGTATTGTGTCCTGATGTCGTGTGATGTGAAGAGTGTGTAATCCATCATCACTCTGTGTTAACAGTAAAGAATTCAATTCTGACCATGAAGCTCTGTTGATTAATTTATTTGCTCTTTCATATTTACATTATTACACGCCTGCAGCACGCATTAGCTACTGTGCGCTGAAGCAATCACCTGCTTACATATTCCATCATGACCGGAGGTACACGCCGCTCCGTATGTAGCACACGACATGCAAACCACGAAAATCATTATAAAGATAATTTCATGATCTAAAAATGGAAACGGTGAGATGTGGACGTCTTTCCCGAGCTGTAATGTTGATCTAATATTAGAGATATAAATGAGATTTTCCTGTGATGTTGGAAAACAGTGCTGGGTCACTGAATCCATCATTTAAAGCTGTCAAAAAAAGCAGTATAATGTTCTGTAACATAATTCATCAGTGTCAAATCTGAAAACAGTTTCAACGTGAGAATGAAATAAGAGAGTTTAAACGAATGCATTGGGTAAAAACTTTATAATCTGTGTGTTACGTAAAAATGATTAAATATTAAGCATCGTATTCAAAGTCATTTATTGGCAGCCACAGAAACAGAAACAGTGTTTTGAGGAAGAGGTGGTCAGTGTTTGTTATAATCCTCAGATTATTCACCATCGTCTCTAAGACGACTGTCAGGATTCATTCAGGATCCTTTGGAAATCAACTGTTGAATAATTCAAACATGACCACCTGTGTTCAGTTTATGTTTCACAGTTTTGGTTCCTTCTCCTGATTCCATCAAATATAATTTGGCTCACAGAATTTAAACTTTGGTTCATTTTGAACACAAAATAATCCCCTAAATGTTCGATCTGATTACAGGACCACTATTTGGACAAAATCAGTTTGTCACTGTGGCCCCTCAGCACTTTTAGAAACAACAGGAAGTTCACTGTTGTAGTTTTTCAGTAATTGAGACAGACACAGCTCATCAACACAATTAGGGTCCTTTACAACAAACACAACAGCTGCAATCAGTGCAAAATCCCTCTCCTTCCAGGATCTAGAACTCAGACAAATCTTAATAAGGGCCCACACATTTCTACCAATTCTATCAAAACTTTTCCACAATATTTTACCCCATTTCCATGATTTAATTTAAGCAGTTTAAAATACGTCTGCCTACATAGTGATACAGGTATTAAACACCCACTCTCCAGGCATTTGCAGATTAGCAAACTGCTCGCACTTCTGATAACTTTAGTCGCTCAACAGATAACCAGCTGCATTTGTCAACAGACCGAACCGGCCAACACATTCTCATCCCAACTCGTCAAACATCGTCGCTCTGTCAGTGGCCCTACACGTCAAACTGCGATGCCCTACGGTAACCTCCTGCATCTGCGTGTTAATTCAGACCTGATATATGCACTGTGTCTCTTCAAAATAAATTTCCATTTTCACAGGAAACGTACCATTTCTGCTCGTTAAATGTAAACAGCCTTTTTCAAAATACCCTTTCAACACAGGTCAAATACTTCGTTTTTAGGCTGATTTCTTTGAGACAACAAGAGTCCGTGGTTAGGGTTAGTAAAAACCGTCATGGCTTAAAAAAGTACAGTTGTTACTAACATGATGTCATGTCACCAGACACACGTCACTAGTGTAGCATGCTACACATACAAGCACAGTACATTGTTATTAACATAACTCCACTGACATTTGGTTTCACACAGGAAACCATCAGCAGGTTCAAAGTCTGGACTTTGTGTGACTGATCTACCTCTCCTCCCTCCCTCCCTCCCTCCTCATACACACTGTCTCCGTCTTTACACGTCGCTAGTTGTCAGGTTACTTCACTTGCATCTTTAAATCTCAGGCCACTGTCTACATCTCCTCCACCACACAGAGGGCAATACTGAACCTTTTACTCAACTATGATTATGTGATTACTTTGGTTACTTTACAAATGTAGTTTTTGTGCACAACCCACATGAAAATATACAAATATAAACAATATACACACACACACAAAAAAAAAACACTAAATGGTTCCAGCTTCTCATATAAATGGATGAGGACTTGCTTCTTTTCCTCTTAGTTATTTTTTTAATTTCTTACATTTATTTAAACTTTTCTGCATGAATACTTTTACTTTTAATATTTTACTACACATTCTCTTGACTTTACTTACATACTTTTACTTGAGTACTATGTTCAGTGCGGGGCTTTTACTAGTAACAGAGTATTTTTACAGTGTGATATTAGTACTTGTATTTGAGTAAAGGATTTGAATACGTCGTCCATCACTGCTGCTGACAGGGCGAATGTTTTGCCATTTCTGGGTTTTTGATTTTCCTGTAACACCAGTACTGACACTGGAAAACTAGATTTACTTAAGGTTTATTGAACAGTTCGTCAATTCCACTTCTGCATACTTTCTTCTTCTTCTTCTTACAGAACTTTTCTGGAGACATCTCTGTGCATAAGCTGGGTGCATAAAGCACTGTAAGATTTTGTTTTAATTCGCATTAAGGCTTCCTTTAAATAAAGTCGGTTGCACAAATCATCCCTCAGTCTTCTCCTTAAGGTTTCCTTATGTTTAAAGAAAAGCTTTAAATTCATTAATCTGTTGCACAAAGGACCTCAGCTACTAGAGTAAGGCAAAAAACACAAGGTACCTCTGACTGCATCGTCACGGCAACATGGCTTAGTTTATGCACAGAGCACTGCCCGTCACCTGTGCTGACAGGTTACTGATGATGGAGTGGGATTCATCATTCAGACACCTGGGTAAGAGCTGATTTGGTTGGTTAAGAACACTTGGTGCATCTGGAGTTGACTTATATATTTAGCTATATTTTCTCTTACCAAAAAATTAAGAGAACTTCAAGAGGACGTTGCTGCGTGAGGCCAGACTCACATAAACTGACAGAAGTCATAGAACTGAAAAGGTGAAGAGCAGCGTGGGGGGGGTTATTTTATATTTCCTTGAGTTTATGGTCCTTGTCCAATCACTGAGGCTATTTGTACCAAACATGGCGAACATGTGCTCGCATCACTTCATGTGGAACGCAATTCAAATCTAGAGAGAACGAGAGGAGTGTGAAATCAGTGCAACTCCTCCAACCCACGGGGAGCAGTTTGACAGCTCAAATGAAGCGCTCAGCTGATGTATCAGTGCAGCGCCACTCGAGCCGTCTCCTGCAGCTCTGCACTTTAACTTCATTTTCACTAAGAATCATCATTTTCCACTCGGATGATGGCGTCCAATTGTCCATGTCACAGGAACCAAAGCTGTGAAAACTTTCCCTGAAAATCATTTATTAAGTTCAGTGTGATCTCAAAGTGTCTGCAGCAGAAATGCATTTTGGAAAATGGAGGCAGTACACAAGCTAAACACTGCGCTCTGTGTGTGTGTGTGTGTGTGTGTGTGTGTGTGTGTCAGGGTGATGGATAGACTAATACGGGCTGTTATGACTGCATTGTCAGTGTGGAATATGAGCTGATGAATGAGGTTACACTGAGCTTGTACATATCTCTGGGTCTCTTTAGAATCGCAGAGTTTTAATGAGAAAATCTGTTTACGATACAAAGCAGAGCCCAGGCGAGCAGCTGCAAACACTGAGGTCATGAGTCCGTGGATTTTTTCAGATTTGATGTGTTTCATTAACTGAATCATTATGATTTCTGTGTTTTTTCCCAAACATGAAGATATGAATGCTGCTTTAAAGCCAGCTCCACACTTCAATGAACCACATTCTGGTGGTAAATACTGAATCTGTGACTGTTTGTCGTGCAGATAACACGACCTCTGTGACTTAAATCGCGGCCACGGCCTTGAAACAAACCATCCTTTAGAAGATTTGCTGCTGCTGCACGCCATTTTAACTTGTTCTCCACAGCCTCTGACTCTGTTTTCGGGAAAGTGTGTACAACACATTGCAGGAAATGTTGTTTCTTTTTTTTTTTTTTTTTGGTGCCGTGAAAAGTAGCGTATTAGCTTACTTTATCCCAGTTCCAGTCTTTTGACTCCCATTTTAAGCTTCTTAGCTTATCTGAAGGAAGGCATACAGGCTGATTTGAAAGGATGTTGTCTGCTCTTATCTTTCCTCTTTGGCCTCGAGACATGACGGATGCAGAGCGATTGTGGAAGAGCTTCTCCTTCACTTTGGCTCACAACTACCCAGAGAGAATATATTATGTGGCACATTCACAAGACATGAACTCTGGTCAGGTTCAGAAACAGATTTTACTGGAATAAAACCTAAAGTATGTTTAATAAGGTCGTGTAAAGTTCATCTTAACTCACCTCAAACACCTATCTGAGGCGTGCAGAGGAAAATAAAAGCTGTTCTTGTTCCAGTATTAGTACATGTACATGCATGATCTCATTTAAAAGGCATCACTCTTAAGTTTTTTCCCAACAGTCAGAATCACTGTGAGTGCCTCTGTCACTGAGATACAGAAGTTGCAACGTAATGTAATATATATATTTTTTTTATTTTCTTGAAGAAGATGCTGCAGATGACGAGAACTGGGAGGTGTTAGCTGGGAAACACAATGGGACCATATGATGAAGCCTCACGTGGTCCAGATTCAAAGCAGATAACAATATCACAGAAAATAAACACTTAGTTAATAAATAAACAGGCTTTTCAAAAAGAGGGTAAAACAAGTAACTGAATGTGTGAATACGAGTGAGAAACTAATTAACACAGGCAGAAATGTTTATTTAGGAGCTCACTGTTTATGAAGCACTTCCAGAGAAGTGATAAGAATACTGTTTTTTTTTTTTTTACTTTTTACCTTAAAGAGGCAACAGATAGGATTCAGGTTTTTTTAGCTTGGTGCCACCTAGCATCAGTGGTGTTGCTCGCACTGTCGCAACGACCAAAGTGAGCGTGGGGATCAGAGATAATCAATAAAATGTAGGCTGTAAAGCCACCAGTATACCTCTATGTATGTGTAGAATGAGAAGTCCTCGCTGGTCTAGCTAACATTTAGCCGTGTTACTTACTGATCCATTAGAAAGAAAGCTAGCTGGAGAAGAAGAAGAAGCCTCTTTGGTCACGGAGCTCCCTCCATCTCTTGAACGCCTGACTGAGGTTTACTCTTGTTTTTCCTCTTCTTTTATCACTCTCCTTTTTGCTCTTCTTTGCCTCCTCACACAGAGGAGCTCCTTTTCTTCTGCTAGGCCGTTTTTCACTTGTCTCCAAACTTTGTCTGTCTGCCATTGTGCTCGTGACTCAACTATCTCATGCCCATAGCTTTAAATCCCAGAAATGTCAGTGATGCATACTCCTTCAGCTCAGACCCTGGTTGGCTATTGAGGCCGTAACAACAGCACTGGAAGCTCTTGTTGGCTCAAGTGAGGTGTCAAACAAAAGGTCAGGAGATCTCCTCCATTTTGACATTTGCCAGTTGGGTTGTTTACATGCAGGAGAGAGTGGGATGGGACAAGAGTGAAAATCCACTCCTGTGTAAGCGGCTACTGTCTGCACCTTCAGAGAGAGTTATTACTTTTTGGCTGATGTGGTTAAAAACTCCAGACTGTGTGTGAACGTGGCCGTCGACCTGTTTTAACAAACGTTACAACATGTCAGGATCTCAGCAGGTCGTCCTCCACAGTGTCTTAGTTACTCCTGAACAAACACGTGTTCATACAGCACGCTCAGCACGCTGCAGAGAGCGGTGGAGTCGGACTGACTGTAGGGCACACACACACACACACACACACACACACACACACACACATCAAGATTCATGTTTGGAATTAAAACTACTCAAACTTTTGAAGGTAAAGTGATGAGATCCAGCTCCTTGGTTTGAGCTGAAATCACATGAGTCACGACTCGCAGCGCTGATGAGTCACTGAGTGAGTCATCACCTACACAGACTACACCTTCCTCTTAATGACCTGTGACTCGGCTGACGGCTCTGTAGGCCGCCTCCCATGGTGGAAGTCATTAAAACAGCGAGTTGCACTTTGATGAGGTGACTAAAAAGACGGTTTCATAACCTGGTTACTGCTTAAAAACTAGTTCCCATGTGGAGTGTGATGCCCACAGAGGAGGAGGTGAATCATGTGTCCTACAGGTGACGTAAAATGATGGTGACACTGACCTTCAGCTTTCAGAAACAAAACACTGCTCTGTTATTTATTAACCTACTGAAGTTTGTCAAAGTACTACTAAATGTAAAAATATACTGTAAACTATATGAGATAACAGTTTATTGTCACTGAGCACAGGCTGGCTGAAACTACTGAGACAATGAAATGCAGTTTAGCTTCAAACCAGAAGTGCAAAAAGCAGCGACGTGCAGGGTGATGTGTGGAGAATAAACAGTAGGCGACAGACATAATGTGGTTAACGTGGTGACATTCAAGCACAAAAACCACCTGGTAACCATCAGGAAAACATCTTGGTCAGGCTTAAAACTCTGTGACTTTTCCAGGTTTTTCCATGAATGTGGGAACTCTGCCAGTTCTGGGACACAAGCCCTGCTGGAAACACAGCGATGACTAAAAAAACTAGAATTACCACCAAGAGGTTGTATGACTCCGCCCACCTAGCCTCGCGTCACCAGGCTCTTCACGTACGGTGAACAGCCTGATTTCCATTCACTCTGAATTTTGTCTGGATTCTGGTTCCGGTCTAGAGAGCGGATCCGGAATTCACCAAATTCACCAAAGTAAAACTTGAAATTCTGGTGCACCATCGATTTACAATAAAAGAAAAATGTTAACTTAATGGCTTGGGGCTTTTCTTGTAAATTATATTCTTTAAATTAAAAAGTTTCACCGCATTTTTATTAGCTTGGTGCTTTTATTTTGACGGAAAAGCGCATCCATCGAATTCCGGATCCTGTCTCTCTCGCCCTGGTTCCGGTTTCTTACCAAAACGGCCACTAAACAGCCCCAGACTAGTGCCGACCAGCCCACCCTGTGGTTGTATGACTCCGCCCACCAGTCCACCCTGTGGTTGTATGACTCCGCCCACCACTCCACCCTGTGGTTGTATGACTCCGCCCACCAGCCCACCCTGTGGTTGTATGACTCCACCCACCAGTCCACCCTGTGGTTGTATGACTCCGCCCACCACTCCACCCTGTGGTTGTATGACTCCGCCCACCAGCCCATCCAGTGGTTGTGTGACTCCGCCCACCAGTCCACCCTGTGGTTGTATGACTCCACCCACCAGTCCACCCTGTGGTTGTATGACTCCGCCCACCAGTCCAGTGTCTCTGACAGTCTCCATCCATGTCAGTGAAAACATGGATGCTTCACACACAGAAGATCTATACAATCAGCACAGTTTCAAGATTAGAGTCACCAATTCAGTATCTGACCAAATGTCTCCCCTTCTGTTCCTGAGATATGACGTTAAAACATGATGATGTCACAGTCAAGCTGATCTTTGACCTTTTGACCTTCATTACTTTATCCTGTCAGGCATTTGTGTCAAGTTTGGACATGATCAGTGAATGAATTCTTCAGTTATGGACAGAAACATATTTTATGAAGTCACACTGACCTTTGACCTTCAACCACCAAATTCTAACCAGTTAATTCTTCAGTCCAAGTGGACGTTTGTGCCAAATTCGAAGAAATTTCCACAAGGCGTTCTTGAGACACTGTGTTCATAAGGATGGGACAGACGGACAGACGGACAGAGTGAAGACATGATGCCTATCGATGGTGAGGAGCCATAACAACCACTGTTGCTGTTAGTTGGTGTTGAACAGCGGTCTGCAGCTCGGCTGGCGTCTCTCTGAGGTGTCACATCATCCACCCTCCCCTCCACCTCCTGCTGACAGTCAGCTCATTCACTACATCACGATAAACAACGCTGACATGATACATATAAAACGCACAAAAGTAACCTACTTGTGTTTTTCCAGAAAAGCATAATGCTAGAATCTTCTTCTGGTGTCTGAGCTGCAGGATCAGCGTCTTCAGTGTCTGTGAAGTGACGCTGATCTGATGCAACTGTTGGCAGAGTATTTAAATGTGACGACACCTGTTTTATGTTTCCTCAGATCTTTATGCAGATCTTTACTGCACTAAGCTGACCACTAAACACAAACACGCTCTTTCCTCTCTTCTCTCCCTCCATGCTTGGTGTGGAGCTGATGTGCATCAAAGCAGTCGACTGCATCCTCTTTGAATTCTACAGAATGATGACAGTTCACATGAAGGCTGCACCTTGAAATATCGATGTCGCTTCGACTCAATACTGCAGCCCGCGGGACGCCGCTAAGCTCCTTTTTAAAACGCTCGTTTGGAAATGACTCAGCATCAAATGTGGAATTTGCTTGTGCGCTGAAACAAAAGAGCGAAGCATGAAAAGGGATCAGTCAGTGTCACTGCAGAGATGGAGAAACACTGCTGTTTGGTGATCATGACTGAGCTGAGGGGAAGAAAGAAGAAGAAGCGATGGATTTGTTTTACAGAACAGAATATTTAGAGGAGAGCAGATGAGTTAGTTTGATGAATGGCGGCCTCGCTGCTCTGAGATAAGCTGAGGAAACATTAGTACAGCCTGAGCAGCCATGAACTATATTACTGAACACTGACGCCGTGCAGCGTGTTTCCTCTCGCTGACTGATCTCCCCCTGAATCGCTTCAGACTGGTTATCATTCGCCGAGTAACACACCATGGTCTGATGAAGTAAAGTGAAACCACCTCTCCTTTCTTTTTTAGCACCCTCACCCCCACCTCCACCCCCGCGCTGGTGATAAGTATGTGTCACCACTCTGTGTTTATGGGAGCAGAGGAGGCTAATAAAAGGCTGATGCACGCCATCCGGGGTTCCCAGGTAATCAAATAGAAGAATTATGTGCTGCATTAACTGGTGTGTTGCTTCTAATATTTCTCCAGACTAATGAATTTATAAATAAACACAGTGAGGGGGACGGCTGTTTAGACAGAAGATGGAGGAGGATGAAGAGGCAAACAGCTGCAGAGACGAGTGATGGAGCCGCCATGGAAACAAGACCTGAGGAGTCTGAGCAGAACACGACAAATGTCCATGGAGATGGATGTGGGCTGTAGGTGGAAGTAAACAAGCCGACATCCCTGCAGCAGAGCATCACTTTGAAACCTGAATGAAACACTGATGGAATTCACTTCTCAAGAGCGTCTGCAGAGAAATCCGTCCTGCACATCCTGACGTTCAAACAAAAGGTCAGAATGGAAAAATCTGTAACTTTAAACGAGCTTTGGTCAAAGTTTCAGCAGACGACGAGACTGCTCTTCTCTTCCAACAACAGAATCCAAAAGTCTCTGCTCCATGAAATTAATTTCATTTTGTTTCATCTACATTAATCTTCTGAGAAGCGTGCAGACAAACGACCGACCAGGAGCACGAAAGACCATCAGTCTGCACTGGGCCGACAACGCTGCTGATCTGTTGGCTGGTCTCTCTTATGTTTCAGATGTTTGTTCATTTATGCGTTTCTCATGATTCACTATGATTTAAACTTTTTCAAGATTATCTCAAATAAACGTCCATAAATCAGCTTCTAAATTACAGGAAAAATGCATCTTACTGCAATCTAATCCAATCTAAATCAAATGTAATTAATTAATTAATTAATTACAATTAACCTGCATGTCTTTGGACTGTGGGAGGAAGCTGGAGCATCTGGAGGAAACCCACGGTCTCACGGGTGGAACGCACCTGGAGGAAACCCACGCTGACACAGGGAGAACATGTCAGAGCATCTGGAGGAAACCCACGCTGACACGGGTAGAACATGTCAGAGCACCTGGAGGAAACCCACGCTGACACGAGTAGAACATGTCAGAGCATCTGGAGGAAACCCACGCTGACACGGGGAGAACATGTCAGAGCACCTGGAGGAAACCCACGCTGACACGAGTAGAACATGTCAGAGCACCTGGAGGAAACCCACGCTGACACGGGTAGAACATGTCAGAGCACCTGGAGGAAACCCACACTGACACGAGTAGAACATGTCAGAGCATCTGGAGGAAACCCACGCTGACACGAGTAGAACATGTCAGAGCACCTGGAGGAAGCCCACACTGACACGGGGAGAACATGTCAGAGCACCTGGAGGAAACCCACGCTGACACGAGTAGAACATGTCAGAGCATCTGGAGGAAACCCACGCTGACACGGGTAGAACGCACCTGGAGGAAACCCACGCTGACACGGGTAGAACATGTCAGAGCATCTGGAGGAAACCCACGCTGACACGGGTAGAACATGTCAGAGCTCCTGGAGAAAACCCACGCTGACACGGGTAGAACATGTCAGAGCATCTGGAGGAAACCCACGCTGACACAGGGAGAACATGTCAGAGCATCTGGAGGAAACCCACGCTGACACGGGGAGAACATGTCAGAGCACCTGGAGGAAACCCACGCTGACACGGGGAGAACATGTCAGAGCACCTGGAGGAAACCCACGCTGACACGGGTAGAACATACCTGGAGGAAACCCACGCTGACACGGGTAGAACATGTCAGAGCATCTGGAGGAAACCCACGCTGACACGGGTAGAACATGTCAGAGCACCTGGAGGAAACCCACGCTGACACGGGGAGAACATGTCAGAGCATCTGGAGGAAACCCACGCTGACACAGGGAGAACATGTCAGAGCATCTGGAGGAAACCCACGCTGACACGGGGAGAACATGTCAGAGCACCTGGAGGAAACCCACGCTGACACGGGGAGAACATGTCAGAGCACCTGGAGGAAACCCACGCTGACATGGGGAGAACATGTCAGAGCACCTGGAGGAAACCCACGCTGACATGGGGAGAACATGTCAGAGCACCTGGAGGAAACCCACGCTGACACGAGGAGAACATGTCAGAGCACCTGGAGGAAACCCACGCTGACACAGGGAGAACATGTCAGAGCACCTGGAGGAAACCCACACTGACACAGGGAGAACATGTCAGAGCACCTGGAGGAAACCCACGCTGACACAGGGAGAACATGTCAGAGCACCTGGAGGAAACCCACGCTGACATGAGGAGAACATGTCAGAGCACCTGGAGGAAACCCACGCTGACACAGGGAGAACATGTCAGAGCACCTGGAGGAAACCCACGCTGACACGAGGAGAACATGTCAGAGCACCTGGAGGAAACCCACGCTGACACGGGGAGAACATGCAAACTCCACACAGGGGCTCCAGCCGGTCGACATATTCGGACTGCAAACCGTCTTGCTGTGAGGAGACAGTGTAAGCCACTGCACCACTGTGCTGCCTGAATCTAATAAAGGATGAATAAA
The DNA here is from genome assembly GCF_011397635.1 of Epinephelus fuscoguttatus. Lineage (NCBI taxonomy): Eukaryota > Metazoa > Chordata > Actinopteri > Perciformes > Serranidae > Epinephelus > Epinephelus fuscoguttatus. The sequence continues at coordinate 2,978,654 of NC_064752.1, read as the reverse complement.
ATCCGTCTTATTTTATAGCTCACTGAATCCTTGGCAACATTATCATTGATATTATTTACAAAGATTTCTCAGTTAACTCCTGCATGTTTAAGGCTACACAGCGCTGAGTCAAGACTCGAGAAAGGTCTGAGGTAACCCATCACCTTTCTGCTGTAGGGGAAAAAAACATTCTGGCTTGTTGGCTTGTTATTCTCTAAACCAATCACAATCATCCTGGGTGGTGCTAAGCCGAGGATGCAGCAACAGTGCCCTCGCAAAATACTGTCAAGGGGATCGTACACAGTGACAGGGCTAACGATTAGCATCACACTGCTCATGTTACCTAATGATTAGAATTGCGTTCACCAACAAAGTCGAGTCGTTTCGGTGTTGGCACTGTTTGTTGGGACCGTTTAACGGCTCAGTGTTGGGTGTTAGCCTGTGCTAACCGGGATGACTCTCTGGGAGGAGAGCTGCTGCGTTCGCAGAGGCAATAGAAAGTTTGCTGATCCAGTGAGTCAGGATGGCCAAAGATCAGAACCGCTGTGCGTAAGTGATCATATTCAGGTATCATTTGACTGAAGACCTTTTGAAAGATGTGGCAAATCAGCTCCAAGTGGCTGTGTCAGAAAACAGATCAACATCAGGTATGAAAGTCCTGTGAGACAGAGTCTGGCTTTCCAAGGTTTTTTAAGTTGTTTCATTTGTTGCAGATCTTTACAACTATTCACCGACAGAACAAAGCAGGTGTGCCTTGTTGCATAATCCATAATTTGGATGCCCCCAAAGGGGATTTTGAAAACAGCAACACACTGATAGCAGACGGAGGGAGAATGCCGTCTGAAACCAATGACCCAAAGGCAGGTTTATAGCCACAGTCTACATCCTGTCAGTCAGACTAGCTTGAGGCTAACCTGCTGTTTCAGTGTCACATGCAGCCACGTCGCTTTGGTGTTCCTGAAGAGTAATAAACCATCAGTCAGATTTGTCCACGCTGTGATATCGCGGCCGAATGTGAGATGTGTAATTTCATGAATATTGCTGATGATGTCAACACAGCTCATGTCAGAAACCAAACAATGAAAACAGTTTAATCTCAAACCAAACAGTAGCTGCAGGTTCTGTTCACGCCTCATGTGATTTTTAGCTTGACTCTAATGCTCCACATGGCAAATAGCTGGGAGACATTATTCCCTCCTGTTATCTGCTGCCAGGACTCTGCTCAGATGGTATTACGGGCCTCAGTTACCCAGTCAGCATTCTCAACCTCTGAAGGAATGAAAAGCAAATATCTCTCAGCGTTTTTCTTCACAATGCTGCTGATTCAGAGATAATAAGGGCAGGTTCCTCAGGGTCTTACAAACGTGTCTGTGTTCCAGGAGCTGCGGAGCAATAACCTCTGATCAGGAAACCCCTCTGACACCACAGTTTCTTCCTCACGTGTGCGGTTTGGCTTTTACCTCATGTCCAAACACAAACAGATCTGAAACTGTGTTTTTGGTACATGCTTTATACTCCAAGTGTCAGACTGCAGACGCAGGTTTGGTTAAACTCAAAGGTTTCACTAACAGCATTGTGGCCTGACTGAGGCCAGTGCTAAGACATGAAATCCAGTTAACGAGCGCAGCTCCTGCTGAAACAGACTTTATTTATGTGCTCATTTATTCTTAATTAAAGCTATGGAGTACTTACTTCCATCTACAAGACAGTTGAGCATACACTTCCAGCCTAACAAGGGCGAGCATCGATTATACGTTCTGCACTTTTTGAGCTCGTTTTTATCTCGAAGCAGATCTGTGAAAATGAAATCTTCAGAGTTTCAGTCTTCACATAAAACAACTGACTGAGACAATTACACAATGAAAACGGTTCCTCCATGTCAACCTGTCGATACTCCCTGCTCTGCAGAAAAAGACGTCTCATAACATGGTGTATATATCGACTATCTACTGCGTGTGTATGAAAAGTAGAATACATCTTCTCCGATGTCTCATATACTTTTATTACTTAGTGGATCGGGAACTCGTTCTTTCCAAAGAAAAGAGACGTTTCTGGAAAACATGGATTTTCTTTTCTTCTGCAATAAAATCTGAGTTTCATTTTGTGTGTGTTTAATTAATGAATGGTGATAATGTGGGAACAATTGTTTTCAGTGCGTTGTGTCTTATTTAGTAAAATTGGTTCAATTTCCGTTTTGGTGAACGAGCTTAAACCAGTTTGAATCAATGCAAACCGGCTGAAGCAGCATTTGTCATTATGACGTGTTCTGGCAAAGTAAAAAGTCCTGCGCTGGGGCATCATGGCGCTAAATCCAACTTACATTGCTTTAGTAATAAGCAACATGATTAACATAATAATACTATGTTTATAAATTAACAAACAGAGCTGCTACTGTCCGACCTGCAGTGAGCCAAGGACAGCAACGGGGAGGTCAGATTTCGGGGCAGAGCGGCACAAGCAGTGTTTGTTTACAACAAAGTTCATGTGTTTTGGGGCGACAAGAGGAGACATGGCAAAAAAACTTAAACTGCGCCAACATGGCAACACTTTGAATTGTACGCTGAAGTGTTGTTGGATGCTGTGTTTCTATTTAAATCTGTCACTGGCTTTGAAATCACCACAGTGGATGAGGAACAGCTGATTCATGAAGTTAAGATGAGGAATGATGACACCGTACCTTCTTATGTCACTACAAGAACCTAAATGAGGTGGAGGCTGGCTGAAGAGAGATCGCCAGGGAGCCGAACGTTTCTGGGGAGTGAAATGAATTCTGCTAATAAAAAACTAGGCTACTGCTGTTGGTCATATTATCATTTCCAGTAAATATCACAATGTAAAAAATGTTTTCTGTTTGAAACAGTGACGTTACAAACAGACAGCAGGCAGGCTACCTATTTATCTTTTCAGTGGTTACGTCTCCAGTCCGACCTCGACCGCACAGCTGATAGCTACGTGGTTCGATATATATCGGGCCGAAAAATTATGTTTCAGTTTCAGTCACACTAACATGTTTACGTGTTTTTTAAAAGTGCGGTTTTAGTCGTACCGACACATTAAACCCATTTTCTCTGATGTCATGGAAACATGTTGACTGATGTCATGACCCTTCCTTCTTTTTAAGGTTCCCTGATTTCAGCAGGAACTGCAGAGGGACCATTAAGGATGTTCATGTTTCAAGTTTAAAACAGTCTATGGCCAATTAACAATCAATACCTGATCAGTGTCTGTGGTCAGGATCAGGGTGGGATGTCTCCCTGCACACCTGACACTTCTGCAATGAACGAGGAGAGATATGATCGACTGTCTGCTGGGAGACTCTGGACTGTGACATGTAAATATCCAAATATCCATCAACCTAGATATGATACTCCAGTCTGTCCTCACAGCGCGTGTACGCCAGGATGTCACTTTGTTCTGACTCTGCGGTGGCGGTTAGTTCATCAGAGTCGACTCAACGACTGCTGAGACGAAGAGAAGTTGAGAGAGAAGCTGAGAAAACTTTAGATAAGAGAGAAACTGTTTCCCTGCTAATCAGTCTCCCACCACCTGACTAATCACTCTGGATGTGTGTGTGTGTGTGTGTGTGTGTAGGCTCCTATCTTCAACACCCTGCTGGAAACCAACGCCGTCTAATTATATTACCGCCGCTGTGTGTCGGTGTGTGTGAAAGAGTTTACATGTGTGTGTGTGTGTGTGTGTGTGTGTGTGTGTCGACTGATAGAAGGAACCTCCCGCAATCAATACATGGTGGATTACTCACAAATCTGCAGATAACCCACAAAGACCTGAGCACATTTCTCACACACACACACACACATACACACACACACACACACACACACACAGCTCCTCTATCAGATATTTCATAATAGTCATCTAAGAAGGCGCAGAACGTATTCTGGGATTGATAGCATCAGAAATAAGAGGATTTAGGGGCAATTACATCATCTGCACAAAGACCAGACTCTCCTAATGATGCACCTCTCATGGATTTATCATCCATCTTTGAATCTCAGCGCGGTCCTGACTGACTGACGGCAGACCTGTAACAGCAGACCTGTAACAGCAGACTGCAGAGCTGGAGCCATATTAACCATAAAAGCGTATCTCCTGTCACACAGTCTGCAGGGACACAGCTCAGTGACTGAATGTTTAATGTGCTGTCAGCAGTACAGTCCTGTGACACTGTGTGTGAGGTCCGGCTGTTACTTTCTCACACTGCATTGTTACAATGCATTTCTATGCACGAGGAGTAAAACACACATATATCCGTCCCAATATTAGCACATGCTGAAGAATCAGAGGCCGTGCTCATAAAGCATCCTCAAGCTGATATGCTGCATTTAACTGACCTCAACAGTCAGGAGTCAGAGCTGGAAATGATGGTACACACAGTGTTAATGTCATCAACGAAAACTATGAGTCAACGACCTTTCTTTCCATGATTAAGACAAGATGATGACGAGCTAAAAATAGATCTTGATAATAACTAAGATGAAATCTATTTCAGTTTGTTAGTTGCAGCGGTGGTTGTTAGCAGCTAGCTCCGCTCGCAGCCTTCACAGCTCCACCCCGCAGGACTCCACTCAGTCCGGACTGGAGAAGGTTTGTGGGTTGATGGTGTTTGACAGGCAGGTAGGAGGCTCAGTTATCTGTGAGTGTAGCTGTGCTGTAAGTAAACAGTCTGAACTCAGATCAGTTTTCTCTGACAGAGATGAAATGAGAGCAAATGACTATAAGTCAACTAAGATGTCATGGCGTTTTGTTGACTGAAATGTTTTGAGTTGCTGTCGTCAACTAAAACTAGACTAAAACTATGAAGGATAAAATGCTGACTGCACTCCAGTACAAAAAGACAGAAAACCAAGAAGTTGTTAAAGTGACCGCTGTTAGCAACAACACCTGACGACACATTACACTTTATCTAGTGCACACTAACACTGTCGCAACACATCCACAGGTAGAAGCTGGACTGAACTGTGAGTACGACTGTTTTAATGAGACACAAGTTGACAGAAGTGCTCAAACAGTTCATCACTTCACCTTTCACTGCTGTTTATGCACTGAGCCACGGATGCACCACCGATTCATGAGGTTCAACTTTCTCCGCTAAATTTCTGATGTCAGGGGGCGTTCTGGTTGAAATTTCTAACTGGGAGCTCAGAAATTCTGACATTCGGGTGCAGCTGCATCGACATTGACTTTAAGATCTTACTCCTCACCTTTAAGGTCGTCCACAACCTCGCTCCTCTGTACCTCTCCCAACTCCTGCACGTCCACACCCCCACCTTCACTCTCAGGTCTGTGTCTTAAATCCACCTCACTGTCCCCATAGCTCGCCTGACCGCCATGGGGTATGAAGCCTTCAGCTGCTCCGCCCCTCGCCTCTGCAGCTCCTCCCATCGGACATTCGTAACATCAACTCTGTCTTCACTTTTAAATCCCGCCTCATAACTCACCTCTTTCAAATCAGTCTGACTCCTGTCCATCCAGCCACACACACCCACTACTGACACTGAATTTTATTCACTGTAAACTTGTTTTACTGAATGTTATTATTATCTTATTATTTATTTTCTTATGTGACTCTATTTCTCATCTTGTTGACCTTTTTAATCTGCTGTTATTTTCTCTGTAAGGTGTCTGTAAGGTGACCTTGAGTGTTGTGAAAGGCAGCTGGAAATAAAGTGCATTCAATTATTAAATGGAAGACACCAACAGTAGCTCCTGACTGGCAAAGTTAGAGTGCGTGTCAACACTAAGAGTGATTAACAAGGTGATAAAAGCAGCTCTGAAGTCTGAGAGAAGTCGCAGATGATGACACTTATTGTCTCAGTGATTTGTAAAACTACAGCTATTAAACTTTGAGTCTGGTAATGATCACCTCGTGTCTGTAACTGTCCTGAATATTGTCTCAAACTCAACCTGTTGCACAGATAAAGAGATTGAACGCAGCTCGGGGTGACGCTGAGAAGGACCACTGTGCAATTCATTTTATCAAATCACGCTTCAAAAAGCAGCACAGATCAATGATCAAGGTCTTATCCATGTGAAAATACTGGGCCAGTGTTTGCTGTTGGCACAGTTAAAAGATTTCTCGGGGCGTCCTCTGTGCTCCCTGGCAGCGCTGTGTCCTTTAATAATCCTCTAAAAACTGCAGCACATAAATGTCAGGTCACATCCTAACTGGTGAGTTGTGAAGAGTCATCAGATCGTTCTAAATGTCACTGAGATTATTCAGGGAGCGATCAACATCACTGTACACTCTAATTAATTCCCTTCAGGCTCCTGTGACTCCACAATTGATAACTGATCTGCTTTTGTTTTTACGTCTACATGGAGAAACACACCTTTTAGTACCAGATGTGTGTGCTAGGTAGCCCAACAGAGGGGGGACCAAACATGGGGACGCTAAGGAACGCTTCTGTTGGGACCATCCACACAAAGCGTACTGAACTGAACCGTACTGTACCGTAGAGTCACAAACTCCGTCATGTTAATAAATAACTGCGCCCCCTGCTGGGACACTGACAGTGCAACAAAGTGTCAACCTGGTGACCAGGTAACAAAACGGCCTCTTTTCCGATTGATCGTCGCTACAGAAACTGATCAGCATCTTACCTGCTTCCCTGGAGAGCTGCATGAAGGCGTCCACTCCTTTCTCCCCGTAGCTGCCCTCTGACGCCACAGTGGAGACGTAGTTCCAGCCCATGGCCTTGACGATGTCCACCATGGCCTGGGCCTGGAAACTGTCCGGAGGGACCACCCGAGAGAAGAAGTCGTACCGCCGGTCGTCACTGAGCTCCGGTGCCGTGGATGCATAGCTGATCTGAGGGATCTGGAAGGAGAGAGGGGAGAGAGAGGATGAGGAGTCAGGATGGTCGGAGCGTCATCGAGGACTGGGGACAGAGCAGCGTACTGTATGAATGTGAGGTAGGGCTGTGCTGCTCAGTATGTCTGGATGTGTGAGGGTTTTAAAAAGGCCAAACATTAAATATCAGACACCATCACAATGTTAAACCAAGCGACAACCTCCAGGGCTGACGAGCGCCGTAATGCACATGTGCCAAAAGCTGCAGTTCATCCACTGGCCACAGGGGGCTCGGTGCAACAGAGCAAATCCTCACAGACTCCAGATCTTAAAACTGACGTTTATATATTACTGGTAAATATCAATTCAACATCATCTACGTTTCCATGACATCAGAGGAAATGATTTATTGTGTCAGTCTTTTAAAATCCCTGTAAACATGTCAGTGTGAGTGAAATGTTCCTGCAGTGTCTTTAAAATGTGGAGCTGCAGCTTCATGAAGTGGAAACAGAGTTAGTTCGTGTTAAAGGAAAGTTTCCCTCAGAGCCGCTGCTCTCACTGTGTCTGTATGAAGATGAGGATGAAGGCAGGAGATGAAGAGGGGATTCCCTCTGTTTGCTGCAAAATGAGTTTAACACAGTGAAGAGTAAACGTGTTGACGGTAATTAGACTGTGTGAGAGGTCAGGGATTATCTGATCTCTGTCCGTCAGGGTCGTCACTAATGGACGGTGAAGATTAAATTCCATCCCTCAGGAAAACTCTTAAAGTTGCAAATCCTCCCTCAGCAGATATTTCTTCCTCCAATTACCCTCTGATCCCAGCGCTCACTCACTTTATGTCCAGGTTAAAGTTGGCTGTATGCAGAGCAGTGTTGCTGTGTGTGTGGAGCAGGTCAAACACTCACACAAGTTCCTGTCAATCACCCACAGCGTCTTTAAACTGAGGTGCTCAGTGTGGTCCTGCAGCAGGTGCAGACTCACTCTGGGTCCACAGAGGAAATATCTGCTTCAAGAGTTCATGTGTTGTTTGGTAAAACAAGTCGTGCTGGAGCAGACCTTCTGTTTCTGCGCCATACTGCATCACACTGTGTCCATCGTTACATCCAGACTGCAGACAGTCAGCCTGGTTTCAGGATATTCAGTTTATGCATATTTATAAATATATATTTATATACTGCTGGGATCTCACAGCCCAGTCAGCAGAAGTAACTGTTGGCATCAAATGTTCCTGCAAACCACAAATACATTACACTTATATGTTGCATATGTGTCATGTCAGTATTTCCAAAGTAACATCATCTGAATTCATCATCAGGAGGTGGAGGGGACGGTGGACGGAGTGACACCTCGCCTGTCAAGCTACAGACCTCTGCTTGAGACCAACAAACAAACTGTCATCACTAACCTGGAAATCCAGATGCCCCGCCCCCAGCAAATTCAGATTTGCTCTGCACGGGGATCTGGCCCCGACGAGCAGAGAGCGCTGAATCACCATCGGACCAATCAGATCAGTCTGTCTGACAGAGGCGGACTCTGGGCGGGCGTAACATGATGATGACAGCGCTGCACCATAGGAGTCTAAAAGTAAACAGCCAAGATGGCAGCTGCTGAAGGACGGTGTCCATTCAGTTTAGCTTTGGAAGAAACACTGAGCCAACTACACTTATCTTTCTCCTTGAGAGGAACAGAAGACTGCCCTAGAAGCCTTCGCTTCCAGGAAGGACGTTTTTGCTGTTTTGCCGACAGGATACAGCAAAAGCATAATGTATCAGTTAGCCCCACTGGTCGGCAAACACATGGGGCTTAGTGCAATGAATACGTCACCTTGTTTTCTGCTCTGATTGGTCATCGTGCTATCCAATTGCGTGCGGCAGCATTTAATATGCCTCAGTTAGTGCCGCCACTTGGGTAGGAAGGGTGTATCGGTGAGGGCCAGACTCTAAATCTTTCTAGATTTCAGTCTGGATTTCCAGGCTAGATGATCATGTTTTTTCCAGCGTCTTTCACCCCCGACATTTGTTTTTTAAGCTGCCTTTGGTTCTTTTGCCTGCGACATCTCAGCCCCGAACAGGTGATGTTAAGCTTCCTGTGGCTTTTCTTCCAGCATTTCACCCCCCAGAATGTTGACTTTTCTTTGGGACCCATGGCTTTTTTTTTAAGCAGGACTAGAGCCAGGAAAAGCATCTGACACTGCTGTGTCTCCAGCGGGGACTGTGACTTAACATCAGGTCAATTAAACCAAGTCATGATTTTTTTCCTGCCCATAACGAAGTCTTTTATTTTATCTTTTTGCTTAAACTAAACACCACGTTAACCACAGCGTTGTTGAAACAAAGTTGAAACATTGCTGTCACATAAACATACAAATTGAACATATCTGTGATTTGCAGAAAGGCATAATTCCAACATTTATTTTGGCTGGGATGCATTAATCACCATTGAATCACACAGAGGTGTTGAGCTAGATTTTGCAGCTGTGTGCCTTCAGTCTTCATCTCATGTTGCACGCAGCTTTAACAACATCCACCATTAAGGCAGAGCGACCTGTGTGCAGCCTGAGAGGTGAAACCCAGGGCAGCACCACTCACTGCTGAGTGAAGCTTATTTCTGTCAGTGGACGGTGATAACTGAGCATAAAAAACATCCTGACCAGCTTCTCTCCTCTGGTTTACAGATAGTCACAGGAAAGTGTTCAGAGAATTACAAGAACAAGCTTGACAGTGATTTTGAGTCTGTCATATATTCTTCCATTTCATTACACTTGTTTTGTTCTGGTCATCAGTGTTTTTCATTATAAAGCAGTCTCTGAGATATACAAGGAAAGTGAAATGACATCAGAACTTTATGACATTAAAAATGACTTAATTGGGACTATTTCAAGAAAAGGAGAAACTGACCTCTGAGGAACAGAGGAGGTCAGACAGACAGATTAAGGTCAGCTGATTAAACAGTGTCTTTAAGTTTCATTTATCAGTGTATTGTCATGCTTCAGACGGTCCACACGACGCCTGACAGTCACAGAGCAAAGTAAAGTGATAGTGTTTGAGGTTTTGTACCAAGCTGCAGTGAGGGTCAGAGTCACCTGTCACAGTGAAGCTGAACACAGCGACGCAGCCGCAGAGCCTCAGGTCTTCACCAAACTGCGCTGCGTTAGTGGCGCTGTCCTTGAAACGCAGCTGAAACATGTTTAAGCTTTTATGGCTTCTGACTCAAGAAGTCACAAAGGCCACCTCATCTGGCCGCCGGTGATAGATGCTGCATCACACACACACACACGTTAAGTCATAAAAACACTCGCACACAAAATGTGAAGCACACACACACACACACACACAGTATGCAGGTTCATCACAGTTACTGACACTGCGTGAGGCCGTTACCCTCCCAGAGAGAGATGGACAGGAGATCTGACAGCGTCACTTCTTAATTCACGCACTAGTTTTGGAAGAAGCAAAACAGCTTCCTCTGATGTGACCCATAAACACACCTGAGCTGAATAAGCGTGCTGCGAGGTGTGGTAGGAGGTGGAGGTCTGTGGACGTGATCTCTGACTGACCCTTAGAAAACCTCCATAGCCTCCATGTGCATAAACACATTCTTAACAGGAGGAGACACTTGAGCAGCTCAGACACCGATAGATAAAATAATCACATATTAAAGACTTGATCCAAACTAGACTTGCACCGATTTATCAGCAGTGCTCGGAATCGAGCCGGTTTTCACGTGATCGGCTATGGCCCATGACATGCGACCGGCCGGTCAGTCTAAAATATGCCGATTTAAAACGCCGGTCAAATTCCCGGCACGCCGCATGATTGACATCTGCAGCACACACTGAGGAGGTGAGGAAGTGAAACATGGGCGGCTTCTCACCTTAATCATTCACACACACACACCAAAAGAGAGAAGGAGGAAGTTGTTAACTGTCCGTGTTAAACTGAACTGTGGAGCTCTCACTGCTGCACTGTGCCGCTTGAAACTGATGAGGCGCGTGTCCACGTGCCGAAGATGTGCGTGACTGTGCGTTTATTTGTGGGCGCGTCCTGAAGACCTGTGTGAATTTTCCACAGGAGATATTTTTACTTTTTTGTCTATTCAAGAAATGACCCACAAATGCTACACACCAAGAATTAATATTTTATTTATCCATGTTTTTATTTATGTATGCCTTTTTACTTATTTATTTTAACACTGTAGCTGAAGTTATATTTGAGCAAAAAGGAAAATGTTTCTGAACCTGTGTCACTGTTTGTGTTTGTTTGTTTGAGATGATTATTGATGATTGACTGGTTGTGTCTTGGTTAAAATATTCTAATAAAGCAAAGACAGAAAATACTGCGATATCTTGTGTGCTGTAAAGTGGTTTGAAAAAAATGAAATCGGAATCGGCCCAAAAAATTGTAATCGGTGGAAGTCTAATCCAAACTGTGGAGGACGTGAACAAAGAGAACACCAACAGCTCAACACGTCTTCGCCCTCAACTTGTCAAACACAGCTGCACTGAGGCACCCTGTGGTGTTTGTCTGCGACGCACAGCGCTGCATCGTTAGCTGATGCTCAGAGCAACTGTGTGGTGCGGACTAAACACTTTTTTTGGTGGGCGGGGCTTAGCTGGAGGCAAAACAATTAGCTAGTGCTAGCTAGCAAATTTAAGAAGTAGGTCATTATTGGTTTCTACTGACAAGAATCCACATCATGCATCCCTAAATGCAAACCAGCAAAGTCACTTATTAAATGCATTCCTGAAAATAACGTGTTCATGTGCTTAGTGGGAGGAGATCCTATCCATGCACACATCCTGTCGTCTCCACATTAGGCTGTACATGGTGAGCTCCACGCTGAGATGAACCCGCCCAGACTTCTTCATGACAGGCTCGGGCGCTCAGTCACCTCCTCTCCCACGAGCGCTCCTCTCTAAAGATAATCTTTACTCAGGTCTCCACACTTTGAGGAGCAGAAATAACCTCTGGAGCTGATGGTTTTGGGGCCGAACGCCTTTAGAGCTTCATCTCTTTCTGTTTCTGCTCCACTGACGGGCAGCTGTCTGCCTCTCACAGGTGGATCCTGTAGTCAGTTTACGCCAGCTCAATCTGTACTGGCCCCTCCACCTACTGCCCACTGAGACATTTAGGAGAGGACACTTATTCTGATATTTATCGTCTCACCACAGACACAGTCAGCGTCAGAGCTGCAGCAGAGACACAGGTCCTGGAGGATGATGATGTGTTTGAACCAGAGTGCTGCAATTTGGGTAAAAAATCTAACTCCTTCTGCCCAGAGTCCAAAATGAGTCTGAACACAGTTATAATAATCAGATTTATAAATTCACTGTGACTGTGTGAGGATTTCATCTTCTCCAAAGTCCATCATGAATACATGTCCAGAGACCTGTGTAGAAATCACAAAAAGAGACGGCTTTGAGGGCTGACATCACGATGACATCATGTTATCAGCTGGAGGTGCAGCTGCCTCTCCCCCACAGGGCTGTAGGCTCCACAGGAGTGTTAAAATGTGTTTGTCTTGTTGTGTTATTGGGAGCCAGAATAGAAGGAGTCATGGCTCAAAACCAGCCGCCACTGCCCGTCAACAAAAACAAAGACAACTATGGTTAAATGTGATAAGACCAAAGGACTGGACGGAGGCCATCATCAAAAATGCTCACATGTGCAGCGCACACTTCATATCAGGTTAGGGAAAAAGTATTTCCTGTTGTAGGGATGAATAAGGTTATGTGTATTAAGGGTTATCATGTCCACCTCATCAGAAACTGGGGAGGGATTAAGAGGAAGATTGGATTTCTCTGCAACGCTAACTTTTTAGCACATTAGCTAACGTTAGCTTCCATAGCAAAACAAACAAGTGTGGTCCTCCTTTGTAAGATTGGCTTCCTGTGACATCATCCATCATCGTTGAGTCAAAGTGGACATTTGTGCCAAATTAAAGAAATCCCCATAAGGCGTTCTTGACATGGCGTGTTCACAAGGGTGAGACGGACAGATGGCGCAGAGGCATAAAACTCATGCTGCATTATGGGTATGTTTAGCCGTGCTAGCAGCATGGCTCTTGGGTTCTGACAGAGTGTGTGAACACTTCCTTTGAGCCGTTATCAGGAGAGCTCAGACCTCCTCAGAAAGCTGTGCAGCAGATCTGGAGGGCCTGATGTTGCAGCTCTCCTCAGGAGCTCTTAAACACGTTGATGTTGCCTCCTGTTGGCAGACGTCACACTCCTGCTCCTGATAAGGAAAGCGAAGAGGAGCAGCTCCTCAGACTGCCATATATGTGGTGACACAGCAGGTGGCCTTCAGAATTGACTCCATACATTCCTGTCTAACACGGCGTCGGGCCGACCGTGTCCGCCTCCTCGGGCTCCAGCAGACACAGCTGCCTGTCAGACACAAACACACACACATACTGCTGCAGTCACACTGATGACACGCCCTCTGAGCTCTGCGTTATTGTACTGACATTTTCACACACACACACACACACACACACACACACACACACACACACACACACACACACACACATTATGTCAGTGCTGGGAAGTGATGAAAACATGGGACCAAAGACAGAAAAAGATATCAGATAAAAACAGACTGAATTATTAAAGAAGACGATGAATCCACATTATCTGCAGCGTCCATCAGTCTGACTTTGGGACATCTGCCCCCTGTGTTCATCCTCTGGATCAGCTCCAGGTACAGGCAGCGAGACACTCGACAGGTGTGACAGGAGAGAAAAGGACAGAAAATATACACTGCTCCTAAAAATGAAGGGTTTGAGATCAGCTGATGTAGCTGAGATGTGAGCTGAGCGTGACATCATGTCCTGTCTGAGCTAACACATTAGCCTTATGTTATTATGTGTTCACAGAGCACGCTCCACATACACGTTTCCACAGGAGGAGTTACAGATGACTTAGACAGATCTGTACTGACGTCAACAGCCAGTGTGCAAAGGCACGTCATGAAGCAGTGGTGCAGCAGAGGTGTCTTCCTCAGGGTGAGGACAGTCCCCCCTGCGTCTCTCTAAGAAATGGAGACACCATCACAGAGTCGTGTGTCGCCTGCAGGACTGAGGCTTCAAACATCCCCAGTGAGCTTGCACAGCAGCACTGGTGTCCCTGGGACAGCCGAGGGGACTCTTTGGGGCTGTGGTGGTCACTGTGGAGGCCCACATGGTGAGTCCACAGTGGGGGGTGGGGGGGGTGGGGGGGGGGCAGCAGCATCAGCACAAACTGACTCAATTTTCTCAGCTCAGAGCCTGGAGGTCATCAGTGACAATAAGGAGAGCAATGGAAGGAGAGGAGTTCTCCGCCTGTCGCTCTGCTGCTCAGCTGAAACCTGCTGCTAAACTGCACTTGGTGTTGGTTATTTTATCAACTGTGTCGAGCACATGGACTCATAAGACCCCAAAATAATGCTGCAGTGGCAAACTGTCGGGAGAGAACAGAACTTGTTGTAGAGAATGTGACTGTGCAAACAAAGAACTCTGCCAAGCAAGAATATTCCTCCCTAAGACACGACGACAGTTTTCTTTTTATTATTTTCCTTCCAGACAAACATTTTACTCCAAAGTGCAGCACTTACATCACATTTAATGAGCAATAACCATGAAAGTGACTTCATCTAAATCACATCAACAAACTCAAATTCTGCTTCAGATCAGCCTCCGCTCGTTTTGTACCAAACATCAAACAGCCCGTCTCTCCTTACACACCAGCAGCACGCTGTACTTTAATATCACACTACATTCTGAAAAACAACAAAACACCAGAGAGAGTCGTTCACTTCCTGTTTCCTACCAACACACGAACAACTCTTTAAACTGTGACCGCCACTGTTCACTAAAGCCCAGCTCAGACCAAAGATTCATGACGAGACGAAACTGTTTCAAAACGTCACAGAGAAAAGTGTCAGCGGTGTGAACTGGCCGGTCTGAGCCGGACTCAAGCCGGCTGATGGTGTCACCTGACACTCAGCTGGTCACATGACCGGTGGCTGGTTTTAAAGCACGTCACCTGTTTCAACAGCCAATCAGCTTGTAGTGAAGTCATGGTCAAGTCAAAATGACCACAGATGGCGTGTTGGCTTGCTGCAGCAGGTGCTCCGTCCCCAGCGAGCTGTCTGGTGCAGACGTTTTGTTAATATTTTCACATATCTATCAATATTTGCGGACATGGTATCAAGATTTTTGGGATTTCATTCACATTTTAATAATATTTTTTGGACATTTTATCTGCAATCTTAATCATAGATTTTTGGACATTTTTTGAACATCTTTTAGGATATATATACATTATATTTTAGCACATTATATCAACATTTTTCAAACATTCTAATAATATTTTTTTGGACATTTTATCAACATTTTTTTTGGGACATTTTAATAAAAATTCTAAGACATTTATCAGCAAGTAGTTGCCTATTTCAACTCGTCTGGTTGTGAATCTTTGCTGTAAACTCTGCTCAACTTTAATCACAGGTATCCACCGTCATTCATTTGACCTTTAAGAAATACTTTGCAGATTTTCAACCATCTTTGTGTCAGAACAATGTGTCGTATGTTTAAATGAACTGTCACAAACTTCCCTCCATCTTATCAGCGCCCACATCTCCCTGCTTCTCCTCCATCTCAAAACAGACGCATGATGTGAAACATGTCATCACGCAGAGCTGAGCTGACTCTGGGCTCTTTATCCAACTGCAGATTGAACATTTTCATACTGTCCTCCACCACGACACAAAGGGTGTGGAGGCAGATTATGAGAAAGACCCTTCGTTCTCTCTCAAACTCAAACTCCAATCAAATCATAAAACTAATAACTGCTGATCAAATAAAGCAAGACTGTGTTACTGTGTTTCTCTCCGAACATGTTGTGAACACGTTTCAGCTCACTGTTTACCTGTGACACCATCAGTCGGCCATCATATTGTTTTCTGTGTCAAGCTGATGAGTTCGCATCACGTCACCCACCAGAGAGAGCATTCATTGGTCCGACGCAGCGCAGTGCATTCTGGTAGTTGTAGGTTTTCTTGAGTAAAGAGGATGTCGCAGTTCTTTTCCTCTGTTTTCTCTGGTCATGTTTCACTGATTTCAAAAGTATCTGCATCTCTCTGCTGCACAGACAGCCCAGTCTTATGAAAAGACCGTCTCCGGCAGTGAAATACGTCTTTAATCTGACCTCACTGCATCTTAAACTGTCAGCAGGTGATTCAAATCAAAGCTTCTTCACTGAACTTCATCCACTGATGCTTTACAGAAACACAGGAGTAACATGCAGGAATGCAGAGGTGCATTCAGAAACTTTGCCAGATCCTTCACTCAGCTCGTTTGTGCTGAAACACTTTGATGAACTGTGCTTGGTTTTAAATTGGAGGTGTGAGGGGAAGACTTTTAATTAGCCAGGTGAAGTAGCTTTGAGGCTTTATCAAAGCTGCAGACGTGATGTGCACAAACTAAACCCTGAAACATCCGCCGACACCACTGAGGGTTAAGATGAGTTCACAGCTTCCTGTGCACGTTCATGATGCTGAACGAGACGTGTGTGTTCCAAAAACAGGAAGCAAACACACAAATAAATACAAATATATGTGCGTGACATGAGGACTGAAGAATAGAAAAGCTAACACAAAGGAGCCGTGTGACTGAAGTCCAAAGTTTGGCAGCAGACGCTTCGCCCTCCACCCTGTGATAGATTAGACTCATAAGCGGCCTGGTCATCCCTCTCTCCCTCTATCATACCTGCTGGCATCTCTCTTTCTTCCTCTGGACATGGAAAGGTCAGCACCTTGACAGCTTCAATAAAACACAACCTGCGCTACACTGTGACAATGGCTAAACCCCGCATTGATCCGAGACGCCGAGGCAGAAAGAGACAGGGCGGGGCGGCGGGCGGTCTGAGAGAAGCAAACATGACCTGAGCTGGAAGGTGACAGAGACTAAAGCTGCACTGATCTGAGACAGATGGCAACAGAAGGGGAGAGGAGGGAGAGGTGACGGACACTGAAGACAGAGGGACTGACAGCGAAAAGACGGAAACACTCAGACGCGGCGGCGGGAAAACAGAGGAGGAGTAAGAGCGGGAATGACAATGTGACAGAGCGATCTGAAATTGATTGGAGGGCCCAGAAGCTGGTGTGAACCTGAGTGGAATCAGAAAGTGGACAAAGTCATTCAGAAAGAGACAAAGACGGCGTGAGAGGACAGAGCACGGGGCGCCACCGCCATGCACTGAACACGGTTATTGACATTTCCATCTGACATTTGTGCGTCTCTTCAATGGCAGAGGACTTAAGTTATTGACCTTCTGCTCAACGCTGATGTCTATTAAATGAGTGTGTGTGTCTGTGTGTTTGATTTGTGACAGCAGCTGGTACGACTCGTGTCCTGTGGCCTTTTGCTTACATGTATGTCCTCAAGTGTTTGTCAGAGGTCAGAGCATCACAGGTGAAGGATGGAGGCGCCGGACTTTTCTAAAACTTCATTGTTTACAGTTCATACTGTGACCTGCGCTCTGTTTCATGTTCGCTATCAGCCATATTAGAAGTAGTGTGAAGTTTCTGCTCGAAAACTCACGATAAAAGTTTTACATAACGAAATAACAGGAGACTTTTATTGTGAAAGAGCTACAGGAAATGAAATGTGTTTATTACTGAATAAGCAGAACTGTGTCCGCAGCTTCTTTTCAATAGAGACAAGTCTGATAATACGGCAGGGAGGAAGAGAGAGAGAGGATGATGATGGTGATGAAGACACACAGCTCACCTCCAACAGGTAAACTTCTCTCACCTGTCCTGCTGTGTGATGGAAAAACACCTGCAGCAACAGTGACAGCCGTGGATCAGCCCGCTGCTTTCAGACGTCACCACTCAAGACAAGCCGTCAGCAGGTAAATACACACCTCCAACAGGTAGCCCTGTTGTCATGGAGACGCAAATCCCTGCTGTGCTGGGCTGACGGCCCAAACCGAACCAAACCGAACCGAACCAAACCAAACCAAACCAAACCGAACCGAACCAAACCAAACCGAACCGAACCGAACCAAACCAAACCGAACCGAACCGAACCAAACCAAACCAAACCAAACCAAACCGAACCAGCCAATGACAGTAGGAATGGGGTACAGGTCCTTCCTGTAGCAGCTGCAGGTTCACAAAGAAATCAAAGTATATCCATAAGAAATCAAAGAATGTGGGTTTCTAGTAACCATGGCGACCACAGCCACTCTCCATCAGGGCAGCACTGAACATTAATGACATGATTAAACTCTGTCTATGAAGGCATACAGCTGTGTGTGTACGTGTGTGTGTTACATCATTATCCTCATCACTGTACGGCACATCTCTGACAGATCTCTGTGTTCTCTGTGAGTTAGCCAGCGGGCCACATCTGGCCCAGTGCTGGACGGAGTGATGTCTGAACCGAACGGCACTGACGGGGCCTCCACAGCACATATGGCACCGAGCGCTGAGGCTGGTGTCGATGAGCCGCCCGGACGTCACTGAGCAGTGATGGTGTGAGTGTGTCTGAACGTGTCATCATGCCGACACACAGGCAGTGTGACTGCTTCTCTCCAGAGGACACACACATATCTGTTCACTAGAAACAACCCTGTTGATGAGTCTCATAATATATACTGAGGGTGCAGACTGGAAAAGTTTATATCAGTGTGTTTAACGTTCTTATTATCATTACTGTTTTTATAGGACTGTCAAGCAATGAAATAATTGAATTAATTACATGAATGCTGTCAGGTGTGTCGTAGTGAAGCTGCTGGATGTTGGACACAGTTGTCCCCCTGTCCACCCAAACTGTCTGCAGTCCATTCTGTGAGGGAGTCAGTGAGTCGGTCACAGGTAGACTGACTCAGTCTGAACACCTGGTCCAGGCTGGCTGCTAGCGTTAGCATCAGAGGCTGTGCTAACTCTGATCTAAAGTCTTTGTGTTGAGGTGATATTTCAGACTGAAGTTCTCTGATGGTACGAAAGTTCCTTCCTGCAGAACCTGCAGAGAACGCTGCTCCTGTCAACAGCTCCATCTGGGTGTTTGTTGAATGTAAATGTTACATTCATGGGGCCGAGCAGCCCAGCGCTCGACAATGCGAACGTTTCACTCGCATTTGCGACTAAAAATCAGCCGAAGCAGCCTATATTTTTGTCAATAAAAAAATATGATAATCTAACTGCAAATGTTGGAGGAACTCCAGCTGCCTTCCCTCTTCCCTCTTCCCCGTGTGACACGGTTATGGGTGGTTTTCCAAGCCACTGTCGGCACAATGAATATAAGTCCCACTGTCGGCAGCGTGGAAATAAGTCAGTGTGGAGGAGACGGATCGGGAAAAGCGGCAGACCTCCGGGGAAGCCTGCTCTGTTCTCCCCGCAGTTAGGGACCGTCCTCCACGGTACCACTGCTGGGCAGGGTGGAAATAAGTCCTGCAGAGTTTCAGAGGACCTGGAGAATGTTTTAGGATAGTAATAACATTATATAAGATAATCATATTGCAAAGATAATATATATAAGATAATAACATTAAAGACAAAATTAAATTGCAATACTTTTTCAAAACTTGATGATTCTACCTTTCTGTACATTTTGTATACAAATTCATTAACTAATTTTGCTTGTAAATGTCTATTTGCATCACGTTTATTATGGAAAACACATTATTTGATCAATTTACATTGTGCCCCGAAAGTTCTTTGTGTGCTCCTTACTTTTTCAACTTCGGAGCACATGTGCTCCTTGGGGAAAAAGTTAGTGTCAAGCCCTGCAGCGTCGTCTTGTCTGCCTCCATCATGTGACAAAGACACTGTGGCCCTCAGGGACGCAACAGGTCAAAGGGCACCAGAGAAGAGGATAAATCAGCGTTAATTTTTTTAAGGCGTTATTTTTTCTGTGATTAATTATCAAAATAAAAATGTTATCTTGACAGCCCTGGTTTTAAGCTACAGTTCCTTTCATGTTTCGACAGATGTTTTCAGTCCTTATTCGCGTCCATGTTGTCCTGTGTGAGTCCATTCACAGTGAGCTGAATGATGTGTGAGCAGCTCCTGTTTGCAGTGAACACATGAATGTACAGACATCTTTCACTGGATCCACTTCTGTGTCCAGATCAGCTGCAGACTGACTTGGCAGAGATGGCTGCCATCTTGTTGTACATGGATAAGTGTGTTGTGCTCTTACTACCAGTAGGTGGCACAAACAGTGTCCATGAACGAGGACAACAGGTGTGAGTCCAGCAGAATCAAGTATAAGGTGCAGTAAACCCAAAATGTGACGTCCTCATGAGGACACAGGGTCTCAGGAGGATAAATGTCCAAACAATGCTGTGAGAACCTGAATAATAAAAGCATCCAACATGTCTTCATCAGAAAAAGGTCTAACTAATATCTAAACCAAACGTGCTGTTTGCATGACACGTATCAGAATACGTCAGTGATAGCTGAGTGTTAGTGTGCATGTAAACGTAGCCAGTGTCAGCTGCCACCTACTCTTCCACCATTTGAGCTTTCATTCTCACACTTCTCTGCTTCAGTCAGCTCAGTTTCACCATCTGGGACATTTAGCTTAACGACCGTTTACACTGACAGCCATCGCTCTCCAACAGCAAGAACATGACGCACGATCTATTTAACTGTCAGAGCTCTGAGCCTCAAACTATAATCAGCCAGAACTAAGAACTACCATCAGGGTCAGCGTGCTTTCATGATGGGAAACATTACGTTGGATATTCTAAAGACATGACAAATGAAAGTGTCAAACTTTTAAGGAAAATTTGTGTCAAACTGCAGTTAAAGGATGAAAAACTGCAGCAGGCTGCACGCACGTGTTCAAAAACCTCCACTGAAGATCCAAAGAAATAATCCTGAATATAAATGTGCGAAGTGTTTGTGTTATCAGCAAATTAGGAGAATATAAAAGACTAAATTCTCCCTTAAATTATCAAAAATCCATAAATTTGGTCCCAGCAGGCTCCTGTAGCAAACTGTTTGTGTTTTTGAAGTCTGCAGTCAAAGAGAATTATAATCAGCTGGAACACATACTGGCTACGGAGGCAGAGACCTGCTGCTTCCTGCTTCATTTAGTCACATCCCTGCTACGTCTGTGTGTGTGTCTGTGTGTGTGTGTGTGTGTGTGTGTGTGTCTGTGTGTCTGTGTGTCAGCCTCCATTTCCATTTGTCAATTCCAGTGTTTTCTCTCCAGATAAAATGAGATTTAAGACACTCCCATTCACACTCCGTCACATATCTGCATCTCTGCTGGTCGGATCATAAATCTGATCACAGCCCGTCTTTGTTTTCCAGGCCACATGTAAATCAGGTCGCTCCTCCTCCTCCTCTCCAGGAGGAGGTGGTGATGCACCTGAAGCTGTTCAGTCACAAAAACACCAGAGGATGAACGTCTGATCTTTAGTAGTTTGGTTACGAATATAACAGTTTAGCAGTGAGCTAACAGCCATCCATAAACACGGAGGAATCAAATTAATGAAACATGAGTAAGACAAATGTTTTATTGTCAGAGATCAATAAGAAGTTGAACTGATCAGGAAACATGCATTCACATAAACGCAGCAGACCTCCCTCTTAACGCCAAAAGCAGGATTTATACTTGTGAATTAACGCCGTACCCTACACCGTAGGCCCTCAGGCCCCAGTCACAGAAAGTGTTTGGCAGGATGCAAAAGCTGAGGCGCACCGCTCTGCCTTTTTTGTTGCCAGGCAACCAGCCCATCACCTCGTCACCCTAACCTTCCTGTGTCATCAATCTACAGTTTCTGTGTCCTGCAGTAATCAGTGTGTAGCTGCTGCCATGTTGAGGCAGAGGGTGCTGTCTGTAGCTCTGGTTGAGGGTGAGAGGCTGTCAGCAGATAAACAGAGATCTGTGTGGGTACATGAGACCCTAAAAAAGAGGCTGGATCATGGGGAGTACCACCAGTTGGTCCAGGAGCTTCTCCTCCATCATGGACGTTTACAGTACTGCACTTATCTGCTGTTTTCTATTCAGATGGTGCTAACTGTGCTTTGTAAAGTCGTATAGCTCTGGGTATCCAGCAACCACTACCACCAGTTTCTCCTCCATTGGTTACCAGCTGTAAACTTGTTGTCATGACCACCACAGAAGCCCCGCCTCTCAAATCATTTTTTTTGTTCTAAAACCATCTCAACACAAAGAGCGAATACGACCAACTTAACTGCACACCTGAGAGTGAGAGACTGACAGTCTATTGTTTTGTATTTATTTATATATTTTGATATTTTTACGTGTTATTTGGGATATTTAAATTTTCTTTTTTTGCATTCCTAAATATTCTTGTTAAATAAATGTTTATTTCTCTTTAAAATGGTGAACTTGCATCAACATGTCTCTGTTATCATTATTTAAGTTTATAAAATGGTCTAAAAACAGCAAAATTAAAACAATAATAAAAATGGTCTTAAAAGCACAATATTACGCAATATTATCGCTTATCGCAATAATTTCTGACGCAATTAATCGCCCAGCAAAATTTGTTACTGTGACAGGCCTGGAGGCATGTCGCAACAACAACGAGCAAAAAGTTTGATTGTTGTTAAGACCTGTGACAGAACGACGCCTCCAGCTGCTGAGAAACACTCTGTGTGTTCGGGGCCTGAAGCTCCTCCTGTTTGTGCAACCACCACAGACTCTGTGATCATTTTGCTTTCAGCTTGTTGTTGCCATTGGTAACAGTATGATGTCATTATGTCAGCAAGTCAAAATATTGCAATATCACAACATGAATTTTTCATATCATCGTAAATATTATACCAGTATTATCATGACTGATTTGATGTGCGACCCCGAGCCAAGGGTCAGTTAGAAATGATGAGGACAAACATTGTTGTATCAGAGAGAAATACACACGTATAAACCCTGTGTGTGTGTGTGTGTGTGTGTGTGTGTGTGTGTGTGTGTGTGTGTGTGTGTGTACTGTTTAAAGGAGAGGAAATCACAGGTGACAGAAACAGCGGGGGCATTGTGTCCTAATCACACTTAATTACAATGACCCTCAGCTCAGGGTACAGCCATCACTGATTCCATTACAACCTCTCATTTTCTCTGATATCCTCCTCTCTCTCTCTCTCTCTCTCTCTCTCTCTCTCACACACACTCGCACACACACACACTCTCACACAGACACAGGCAGGATGACATTCTGGCACAAGAACACACTCATACAAAAATACACACACGTAGGCGCACGCATTCATCAACACGCTGTTATTTTCCCAAGCTGCCGACAGACGGGTAAATGAAGCAGAAAGCTACAAGCTACTGGATGTATACACTCTCTGAGTCACTGCCGGGGTGTGTGTGTGTGTGTGTGTGTGTGTGTGTGTTTGAATGTGTGTTTGAATGTGTCATTTCATGTGTGTACATTGTTATTATCACTATATTTGTAAAACAGTGCATCAGCATTGAGCCAGACTGTGATTCACACCAGAGGAAGCCCTCTGCTGACTGACTCACTTTCATTATCCTTTTATCCTCCTCTTCCTCCTCACATCTTCCCCTTCGTCTTCCCACTCCGCTCCTCTCCCTCCTCTAATCTTCTTTGTGCGTCTCACTTCCTGGCTGTTTCTCCTCCTCATCAGCGAGGAGCTCATTGTGATGCAACATGAAGCGGGGCTGAAGGCTGAGCGCTGGGTGATCGCTCTGACATCTCTCTGGTTGAACAGGCCGCGGAGGGCCTGACTGTGGTTCATGTGTCACATGTGTCACTGTGGAGTGTGTGTCTGTGTGTGTGTCTGTGTGCAGCTGTGTGTGTGTCTGTGTGTGAACATGTCTCACTGCTCATCTCCATCTTCAGACATCAGCCTGTGATGTAAAACTGTAACCTCGTTATTCCACAACCTTCCAGCTCTGAATCTGAAGATCTGCGTCCGACTGTCGCTGTTGATGTTGCAAAACGACAATCTGACGCTCACACCAGTGTCACTCAGTGATTGGTCGGCTGTGTGGAGGAGAGAAAGGACGCGGGGTTTAAACTTCTCTTTCAGCTCTCTTCCTTCTTAAACGCCTTCAAGGCATGGCTGCGGGAGTGTATTGGCTTCAGCCGTCGACAACTGATGGTTACATATCTTGTATATTTACAGAACTGACAAAACAGAGACTCTTATGTGTGTTTTCAAAAGAGACTTTTTACACAAACTCTCCTTCTAGAAATGGTTTTAGGTCTTACCCAAAAAACCTTCTGTTTCCAGTCATTTAAAGGTGGAGTCTATGATAGCTCAGAGCTCGTAGTTCTGCTCCCGTTATCTCACCTCAGGTGTGTTATTGTCAATAATAGCAATCCATTCAGGTTTCTGAGGTTTCTACCACTTTTTCCTTGTTAAAGGTGTTTGGGGGAGTTTTTCTTTTCAGCTGTGAGGGTCTGAGGACAGAGGGGCGTCGTATGCTGTAAAGTCCTCTGAGTCAAACTCTAGTTTGTGACTTTGGGCTTCATAAATACTAGAGCTGTAGTCAACCAAAGAAAATCTTGGTCGACTAAAGTCGCACATAATCTTCAACTAATCGATTAGTCGTCAGAGGAAAAAAAATCTGCATGTTATTTATACTTGTGTGGTGGTGTGTCTGTGTCACTCTGCAGTTACACCTCCAAAACACTAGTCTGCAGTGGAGGACTGTGTTAAGAGCTGTAAAGTTTAGTTCAAATCAAACTTTATATATAAAGTTGATGCAAAACACACATTAAACACACATTAAACATGGCTTAATAGAGACAATTTCAAACACAAGTACGCCAATCAGCTTCACTATAACTCGCAGCATTCACAGACAAACACTTGTCTTTATCTGGACACATTTTCCCCACAAATACAACATGCTAACGTTATTAGCACAAGTCTGTGGCATTTTACATTGTATAAATTAGCCTAGCATCTAGCGATCTTTTCCTCTTCTCATATAAAACCAGGGACAACAGCAACATTTAACAAAGGTAACGGCACAAAATTCAGCTCCATTACAACTCACAACATTCACCAACAAAACAGCTGTCTTATACTAAACACATTTTCCAAACAAATACAACATGCTAACGTTATTAGCACAAGCCTATGGCATTTTACATTGTATAAATTAGCCTAGCGACGAGCGGAGATTTCCTCTGCTCATATTTCAGCCAGGATAAATCACAAACAAGACTTAAAATGCTATCTTAGTGGAGGCTTTACTGTCTTCACAATTTATTGTTTCTTATCTATGAAATTAAAGTAAATCAAAGCTTTGTTTCCACTGAGGGAAATGGTTTCAGCTCACAGAGACAGACAGGAGGTCTGCGTCACTGTGACGCTGAGCGTGAGGGTGGGTGAGTCCAACTTTCTGTCAACACCCCCATTTTGCAGGAAATAATGGATTAATCCTGGAAAGCTGTTGATGTAGCACTTTTCTCCTTATGAAAGTAACACGGCGATTATTCGACCAATGAGAATTTGGTCGGACGAGAGCATAGCGACCAAATAATCGACTAGTCGACCAGGAGACTACAGCCCTAATAAATACGACTGAAAATTAAAATTAAATTTGAAACAATGCTGCAGCAGTGTTAATTAATATGCAATACTCACATTCACGTTAAATAAAGCAGTGTTAATTCTGTTCTTATTTTGTTTCAATGTTTTTCTCTTAAAAACCAAAGAACCGATAATAGTACGGTTACAGTTCTAGATCAGTCAAGATCAATCAGGTCAAGCAGTATCAGTGTTGGTGAGCAGTAGTATCGTTAGCTCTTTTTTGGTCTTCTGACCACTCAAGGTGCTAGGGATGTAACGATTACTGATATTACGGTAAATCTTGGTTAATTTTAACACGGTAAGAATTACCGTTTATGTTTAAATTAATTGCATTATCACGGTGGATTATCAGGATATGTAATAACAGCCTCATTCAAGTCTCGCGATGCAGGCGCTGCGTGAATGCGTAGCATGTGTAAACACAAAGAATGAAAACATGGCGGAAGGTGGTGATAGCGGCGGCACTCGGGACATTTTCCCCCCAACTAAACGGACAAAGTCTGAGGTCTGGGCGTACTTTGGGTTTTTAAAAAATGCCGAGGGTCAGCTGGTGGAGGACAACTATCCCGCATGCAGAAAGTGTGGGAGTAAAGTTGCTGCAAAGGGTAGTAACACCACGAATCTGCTGGCTCACCTCCATGACCATCATCCACAGCTTTACAGCCAATGCAAGTTATGCTATGCAAACGTCAGTTATTGTGTGAGGGACTTCGGTTTTACTAAGATTATCATAATATGTAACTCTTGACGTATACGAGACATTTGAGCCGTATCTGTCCTCCTAAACAGCGACTAGGTTTTCCGTTTTCGTTTAAGACACTTAGGAGCTAATACTAACGTTAGCTGAGTAGCTAGCTAATAGCCGTATTAGCAGCTATGTTGCTAAGTGTTTCAAAACAAAACAGAGCTGAAAACACTGAGCAGAGCCGACAGAATATAAACCGACGTAATGTAATGCTAATTGAGATCAACTATGATTGAATCACTGTGATTATACCATACCATACCAATTTATTTATATAGCACATTTAAAACAACAGAACTGAGACCAAAGTTCTTTACAAGTAAAAGAAAAAACAGGTAACAACGCACAATCACAACTCATGAATAAGAAACATACACATGGTTATTGTATGGCGAGCTAGAATCGATATAGACGGCCAATTATGCTTTCTCGGCATAAGCTCAAGGAAACAACATAAAACGCTGCCGTGTTAACCTTTGAGCCTTAATGGGGGCTCTCGGTTTTATAAGATTAATTAAATGCGCAATTCTAATGTGTGATTATTCTGTGTAATGATGACCACTGCCCTTAGGGTTTGTTTGGTTTCTCCTGCACATTTGTGTTATCAATTCTATTGTATGTTTTTTGATCTACTCTTGCATTGTGTTGTTTTATATATATTTTTCCTCTCGTGCTAATAAATAACGCAAATCAAATCAAACCATTTAAGGGAATGTCAACGTCTATATTAGGGATGGGTCACGATTTTCGAATTTCGAATAGTCGTTTTATTTTTGAAAAATCGATTTTTTAATGCGATTCGAAAATTATTCGAAAAATTGTCGAATAGTTGCCACAATTTTCGAATAGTGTTTTTGCTTGTGTTGCTCATCCCTAGTCTATATGAATTCTAAATCACCTTGTTTCCTTTTTTACAGAAAGGGAAAGCTGTGGGCCAGCCAAGCACAAGCACTGGTTCAGGGCCAGGCACAAAGTCACAAACACTTGAGGAGGTCTTCAGGAAAAAGTCAGCTTATGCACCTGAACCTAAGAATGCACAAGACCTCACTGCTGCCATTTCATACTTCATCGCCAAAGACATGATGTCATTCAGAAGTGTTGAGAGGCCAGGTTTCTTGAGGCTGATGAAAGTAGCTGTGCCACAATACAAAGTGCCATCACGCACTTTATTCTCCAAGACACAAATTCCAAAGTTATACAATGAGGTCAGAGCTGACGTTATGAAGAGTCTAAGTGAAGGCTGTGACCACTGACCTCTGGACCAGTGGAACTGGGGCTGGTGTACCATACATTAGCTTCACCATTCATTACATCAAACAAGACTGGCAACCGGTAAGCACACTGCCTGGAGACCCAATTCTTTCCTGCTGATCATTCTGCCCAAAACATCAGCGACTTTTCTGAGAACATGCTTGAGGAGTGGGTGATCAGGAAGAGTGACTTGGTCTCCATAACCACTGACAACGCTACAAATATGGTCAAGGCTTTCAAAGACTTTCCAGACCTGTGGCTCGGGTGTTTTGGCCATAATCTGAACCTGGCCATATCAAAGGCTCTTAAACTCAACAGAGTTGAAACAGCAGTCAAAGTGTGCTGAAATGTGGTACAAGGCTTCTCTCGGAGCTGGAAGAGGAGGAGGGGACCAGCAGAAAACCAAGCTGCCCTCAGTTTGCCACAGAAGGCTCTGATCCACGTTGTGGTGACCCAATGGGGATAAACCAACAAGATGGTTGGGCGTTTTCTTCAACAACAGCAAGCAATCTGTGCAACACCGGCTGCAGAACGGGGTGCATGGCATCTGATGCCCAAGGATGCAGACATAGGTGTTATGGAGCAACTGTGCCAGCTGCTTGAACCTCTGAGCAAGTTCACAGATGCATTTGCCTCAGAGACACGCGTGACACTATTGGCCATAAAGCCTGTCCTTGACCACATCATCCACGATGTCCTGCAGGAAAATGATGAGGAGCCAGCTCTGACCAAAGAGATGAAACACATAATACACAGAGAAGGCTAACAGTGTCATGCAGATGACGTGTTTCATTGACCCCAGGTTCAAAGTGAGCTTTTAGGGTGAGGCTGAAACTGCAGTGGTTGGGAGCTGTGTTCAAGAAGCCTTGAAGCTGACACCTGCTGTCCAGGTTGAGGAAGAACAACCAAGCACAAGCAGTGCCTCCACAGAAACACCAGAGGGGAAAGGCTTGGCTGGATTGCTGAGAAGAATTGCTTCATCAAAGCAGCAGAGAGCTACAGAGGATTCAGCTCCAATCACAGCAGAAGCTACAGTGAAGGAGGAGATCAAGGTCTACTTGACTCTACCTTCCATTCCAGCAGAAGATGATCCACCACAGTGATGGAAGAGCCATGCATCAGAGCTGCCCCATCTTGCTAGGATTGCCAAGAAGTTTTTGTGCATTCCAGCAACCAGTGTACCTTCAGAGAGGCTGTTCAGTGCCAGTGGGCACATTGCTTCTCCTCTGAGGGCACTTTTAAAACCAGAAAAAGTAAATATGCTGACATTTCTGCATTTCAATCTTAAATGAACATACATGAAGGTCATGCAAGGTCAGCACAGTCAGCCTTGATCTGGGACAGAACAATCAATCAGTGATGTTCTGTCAGTACTTGAATGTTTGGACTTGTTTACATGGTATTGCAACACATTGATATTTATATTAATGTTTAAAGTTTATTTTATTCAAAGTTATTTCAAGTTGCATTATTACTACCTACTTGCACAGATTTTCCTGACGAACAAGTTTTGTTCCTAATTGTTTACATATTTTTCTTACTGTTAAAATGCACCAAATAAGCTTTGTTCCTGCATATTTTGTTGATTTAAAATAAATCTTTCTGTTGCTGTGCCACTCCCTTGCCCCTTTTAATGTGAAAGTTTCATTTTAATATAACATTTTGGCTGTTAACATTTTAGTATGATAAGGAAGTTACAAGATTTAGTGAAATTTTTTCAATGCATGTATTTTTTGGACATGTTACAGCATTTAAAAAAATATCGCGATATTATCGTTTACTGTGATAATTTGGTCACTATAATCGAGATATCAGATTTTCCACATCGTTACATCCCTATAAGGTGCTTTTACACTACATGTCACATTCACCCATTCACACACACAGCTACACACCGGTGGACGAGGATACTACCGTACGTGGTGCCACCTGCTCCTCAGTAATTCACACAGTATCTCACCCAGTGTCAATATGTCGATGTCGATACTTTGACATGTGAGCTGGAGGAGCCGAAGATCGAACTGCTGATCTTCCGATTAGTGGACGACCCGCTCTGCCTCTGAGCCACAGCCGCCCCTCATGATACTCACCCCTGCCTTAACCAAAGCACGTTACACACGGCACTGTTGAAACAGAGAATGTAACACAAACCTCAAACGTGACGTATTCCTGGTTTGCAGGAACGTACATTACCAACATATTTTCTAGCGATCGGGAGTGTTGGCATCGAGTGTTGATTACGAAGATGAGCGTGTGCTCTGTGAGATGTTTCATACATCTGGAAAGTCTTTCATTCAAACAACGTGTTACTTTTTATTTTACCACAGAGCTGCTACTTCCTGTCTCAGTGCTCGCCAAGCCTGCGTGAGTTCCTGCATGTCCGTGTGGGATTACATATATGGCCGATACTTTGATCCTTGCATAAAGCCTAATAATACCTTGTTGCGCCCACTTGAGTGTCGACTCCAGTGGGCGCTGCTTGAGGTGTTAGATAAGTCGCTGTCGACTCATTCATACTGATGAGATGCAAAACTACACACACACACACACACACACACACACACACACACACACACACACTCACACACGCACCTTCTTTCCTTTATTCCTCTACAAAGCATTACAGCTGATTCCTGCCTTAATATTTGACACTACACACACCTGCAGACACACACACACACACACACACACACACACACACACAGCTCAGCGGCACACCATTAAATCTGGTCAGGACTCTTTGTGCTTACATAATTCATTAGGAGCACCAAGCCCCTCTCTGTCACTGAGAGGAGTAATCCTATTTAATCTGATGCTGTTAATTCATTTGTCCTACATCGCCCTCGATTCTCACCTCGCCATCGCCTGAAACAGAGAAGAAGAGGAGGAGGAGGAGGAGGTGTGACACAGGTGAGGAGGATGAAAGAGACAAAGAGGTGAACAGGAAGACGAGGACAGAGTGCAGGGATAAAGGAGAGGAGAGACGAGGTCATTAGACGGAGAATATTGATGAGGAGAGACGAGGTGAAGGGTCCAAACCCACTCAAACTTTTAAGTAATGACCAAGCTGCCAATTAAATCTGAATGACCTCACTTAATTGAATGGCACACTTCCAGTTACAATGAACATTTTAATTAAGCCCATTTGGGAAGCAGGGAGGAAGGGGCTCCGACATTATTTTGCTCCAAAGTAATTTGAATGAGCACTTGAGAGATTCAGCGTTTTGGCTTGGAGCTGCTGGAGGTTCACGCTGTGTGAATTATGGACGCTGTGACAATCTCAATGTGGCCCTACATGTTGAATAAAACCTGAACAGGTACAGTTTTTCACTGCATTGTTTCCTCATCTAATCTTCATTCAGTAAAAATCAATTTGCTCCAAATTATTGCAACGTGTGCTACAAATTTACCAAACTACCTGTCATTGTGTCCACGCCAGGTTTGTTCTCCTCACAGCTCGCTGCTGTGACGAGGACGGATTACTGAGTGGGGACAGACCCAAGAGACCCCAGAGGGTTCAGGACGCCGCAGGGCTGCAGCTGCAAAAATGTCACGGAAACAGGAGACACAAATCTTCCACAATGACATGCAAAACGTCTACAGAGAGAGAGAGATGCAAAACTACCAGAATGAGACGCAAAATGTCTACTAAGGATGCAAAATGTCAACAGAGGGACACAAAGTGTCCACAAAGAGATGCGCAACACCACAAAGCAAGAAAACAACCTAGATGCACAGCTACTGAGGAGGAAAACTACTGAGACACAAAACTACAACAAAGAGACAGAAAACTACTGAGACAGAAAACTACTTTCAGGAATGACTGTGGTCTCTTGTAGGATAACCTTCATGAAGAGGTTTCATACTGTGAAGCTTTATGAGCTTCAACCATCATCACTCAGCGTCTCTCCTCCTTTTCTCCTCTCCTCCGCCCGTCAACATCTCTGTCACCCTCTGACTCCTTCAGTCTCTCCATGTCTGTCTGAGCCTCGCACTCGGCACTCTGTCGGTCTGCCCAGAACCCATTAAGCCATCATCAACAAAATGGCAGCTCATTCATTCACTTTGTTTCTGAGGCTTCTCACAAACACACATCCATATTGATCCTGCGCTTCATAGTGTGAATACACTGCATTCATTCGCAAAGTGCCGCTAAGAGCAGCAGCATTCTGCTAAAAGCAGCAATGAAACACTTGACTGTCGAGTGGAAATGCTCCAAGCTCTCAGTATCGCTCTCTCACATAAACACACACACACACACACACACACACACACACACGCACTCCTCTCCACAGCATCCAGCTCTCTGTGGGCTTTTTAAATGTCGTTCAGCTCGGCGCCAGGCGTGTTTCAGAGAGATAGTTGCTTCACACAGCAGCAGCGCCGACAATGAATCTCCCCTCAGTGATTTGCTCTAGTGATGCCGGTCCATCCTCCACACTGCGAGCTCGCTGCCTATCACAGGCCAGATTAAGTTTGGTCCCCTGCCTGTCGTGCATGCTAAAGCAGAGACAGATTACACTCCCAGACCGTCGCCGCTTTACAGAGGGAAGAAGGGACGGTCTGGAAATCTGAGGCGCTTTGTTGAGGAGAGCTCTGTGATCGTCACAGTGCTGAGAGGCGGACACTGTTAAACTGCTGCTGGTGTAAATGGCAGACTAAAGGTCGAGATGGGAAATGACTGGATGAGACGGCCTGTGATTGGATCTGGTTTAGATGTCTCGTCACCGCCGTGCCTCCGCTGAGTGCGAGTGTGTGTGTGTTTAGTTGCATTCTTGTTACCACAGCAATTCAAAAACAACATGACACAGACGTCGTTCTTTTAAATTCACCTGCAGGGACGAGAGTTTCACATAATTCACTGCAGAATTGTGTCTTTGAAAAGAACCCATGGAGGCACAGACTCAGACTGGAGGATCAGGCTGAGGGCTCATTAATACTTCCTTTAAGTCCCAAAATAGATCCAATCATTTCAAACGTTGTCACATCACTGCCCTCATACGTACATGTGTCTTTCATGACGGCATAGATAGATCCATATGACGGCATTAGAGGGCGGAGTCATAGTTTAACACAACAACAAACAAGGCAACAGTGGACGAGGTCGTAATAATGCACCTTTCAACGGAGGCAGCGCTGTAGACAGCGGCAAACTGTGAGTCCATTAAATACTTGTGACATTCTTTCACTACGTTTTTAAATGTCTTCTTCATGTGTTACAGTCGTTTCTCGCTTGCTATGCTGCCCCCACAATATCCAGCGGTACTGCTCCATTTTATCCGTAATCTTTCAGAAAACATGCACAAATATGTACAAAATGAACACAGAGTATGTACAAAGACGATGTCTGTCATCAGGCAGATTTAAAAACAATAAAATGTAGGAAATAAAAACAATAAGAAACTATCATGTCTAGGCATGTGCTGGTTACCGGTGTCACGGTTTACCACGGTAAAAGAATGTCGTGGTGTCACTAACCGCCCATTTTCCGTTCTGACAGTAAAGGCCGACGGTGTAACCTACGCTCAATAAATGGGAACTTCCTCAGTCAGTCAGTACGTTAGTAATCAGTAGAAATCCACTCACGTGCAAACTGCAAACATGGCTGAACAAAGCTGAACTTTTCCCACAGGCGAAAAGGACGAACTCGGTGGTGTGGGAGGAAAAGTCAGAGCCAAGGTAAAGACCTGCTCCTCCCATGCTGGGCTCCAGTTCCCAGTCGGCCATGTTCACAGGCTGCTGTGCAAAGGAAACAATGCAGAGTGTGTCGGTGCCAGCACCCCCGTATACCTGGCGGCTGTGCTGGAGTATCTGACCGCTGAGATCCTGGAGTTGGCTGGAAACACTGCCCGCATCAACAAGAAGACCCGTATCATCCCCCGTCACCTGCAGCTGGCTGTCCGCAACGACGAGGAGCTCAACAAGCTGCTGGGCGGAGTCACCATCGTGAAGTTAAGAAACGGCACTATTATACTTTTAACGGGTCTATATTAGCCTACCGTTTTAAAGACTAGAGCATGAAAATAGGATGACGCCTGTTTTTATTATTATTATTATTATTATTATTATTACCGCGGTAATACTGCTTACCGTGGTATTTTTGACCACGGTTATCATACTGTCAAAATCTCATACCGGCACATGCCTAATCATGTCCATCAATTCCTCAAAGCAGGAACACTGTAAAACAACCATATCACCCAGCAAATACCTGTCTCATTTAAATACCTCTTATAACTTGCTCTATTTATTTGGTGCGAAAAAAACTAAAAGCTGATTCACTGAGCTCAGTACTGTTATTATGTCCTGCCTAACTTCTAATGGAGTATCTGGTACTTTTACTTCGGTAAAGTACCTGAGTACTTCTCCCACTACTGGAGATGTTCACATAATGTATTTTAGGAGAATGATGATCTTTCATTGTCTCTCACACACACACAGACACACACAGACACACACACAGAGGACAGCAGGTAAGTTAAATAGATTATGGACCATATGTTGTTGTCCATCAGAGTGAGCCATCAGCGCTTCACAGCATGACTACATAAACACAGATTTACAGCGGTCCAGTAAAAAGAACATGTATTCTCCTGTGGCCCTCGGAGGGCTTCATCAAGTTTACGAGGGCCTAATGAAAACATCATTACTGCCGCGGTCTCACAAACATGGAGGCACTTCCAGGGTTTAGTGAACACTTTCAAAGGTCTAATCAAACACATAAATACGACGACAGAAATGCGTGGAGCAAAGACTGGGATGTGTCTGTCTGGGAATTAAAAGAAGACAAGACGCTGGCTTTAAGCAGCGAAGCGTTCCTGCCCTGTGTGTTAGACTTGCTGTGTAAGTGAGAACCCTTTGAGCTCAATCAATCCCCTGTGTCACCGCCATTTTCCAGTTTGGAGAAGTGTAAAAGTCATGCAGAAGGTTGCGTGCTGCGCAGACGCGGCCTGACTCTTTGCAAAGGAAGCTTTTACTGCTCACATAATTGCACGCTGACCGTTATTCATACACTCGCCTTTCATACGAGTCCCCGCCGAGTTCCCTCCTGATCAAACCGCCGTCAGCTCTGTTTCACTCCACTCTGCGTTCAATATGTTTAACACCTGCTGTACGCTGCCGACTCTCAGGGCTCTCAAGGCTTAAGCGGAGGGAAGCAGGTGGGTATAATGAGCAGATAAAACAGAGGACAGCAACCATCAGTGAGGGAAATGAAGTGAAAGCTTTTCTTCCATGTCTCCAGAGATGTTCCACAAAGATCTCTCGTAAACACTTAAAGACACTGCCTGCTCTGCGTCTGACCTGAGAGTCTCTTCTTAAATGGAGTCGTCCTATAAACAAACTCCTGGATGGGAAAACAAGCAAACTGTGCGTGAAATCACTGAGTGTGAATCAAAGAAACACCACAGACACTGAACCTCTTTCTTCCTGTTGATAACAGAAGCTGTGAGCGTTTGATGCTTCTTCTCTCGTGTCATTCCAGGTTAGAAATAAAAGCTTTCAACTGTTTTTAGACTGCTTGGTGCCAATCTGTTTCTCTAGTCGGGAAAATATTTCATATTTCTTATACTTCCACAGCTGCTGCAGTGAATACCACATTCAGAAAACGTCATATTCACTCAGGTAAACAGGAGGACTGTGGGATCTGATGATCCAGCACAGTGTCCTGACATTTGTATGAACCTGGAGAAATAATACGTTGACATATCGTATGTTTTATAAAAAGGTGTTAAATAGATTTGTTTATCCAGATCTCCTCAGGGTCTGCTAGGTGTCTGTTGTATGTGTGTTGTCCCCAGCTCTTGAACCAACCCCCACAACACTATCATGCTGTGCTCACAACAAATCTCCCTTTGAAAAATAATTCAAATTAAGTTGAAACTTTCGTCCAGTTGCTTTTTTTTTTCAATACCAACCCTAATGTAGTAGGAAGACACAAATCCTTTTGACACTGGTGCTACATGACTAAAGGAAAGAGAGGAAATGGGCTGTGGTGTTCACTTTTGCTCAAGAGGTAGAAAACCTACAACTACCAGAATGCACTGCACCTCAGCAGACCGTCTGGTGGCTGACATAATGTAAATTAGTTTTGGCTGGCTCGTCTGGAAACAATATGGCGGCTGGCTGGTAACAAACAGTCTTATATTAAGCTAAAATATGTGTGAAAAGATCTGAGCAGGGACGCACCATATATATCAGGCCGATAAATCATCAGCAGATAACAGGACATTTTTAGAGTTATGCGTTATTCTGGTAATTAAAATTATAGCTAAAAAAATAGTGCCGATGACACAAAGCCAGATTGCTTTCATTGACTTAACAAGGGCAGCGTCTACACACTGACACAGTGGGTGGAGCTACATGTACCTTTAAACTTGGTTTGTGAGCCGCCAATAAACACAGGGGAGAAGAAGAAGAAGAAGAAGAAGAAGAAGAAGAAGAAGAAGAAGAAGAAGAAGGACTGCAGCAGCTGTCAAGAGGGCGAAACATGTCATGGTGTGGACGTCTTTCACAGCTCCAGAAGAAGACAACAGGACAGCGCCGAGGGTCTGATCTCCGACCGCCCAACACAGGTTAGCCACAGAGTGTTAGCATGAGCTAATCAGGAGCAGCGGCTAACATCCAACAGCTGGATTCTGTTGGTAAACCTATTAATAACCGCTCGCCATGTGATGCTACAGTTAGCGATTATTGTATCGTTGTTCTACTTGGTAGCTGTAGGCTGGTCTATGGTGGGAGGGTGAGACGCCGCCTGTGCGTGATGATGCTGCAGATGTTGATGTTCATCAGCTGTCAGTCAGTACGTTTACGTGCAGCTTGAGAAAATTGAATTATTGGCTTAGTCCGACTGACACTGGACTATCCTTAGCTCGACTAACACACTGCTGCATGTGTCCACTTAGTGCGACTGGAGCGTTCTGCGCATGCACCACTTTTTCTTTGGCGGGCTTTCACCCGGAAGAAGAATGAGATGACATAACTCCCGGAAAAAACAAACAAACAAACAAACAAACAGCTGACGGAGCTAAACATTTTGAAGTTTATGGATGGAAGGAAAACTCTGAACAAGAACCTGAACTAGCTCAATAGGCACGATATTAAAAAGGTCACAGCGCCGCCTATCGAGGTGGAGTCAGACGTACTTGGTCAGAAATTCAGTTTTCTTTTCTGCACGTATACTCAGACAAGATGATCTGTTATAACAGATCACTGCAAAAGGGAAAATCATCTTATGGAGTGGGACAAGGCCAGAGTCATACGCACCGAAGGTGGAAGTTTCCGCCAAAACATGTCAAGGTATGTAACACCCTCACATGTCTGAGATAAAGAACAACTAAAGTCATTATCAACTATCATATCAGTTGAAAAGATCCAAATGGGTGCGTCTCTAGATCTGACATGAGAAACAGGAATCACAGGAACAGAATCTTGACTCGTATTCGGTCAGCGCTGCTTAGTTTTACAGTTTTCTTGACTCGTTGTGTTTCGTGGTGGGCGTACAAGAATACACACCTACACTCTGTGGTTGAAGCAGCAGCCCAGGAGTCAGCAAATATCTGCTGGGTGGTGCAGCAAAACAAATTTTCAGTGGCTAATGAGCAGGGAGATCTGGGCGCTGGTGAGATGGAGGGAAGTTTAACACAGTTGATTTACACATGATCACCACACTGTTATCTCTTCAAGCACCTGAATAACAAGAAAGTCCTGAATTTCTCACCTTCTTTATGAAAACTGAGGCAAACCTGACAGTTTGGACTTCAAGACATACAACTCTGACTCATCTGGAGACAGGTCCACCTGCAGACAGAGTTTCTCTTGTCTCAGTGAGTGAGAGCCAACAGTCATCCCCCCGTCATGCTGTCCCTGTAAATGAGGAGCAAATGTCTCTCTCTCTCTCTCTCTCGTGGCAGAGTCCACTGAAGAATAAAAGTTGTCCCCTCTTTACGGCATTGTCCTTCTTTATGTTCTCCTCACAATGAAGGCCGTGGCAGAGGGCCCGCACTGCAGATAGAGACAACAGTGGCGGCTCTGCCAAACTTTGAGTCAGACAGATTAAATATTGAATGGCCAATCATCCACTGAGAGTCTGTGGGGAGGCGGCGCCAGAGGCACCGAGCAGGAGACAAATATAACCGAGAGACAGACGGGCAGAGGGAGACGGGAGACGGAGATGGGCAGATACAGAGACAGACACAAATAGAGACAGACAAAGACATCCTGCTAATGAAGACATCGTTCAGAGACGGGCTGCGTGCCTAACGAGCTCACTCTATATTACTGCCTTGTTGGAACGTGGAGCGGCAGACAGGAGCTTTACCCGAGTGAACTCACTGATACCATCTCAATTTTACTTCTCACTCAGACTGAAGCCCTGAAGGGACACAAAGCATAGCACGTGCATCTGTTCTCTTATACCTGCAGAACATCTGGCACCAAACACAAGAACTCTTCACTGATGCACTAAGACACAGAGGTCTCTGACCAGATGTCCAAATGGACTCATCCTAAAGGTGGAATGAAAGATATTACACAGTATAAAGTTACAGAGCAGCTGGTTGTATGAACATGTTTTATTGATGCTTACACTTCCATCTCAATATATTGGAATTGCTATCCTAAACATCTTAGGGCCCGTACACGTGCTGCATTTATTGTGCCCTCTAATTCATGGTTTTCAATGCAGACGCACAGCAGGCACGCTCAAACGCCAGAGTGACATCAGAGCAGTGTACACACGTTCCCAAGCAGCTACTATTCAGGGCGTGACCTCTGCACCCTGAGATCAACAGGCCTAATACACACTTACAAACAGCGCCTGGAGGATCAGATCTGCACTCAGTTTTTTCTGTGACGTTGGTTCATGCAGGTTTTTCCACAAAATATTTACTGGAAACAGCTCATTCAGCTACAGACAAAATATTAATCCAGCACGATCGCAGTCCTTAGAGCGCCATATTGAGGGACTGTTTTAGCTCCTTCCTCAGAGCAGGTCCTCTCCCAGCACAGGAGGAACCATGAGTGATGCAAGTGCACAGTGACTGGTCCAACACAGCTAGGCAACACTGACAACAGCCAGTTTTAAAAATCCTGTTAGCTCTTTAAACAACAGACAACACAGAACACAAACAGCTCCTAACGAAGGAATAGAAGAAAACACTGATGGACTGATGGTAAATCCAAGCTTTGCTGAGCAGATATGTGACCATGGAAATATAACGTGATTTTGACTCATCAAGGCAAAAGTGACATTGCTATACCAACTGATGACGTCTTACAGTACGTCACTTCAGTGTTACTGCTGCCTGTTCAAATGCAAACAGAAAAAAACCCTCAAAGGTCTGAAGGAGCTCCACAACTGTTTGGTCCGAAAATCCCCACTGGTAACATAGGTCACACAGGAAGTGACCACCGTGAGACGGCGTATCATCTCTAGCCGACGACTCTCTGTGCTTCTGATCTGTAACGTTGACAGGAAGTGACCGCCGTGAGACGGCGTATCATCTCTAGCCGACGACTCTCTGTGCTTCTGATCTGTAACGCTGACAGGAAGTGACCGCCATGAGACGGCGTATCATCTCTAGTCAACGACTCTCTGTGCTTCTGATCTGTAACGCTGACAGGAAGTGACCGCCATGAGACGGCGTATCATCTCTAGTCAACGACTCTCTGTGCTTCTGATCTGTAACGCTGACAGGAAGTGACCGCCATGAGACGGCGTATCATCTCTAGTCAACGACTCTCTGTGCTTCTGATCTGTAACGTTGACAGGAAGTGACCGCCATGAGACGGCGTATCATCTCTAGTCAACGACTTTCTGTGCTTCTGATCTGTAACGTTGACAGGAAGTGACCGCCATGAGACGGCGTATCATCTCTAGTCAACGACTCTCTGTGCTTCTGATCTGTAACGCTGACAGGAAGTGACCGCCATGAGACGGCGTATCATCTCTAGTCAACGACTCTCTGTGCTTCTGATCTGTAACGTCGACAGGAAGTGACCGCCATGAGACGGCGTATCATCTCTAGTCAACGACTCTCTGTGCTTCTGATCTGTAACGTTGACAGGAAGTGACCGCCATGAGACGGCGTATCATCTCTAGTCAACGACTCTCTGCGCTTCTGATCTGTAACGTTGACAGGAAGTGACCGCCATGAGACGGCGTATCATCTCTAGTCAACGACTCTCTGTGCTTCTGATCTGTAACGTTGACAGGAAGTGACCGCCATGAGACGGCGTATCATCTCTAGTCAACGACTCTCTGCGCTTCTGATCTGTAACGTCGACAGGAAGTGACCACCGTGAGACGGCGTATCATCTCTAGTCAACAACTCTCTGTGCTTCGTTCTGATTTGCAGCTTTTCAGACTTATTTTGTGGCTGAATATAATTTGTAGCTTCTTAAAATCTGAATGAGGATAGTGATAGTGAGATACTGGCTCCAGTGATGAAACAAAACCAGCATCAGATGGACTGTATTCATAATCAATACGCCACAATAATATAAATAACCAGCGCCAATTCATCAGTCAGTGAGAATGTGTGTGTGGGCGGGGCATAAGCACATACAGCCAGCAGCAGCAGCGACACACTGTCCACACCGTGAGGACGGAAACAGAGGGCTCTGTGGGGACGGAGCACCTGCTGCAGCAAGCCAACACACCATCTGTGGTCATTTTGACTTGACCAGCTGACTTCACTACAAGCTGATTGGCTGTTGAAACAGGTGACGTGCTTTAAAACCAGCCGCTGGCCATGTGACCAGCTGAGTGTCAGGTGACACCATCAGCCGGCTTGAGTCCAGCTCAGACCGGCCAGTTCACACCACTGACACTTTTCTCTGTGACATTCTAGACGGTTTCATCTCTTCAAGAATCTTTGGTCTGAGCTGAACTTTAGCTTAGCGTGTTAGCATGCTAACATTAGGTAATTATGAGTAAACACAGAGTTCAGCTGAGGCTGATAAACGTCATTAGTTGTGAAGTATTTGGTCATAAACCAAAGAAGCAGACACATTAAAATGTGGACCTGATGATGGAGTTAGCAAAGTTATTACAGCTCATCCTGAGGGGATCATAAAGATGAATCACATTTCATCAGGATCCTTCCTTCAGTGGTTTATCTATATATAGATGGTAGATGGGACGCAGTGACCGTCGTAGTGTTGGATAAGAGAATATGATACAGGAGATGATGTTGATGTCAGAGTGAGAGAATCTTTTAGTAACGACTGATCTGTAAAAACTATACCTAAAAAATCTGACAAGCTGTCGAACACCAGATTGAAAAGCCACAAATCTGTTGATATGAGAGGTTCTCACATGGCGGCCAGCGCACCGGATGGATCGGTTGTTTATTGGTTCTCTCGGTTTATGTCTTTTATAGTCACAACCTGCACAAAGATTTCCCTACAGGGACAATAAGGTATTCTGTTATCTTCAGAGTGGTGTGCAGTAACATCACTGAGCGTTTCATTTGAGCAGTAATGACTGAGAGATGATTACAGTGACATATATTCACAGGTGGGAATACAGTCGGATGTGAAGCAGACTCTTCTGCATGGCTGGCTGATGGCGAGGAATCTGATGCTAAACAACGTTTCCAGAGGGACGATTATCATCTTTACAACCTCCAGCAAAAATAGACACCAGAAAATACTGACGTTCAGCCCCTGCTCCACAAACCTCATCTGCTGCAACAACAATTATGACAAAACAATTACAAAACATCCATTTGATCATCGCTGCTCATTCGTCTTTCGTCTGTGACGTACAGGATTCATACATTAGTAACAGCTGCAGCTGAAACAATTAGTCCGTCCATTAATCAGTTTGAAGAAAGAAAACTAATCGGTCCGTCTGCAGCTCAGTACAAAATATCATCAAGTGTCTCTACTTTCATATTTCATTGTTTCTAGTTGTGTTTCTCGTCTTCTAACAGATCAGACTTTTACAATTTCTGATTCATTAATCGTTGGTCTGATGCCAGTAAGCCTCTGAGGGCCAGGGCCAATATTTCGGTTGATAGAGTGTAACCAGCAGATATCTGGGCCAAGACGACTTCTTCTGTGTGCCGGTAGTTTCTGCTAATGACTGCAGATAAATGTTTTAAAAGTTAATACAAAGCCAGTCAGATAGCTGATGAGATCAGATTGCAGCCAAAGCAGTCCACCTAGGGACGTCAGTTTTAGTTCATTTTGCTTTCAACAGCCGATGAAACCAAGCTAGCTAACAAAGCTAACAGTGATGCTAAAGGGGGTTGACGGCTCATAACTGAGCTGCAGAGTTACCAGGGAGACTGGCGGTTGGGCACAGTGTTTCCACAGCAACACCGCTGGGCTGTTCGGAGTTACAGTCACAGAATAAGTGGCGCTGCTCGCTTTTTATTGTTTATTCTTATTTTTATTCCACTGATGTATGTATTGTAGTGAACATTATAACACAATATATATTTGATATTTATGAAAGTAACACACTAGTTTATACAGTGTGCTAAAACACAATGCACATATATGTATATTTTTACTAAGGATCCACATTAATATCGGCCGACATCGGCTTTGAAATGAACTATCAGAGTCAGCCAACATATTTTTCTTATTTTGCAAAATGAATAAATATTTAATATATTCAAAAGTATTGTATTTCATGTCTCCATCTGCTGGTGGGCCGTCACCATAAGAGTATACATGTATAATATGAGGCTAATTCCACTAGAGAGAACTGAGCTCACTAATATTAGGTGGGAAAAAGTGGATATATCGATATTGGTCAAATGACTTGTTACATATCAGCTCGTTGGATATCGGGAAAAAATCCAATGTCGTGCATCCCAACTTTTTACACACTTACAGATTGGACAAACTGAACATATTTTTATTCTTAATGTTTTGAGAACTAGTGTTAAACATTGTGGCATCAAGCACACTTTTATTTCTATTTTATTTGCTGACTTTATATTTACAGATTTTTATTTCATACTCTTTTTCTTACTTCTTATATTCTCTATTCGTCACATCGGAGCGTCTCGGGATCAATGAAGTATTTATGGTTCTGATTAGAAGACATCACTGTGACGTTTCAGAATTATCATTACTATTTATTCCTTACTTTCTGACATTTTATGGACCAAGTAATGAATCAAGGAATCTACAAAATAATCTGCAGATGAGTTGATAATGGATAAACAATGTTGTGCAGCTGCAGTAACACCACAGGCCGACAGCTGTGAGTTATATCAACCCTGTTTACAGATGGATCATAAATCACAGGCAGAATAATACATGCAGCGAATATTATATTGGTTCCCAAAGCACAAGAACACCAGCCGTGTCTGTAACGTGTCCCTTGTTTGCTCCCGACTGAATCATTCCCAAACTTTGCCGACTTGCTCTCAAACTAAAATTCACACATGAATTATGAATTGCTTTCCTGTAAGAGAAAATGGAACGACATGTTGTTGCATTACCACACATCCAAATTTCAGCTGATGAATGAACAAGTCGACCACAGAGACTGATGACATTTCTGTTCTGTGTGAGCCCGTCAGGTGCTGCGAGTTAAATCAACAACTTCCTGTCGCCTTGTCTCTCTAACGGAGGGACGTCCAGCTCAGCTGTGCGATGAGCTCGTAACGGTAATGAGAAAAGCAGCGCGCCGACGAAGGAGGGAGGATGCAAACACTAAAAGAGGAGCACTGTGGGGGTGTGTGAGGTGGGTGAAGATGGGAAGAAGTGAAACTCTCTGATCTTTTCTTTCTTTCTGTCTCCCTCCCTCCCTCCCTCCCTCCCTCCATCTCTGTGTGTCTTCCTTGGCTGGCTGCTCTGGCACGACTCCTGTGGAATAAGGACAAGGCTTGGCAGGAGCAGGTTTTTGGGATTGGCTCTAAAGTGGCACTAATATGCTAATTCCTCTCTGTTAAATGAGGAATGTCCCTGGTGGAAGCTCAGGCATCGGGGAACTACTCCACTCCAAGTGATCTATTTATAAAAGCATAGCGGAGTAGGTGGAGGTATCAATCAAGGAGCCCAGGAGTGGAGGAGATGTGTGGCTCCTATCAATTATACTGGAGAGCCATATGTTTCCTCTCAGATTGGTACGAAGCTGTGAACGCTGCTTCAGGCCTCATTTATCTGTATTCATGGATTTACATAAGTCTCACAGGTGAAATATGGATAAATAAATACCCCACATCACATATAGTCTGTCATTATATAACACACAGTATATAAAAGAGCATTTTAAACTCATGTAGGAATGATGTGTCATATTAGTGTCACCTATGTCTCATCTGCACATGAAATAAATCTGTGAGCTTCAGCTTATTAAACCTGAAAGGACTAAAGAAGAAAGAGGAGGAAAGACATCGTCATGCTAACTAGCTGACAAATCAACGCTGCTTCGCTGGTGCCTCTCTCATCAGGAGTGAGGCTTGTTAGCCTACACTGCACACGGGGGTGTAGATGTGTTCAAAGCATCTTCCTGAGCGGATGATAATCTGCTGCAGACATGTGAAGGAGACGTGTTCCTGTGTGCATTTAAACCCTCTGAACTCTGCAGTAGAAAGAGTCCGCCAGTGCCTACATTGGCGTCTTTACTTCCTGTGATGTCATTTCCTGGACGATCTTAAAATGCTTAATTTCTCTAAACCTGAGCTAAAACGTTAGGAA
This sequence comes from Epinephelus fuscoguttatus, assembly GCF_011397635.1. Classification (NCBI taxonomy): domain Eukaryota; kingdom Metazoa; phylum Chordata; class Actinopteri; order Perciformes; family Serranidae; genus Epinephelus; species Epinephelus fuscoguttatus. Next base: position 2,934,664 of record NC_064752.1, on the reverse strand, counting down.
AAAAATTAAAAATCTAGCATTTTTCTATTGGATTTTACAAAATAAAATACAAAACATTTTGATTCAAAATATATTTAAACTAGTCCATAGCCATTGGTAGCTGTGTCACCTTCTACCTATGCCAGTCCTCAATGCCTATGTGCAGTTTCACATAGATTGACCACGTCAGTGAGTAGAAAAACGTGGGACAGACAGAATGACTGACTGACAGAATGACACACTGACAGTTTCCCTGATTATGTACAGCATACCATACCATGACTTAGTCATACCAAACATTAGAAACAACACCAACATTGGTCCACAGGGGGAGCCACAGCGATCGGTCGCATTTTAGCCATTTTGAAGCATTTTTCTGTTGTTATAGCGCCACCCAGTTGCCAATTAGAGTTAAATTTCTCCAGTCACCTTGAGGCGTCCTGTTCTACATATCTACCAAGTTTAGTAAAAATCCATATGGCGGTTAGGCCTAGATAAGAAATGAGCTCTCTAGCGCCCCCATTTTGTTTGATGGGGTCAATAATGGAGGGGTCCCCTCAGATTATGTGTGGTCATATGCCTACAAAGTTGCGTGGTGATGGGTGAAACCCTTGAGATGTTCTACACCTTTATGTGATGAGCCACGTCCTCCGCAATATTCATTGCCTTATAGAAGCTCAGTTTTAGGAAGTTTTCCAACTTTTGCCAAGAGGGAACTTTAGATATTGGTCCCTAGATTATGTTCACCCAGTTTCATGCAGATGGCTCAAACTTCCTAGGAAGAGATCCATTTGAAGTGTTTTTCAAACAATTCAAAATGGTGGAAAATCTATATAAGCAGAAGTTATGGGTTCTTGAGGCAAATGTGTTCCTCATGAGGAGAGGCATCTCTGTGCAAAGTTTCATGTCTCTACCACATACGGGGCATGAGATATGCCCATTCAAAGTCTGACATTTCAATGGGTTGCTATAGCGCCCCCCTTTGGCCAGTTGATGTAATATTGCTTCATTGGCATCCTCCCATGACCCTCTACCACTGTGCCAAATTTCACATGGATTGACCAAGTCAGTGAGGAGAAAAACGTGGAACACACACACACACACACACACACACAGTTTTCGTCATTATATAGTAAGATGTATAAACAAAAACAAAAAATTGCTTCACACTTCATCAGTTGGTTTTGAGAAATGTTTATTTCTCTGAGTGCAAATGTGTCTTGTAAAAGATTCATCATTCATTCCTCTGGTGCCACGTTTTCACGTACTTTGCACCACACATGACCCGGGTCTGAAATTAACACCCGCCAGGCGCCAAATGCAGGTAGATTTTCCGTTTGGCGAGTAGATCTTGGAAAGCTTTCTGCCACACTGGCGGGTAAATGTTTTTATCACAACAATCATGTCATTGATCATTATGCTGAGTCTCTGCTGCGTGTTGGTTTCATTTGTGGTCTCGCTGCTCTGCTGCTTCTCTTCTGTCAGTGTTATAGTTTTTATTTTAGATCGATACATGTGCAGGATTATGCAAACAATGAGGGAAGATAACGTAACGTAATGACGTCATGACAGTGAAGGCAGGAGCCTTAGCTTTCTGCTGAAAACAAAAATGCTCTGGATATTCTTTTTTTTATTTTAGAGCGGTTTAAACAGGATCATTAAAACAGCGATCTCCTGCAGCTGTCTGCAGGAAGTCTGTTTTCAAAGGGTTAAACTGACTTTCAGGTGCAAAGTGATTCTCTGGCCGAGTGATCATGGAGCCATTAATCAACAAACCTCAGGTGTGGACGTATTATTATGGCAATTTGTAGCTTCCTTTCTGGATGCTGAAATAACAGTGTACCTGCTCCCACACACACACACACACACACACACACACACACACACACAGGCCCCTCACCGCTGACTTCACACTGCACCGAGGCTCCCGTGTGGACGCTGCCGTCAGTGCCAGCTCCGCTCTGCTCTATATTAGCTTTGCTGTCGAGTCCCCCCGGCGAGCCAACGGGAACAGAGGGTGACCCGGGGGGTGAGACCACCATCTGTACCTGACTCACTGCGCTCATAAACCATGCCAGCATCAGAGCGGGACACACACAGGGCCTGGACGGCGCTAACAAGGACACTTGTACTGGAGCTGATAATGAGGGTTTGTCCCTGCACAATAATATTAGGACCACCTGCTTTCTTCTGACACTGAGGAGGATGCACTGACGTAGTTCTACATTTGAAAGGTGATTCCTACGTGATTCACTTCCTACAGCAGTTACATGGAGGATCATTCTCCCCAGAATTTAAATTAAAGGAGACCTAATGTCATATTTTAGTTCTGCTACAGTTGAATGTTAAAGAGAAAAAGGAAATGATACTGAAAACTGAAATGACAAATATGAAACGGAGAAATTCCTCATGTACAGCTTGAAAAGCCAAATATCAAATGTTAAATAGAAAAGTAAAAATGCACAAAGCAAGAGAGGAGAAATAAAAACTTTATATCCTTATTTGCATTTAAGCTTTTCTGTTTCCCATTTCAGGATTATTACTGTCACTTTTATTTTTCAAAAATGCCTTTTAACAACACCCATTTGTCATTTTAATATCTACTAACATTTGTTTTCTATTTAATTAAAGAAATATTTCTTTCTCTGCAGCAGAAAGATCCACATACTTTGAAGTTGGTGCTAAATGAGCAGAGAAAAGGGCTGCAGCATTCACTTTTGCTCAAGATGTAGAAAACCTACAACTACCAGAATGCACTGCACCGGACCAATGAACGCTCCCGCTGGTGGGTAGGGTTGGGTCGGTTCTCGGTAATACCAATTCGGTCCGGTACTCCGTCTTGGACCGGGTTTTATTTTTTGAGACCGACCGGACCGCATACTCGGGCAGAACGTACGCAGAGTGGACGCCGCGGAGGTCCGCTCGGTAAAAGTGGACGTCTGCAAGCCCTGTGCACGCACGGGGACTGAGCTAGGAGGTGCGAGTGCGCATGTGCCTCTACTGTAGCCTGGAGTTTGTTTAATAGTGACGGGGAGTCGATAATGGTGGATAATTTAGTCTCGACGAAATCAAGGAATGCGTCACTATGGCAACACTTTGGCTTTGAGCCAGTCGAAGGAGGCAACCCTTGTTTGCACTGATTGAGTAAGCTGCAAAATTTATTTGTAAGGAATAAAAGAAACAACTTGTTACTGTCACTCTGTTGTCCTAAGGTCGTTGTTTATTTTAAATGAGTCAATTGCGTCCCCAAGTGGCAAAAATCTGGTATTATCGACTTGATGCGTTTTGTTTTTTTTTTTTACAAAAACCAGACCGTTTTTTTTTTTCTCATACCGACCCAACCCTACTGGTGGGTGATGTAATGCAAGCTTGGCCACCTCTTCACAGGAAACAATATGACTGCCAGCTGGTGACAAATAATCTTCAATAACAGTGAAACAATAAAACATGTCAGGTGAGAAATAAGCAGTAACAGCATCGTGGTTCATATTGGAGCAGCACCACCTAGTTTTACCGTTTGATACCGTTGATACGGTTTGGAGCAAGTCTTTCTCTCAATCTGCTCCACCCACCAGCCCAATCAGCACAGTTTCAAGATTAGAGTCACCAATTCTGTATCTGACCAAATGTCTCCCCTTCTGTTCCTGAGATATGACGTTAAAACATGATGATGTCACAGTCAAGCTGACCTTTGACCTTTTGACCTTCATTATTTTATCCTGTTAGACATTTGTGTCAAGTTTGGTCAGAATCAGTGAATTAATTCTTGAGTTATGGACAGAAACATGTTCGTGAGGTCAAAGTGACCTTTGACCTTCAACCACAAAATTCTAATCAGTTTATTCTTCAGTCCAAGTGGACGTTTGTGCCAAATTCTATTTCCTCCAAAACCCTTGTCTGTATTATTCACAAGAATTATATGGACAAGGTAACAGTGACCTTGACCTTTGACCTATGACCACCAAAGACTAATCAGTTGTTGAGTCTAAGTGGACATTTGTGCCAAATTTCCCATGAGGCATTCTTGAGATAACGTGTTAACAAGGATGGGACGTCTGTATGTATGGACGTATGTACGGAGGGACTGACAACATGAAAACAAAATGCCTCCGACACAGAGACGTAAAAAAGAACGCAGATGAAAGTAGTGTAATATGATCTCTGGCAATAACAGCATCAGATATATGTAGTTTACACACAGTGAGAAGATGTGAAGTCTTAGCACAGACAGGTGATGTCATCCTCCCAGTGTAAATACAGTAAACTGTGTGTGATAAAGATCTGACCCTGTGAGGCCGCTTGCACTTCTCATGGTTTCCTACAGACTGTCGTCAGCAGTACACACAAACCCGCCTAATGAACCCAGAATCTAATGAGTCGTGCTGCATCCTCAACTCTAATTCATGTTTATAATGTAACTCAGAGCTGCACACTTTAATTGGGTTCAGCAGTACCACTCTCATTCTTTGATTATGTATCTCTGTCACTAATGAAGTCTGTGAGGAGGAGTCTGAGGAGAAGCGTATGAGTAGCTGTCACTGGAAATTTAAAAAAAAATGATTATGGAAACGTATTATCAGATTATGACTCTGGTGACAAACGTGTTGACAGGCAGCTCTGTTCACATCCTGCCGTCTGCAGCTTCTGTCTCAGTGACAAAACCAGTGTAAAAACATCCCAAGATGAACTGCTCCTACTTTTGTTCACTGCATGTCACAAAGCTGTGAAATTCTTCCTCACTTTCCTCCTGAAGATCAAATCTGACTGATCTGTGGGTGGAAATTCACATTACAGCAGCGCAGAGACTGAAACAACAGCAACACATAAAAAATACATTTATAAAACTGAAGGAATAAAAATAAGAAATTAAAAAAGGTGACATTAATATCTAGTGACTTCCGACATCTGACGAAGGACAAAAATTACTTCCTTTCACATCAGCATGAAACGTGGCCGGTCACTGTTACGTGTATTGGCGTCCGGCAGCGTCGGGGGGAAACACAGCGCGACAAGAACAAGAGGTTAGTCAGTGGAAGTCTGAGCAGGGCGGGCAGGACGGGTGATGGACAGATCCAACAACCACCGGCTTTCACCCAGGAGGCCGGCGTTAGCTTCCTGTGAGATTGTAAAGCCAAACCCTGTTCTGTTTTCCTAAACCCAACTGTGTGTTTGTTGTTGAAGGAAGAAAACATCAGTTGGCGGTGTTGTATCAATGTAGTGCTTTTATTTTGAAAGAGACTGTATGCAAACTGTACATTTCCTGTGAAAACAGAAGTGTGTTTTGAAAACAGACAATGCATGTAACAGGCTGAAGTTGACACTGTCTCCCAGAACCTCAACAACCAACACACCCAGGGTACCTTGGACGTCATATGTGGACATGTGACGAGGTCACAGTGAGGACGTGTTTTCCCTTGAGGGTTTCACAGGCTGTTTTGGATTGTTGTGGCCTGAAATGTCTGATATCACGGCAGCTTTTCTAAATAACTGTGGTGCGTGTTGTGACATTTGAAAGCAATTTTTGCAATGAAACTGCACGAGCAAGTGAAAACCGCAAACTACACTGTCTCAGATTTGGAGCTTACTATCATGATATAAAACCCTAACTATCCTGCAATCTGTTCATGACGACGGGGTCATAAACAGCTGATCGCCGCCAATCAGCTTTCAATGCGGTGCTGAAGGATGGCCCCTGTGGGCGGCTCTGCTGCTGCTCTCTCTGCCCAGTTAGCACGAGCTAACACAGCACAATGTGATGTCATCACTACTCTTCATACTCAGCCACTTAGAGAGAAGCCCTGCAGCAGTTAACATCCCACACCGAGCCGTTAATCTCACACCAACATAAAACGTCTCCACTCTGACGTTAAACTTGTAAATAACCTGAAGGTAACGTTAGCTTTGTGATGCTAACAGTTAGCCCTGTCACTGTGTGAGTGACTCCAGGCATAGAGCTCCGGTCCTACAGCAGCAGTTTCATGATAAACAGACAGGGAGGGGCTGAGCCAATCAACACGCTGCACACAGCTTCACAATGACAGGAGATTTTACCAATTTAAATTGTCAAATTTGTGGTGAAGTTGTGGTGACTGGTCAAAACTGCAAAGTCACACAGCGTTCCCAGGGATTGGTGGAATTTCAGCAACTGTTGCAATCGCAACGCCACAAAATCCTGTCTGGATTAATAATAATAATAATGATAATATATTTTATTTTAAGCGCTTTTAACAAATGCTCAAAGACACTTTACAGTTTTTTAAAAATCATAAAATAGAGCTAAGTCAGAATAAAAACAGCAATAAAACAGTATAAAACACACAAACTTAAACATTAAATGCTGATTTAAAAAGGTGAGTTTTGAGCATGGTCTTGAATGTTGGGAGGTGTGTGCAGATACGGATGGGCGGAGGTCGCAGGAGGGGGTGTGGTGGTGGAGTAGGTGTGTGAGGTAGGAGGGGGCCTGGTTGTTGAGTGCTTTGTGTGTGAGGAGGAGGATTTTGAACTGTATGCGATGTGTGATGGGAGCCAGTGTTGGATGTATTGAAGTTTATTGAGGAGTTTGAATGATGAGCCATAGAGGATGCTATTGCAATAGTCCAGTCTGGATGTGATAAATGCGTGGATGAGGGTTTCTGCAGCAGAGAAGGTGAGTGAGGGGCGGAGACGGGCGATGTTCCTGAGGTGGAAGAAGGCAGTCCTGGTGATGTGATTGATGTGGTGGTCAAACCTTAGCTGGCTGTGGAAGATGATTCCTAGGTTGCGGGTGTGTGGTGAGGGAGACAGAGTGCAGTTATCGAAGGTGAGGCAGAGGTTGTGGGTGGCTTTGGTGCAGGATGTGGGGTCAATGATGATTATGTCCGATTTGTCACTGTTCAGTTGGAGATAGTTTGTTTGCATCCATGGTTTTATTTCAGTGAGACAGTTGGTGAGTGTGGAGTGGGTGGTGTTGGTAATGGCTTTGGTGGAGATGTACAGTTGGACGTCGTCGGCGTAGCAGTGGAACTGGAGGCCGTGACGACGGATGATGTTGACAAGGGGGAGCATGTAGAGGATGAAGAGGAGGGGACCAAGCACCGGCCCCTGGGGGACACCTTGGGACAGGGGAGCGGTGGGGGAGGTGTAGTTGTTTATACTGATGAACTGGTGTCGGTTGGTAATAATAATAAACCTTTTAATGGGGGTGGG